>NC_051321.1:43483250-43786280 GCF_015220235.1 Choloepus didactylus
GTCCCTGCCACCCAGAGATCTAGTTATCCCCATTGCATTTAAGGATCACAGTTCAGTAGCAGTAGATCTCATGGTAATTTTTGACCTACAGAGAAGAGGAACCACAGAGCTCTTCAAGGATGCTTGCACAGTTCTGACATTTCAACTTCATTTGGTGTAGGCCACTTGTTGGTCCATGTTTCACCTAACCAACCAACCAAACTGTTACAGCTCTTTTTAACCTCTCTAGCTATAATACTAAATCCATACTCTCTGCTTAGTGGGCCCATATTGATAAATTAGACCTGATCCAATTTTATGTTCCTTCCACCATTATCTCACGCCCTTAATATACGTTTCCACACATAATTCCCCAGATTTTTGCCTATATATGGGAATGTAGCATGCGTTTTATGGGGCACAATTTGTACTTTACCCTCCTGGGGGCTGCTGTGACTTAAGTCTAGTTATAAGTCTAGAAGCAAAGAGGGATTGTGAGGGTAGGTTCTGAGGAAAATTAGCAGTGTCTTAAAAGGTACCTATCTCAGGGGAGGCCATTACAGATTTTCCAGGAAAAGCAGAGTTAACCTCCACAGACAGGGGTAGAAGGGCTGCTTCTACTAGCAGAGAACACTCAGCAAAATTTAAATTTGCATTGTCCTCAGCTTTATCATGATCTGTCCATATGTTCCATTCCAACTTTCATGATCCCATTTCTTCCCAATCAATGCCCTAACTTAAACAGAAGACACCCTGCAAGGTTGGGAATTCAACTTGTGTTGTAATTTAGCCACTCACAGAATGAGGCTCTAGGTTTGGTTTTCAGAAGTCTCAGGTCTGCAGCTAAAGGAGATGAAATTTCTTTCAGGGCAGACAGAAACTTTCAGATCATTTATGTGGAGCTTGACCTGAGAATTTGAAGCCTCAAGCTTATCCTTGTCTTTCCCCACTTTTTTCCAGTGCAGTTAAGAAGGACTAGCCAATCTCACTATACCCCTTAGCTTGACAGAAATGTTCTAAGGTATCAAATACTTGTTTACTCAGAAACTTGCCTTTTATAATTATTAGATTGGGGGTATCAAATACTATTTTGTGTCTCTCTATTGCTGATCACGACATAGCTGTTGTCTGGTAAATTAGTTTTGTTGTTGTTAAGTCTTGCTTCCTTCTAAAACCTACAATCAGAAAAGGCAATAAGCTTGTATATCAGTTAGGGTTCTCAAGATAAAGGACACCAATAGGATATATTTGTACATTAAGAGATTTCTTTTAAGCAATTGGTTCACTTGATTGTGAGGGCTGGCAATCCCAGCAAGTCTGAAACCTTTAGGTTAGGCTCACTGACAGAAACTCAGGCAGGATTTGATGCTGCAGTCTCTAATCCAAGATATGTACGGCAGGCAAGCAAGGCTATTCCTACCTGATATCCCTCTGTCCTGAAGCTGAAAACTTACTCTGTGTTACTGTTGATTCTTCTTATGCCTTTTATTCCTTTTTCCTGTCTTACTGCTTTGGCTAGGATTTCCAGCACTCCTTTCATCTCCATAGCTCTACTTCCCAGCCATTAATTTTCCCTTACCATATTATTATTCCCAATTCATCTCTCTCTGCCTTGATAAGTCTCTTTTTGTTCTGTCTTATTCCTCGTCCATATATCCTTTGACATCTCCCAAGCTTGCCCTTCTTCAATCTTCCCCACACACCTGTACACTGAGAAAAAAAGAATCTCTTTTTCCCATTCCTTTCTTCTTCAAACCTGGAAGGTTGTGGTCTCTTTCAGTGCTTTGGGTTTCCTTAAGCCAACAGTCTAATGCTAACTCTAACTCTAACCCTAACTTAACCCAGCTGACTTCCCTATAAAACAACCCAGGGCTGTCCAAGAATGGGTTAGTAGAAAATTAACATTTATTCATGGGCCAAGCACTGCAGACAAAATATATATGTTTCATTCCCATGTTATCGATGTGGAAAATCTAACTCAGATTGATAATTTAATTAGCTCATGGTCATATTAGCTGGAATGCAAGGAGTCAATCCCAGCTATAGAACTGAAATCCAAATTTGAGTAGACCTGTTGAGCAGAGTGGGTGCATCTAGTAAAAATAAATTCAACACCCTGTCACTGAGGACTGCTCTCATCAAAACAAATAAAGTCATGGAATAACCAAACATTTGTCCCAAACTTTGATTTTCAATGCATTTCTTTTAAACCTTGTGGAGTAGGTAATTTTAATTCTATTTTACTGGTAGGGAAATCAAATCCCAAAAGCAGTTGCTTGAGGTGCCAGACCCTTCTCTCAGTGAGAGTCTACATTTTCTCTTTTCTGAAAACTCCACCTTGCCTCTTTTTATAGCTAAATCCTACTTGTCTTTAAAAACTCAGCTCCATCATCATCTTCTCTAGGCATCCCTAGCTGGCTATGACCCCCACCATGTGATTTAGATGCTCTTCTGCTATGTTTACCCAGATCATAGCCCTACTTGCACTCTTCCTTAATTGATGGTTAATTAGCTTGTAAGGAAATTGAGGGCAAGATTCCTGCCTCATTTAATTTTGTATTCTTATTCTTAGCTCCTGGGAGGTACTCAATAAATATTTGTTGAATAATGGAATGACCTGGGATGGAGCCAAGTGCAGTGTACGAGGACTCAGCTCCCTGTGATGTTGCTTATTCCTCATTACAGCTGGTGGCAAAACAGCCTCAGCAGAAGGTGTGTAATTCTCAGCCTTCCAGAGGCAGACCCAGATAAAAGACTCCTCCCAATAGCCATTGGTTTGTGCAGCCAGGGACACCAAAAATCCACACCCCTGGGTTTTACACTAGATAGAAAAGAAAGCAGCATAATCTTTGGTTATGGGCAGAAGTTCCAGAGTCAGGTTTCTTGGGTTTGAATCCTTATTTTGTCATTTTCCAGTGGTGTGATCTTTGGCAAGTGACTTAACTTTTGTGTATTTTGGTTTCCAATCTGTCAAGTATGTGATAATGATAAAATCTATCTATTTTAGTTATCTATTTAGTTATCTATTGCTTTGTAACAAGTTACCTCAAAAATTAGTGGCTCAAAATAGTAAACATGTCTCACTGTTTCTGTGGGTCAGGACTTTGGGTGGGGGCTTAACTGGATACTTCTGGCTCAGGGTCTCTTATGAGGTTTGTTTCGGTTTGCTAATGCTGTCATTTTGCAAAATACCAGAAATGGATTGGCTTTTATAAAGAGGGCTTACTTGGTTACAAAGTTACAGTCTGAAGGCCATGAAAATGTCCAAATAAAGGCATCAACACAAGTATCCTTTCACCGAAGGAAGGCTAATGGCATCCGGAAAATCTCTGTTAGCTGGGTAGGCACGTGGCTGGCATCTGCTGATCCCAGATTGTGTTCCAGCTCCACTCTCATCTCCTGTACATTCTTCAAAGTGTCTCTGTTGGCTGCAGCTGCTCTGAGGTCCTTCTGTCTGAGCTTTTATAGGGCTCCAGTGAACTAATCAAGATCCATGTTGAATGGGTGGGGCTATACCTCCATGGAAGTAATCTAATCAAAGGTATTACCCACAGTTGGGTGGGTCACATCTGCAAGGAAGCAGCCCAATCCAAAGATTCCAACCTAATCAACACTAATTCATTGGACCCCACAAGATTACATCAAAGAACATGGCATTTTGGGGGACATAATACATTCAAACCAGCATGGGTTGCAGTCAATATGTTGGCTGTAGCTGCAGTCATCTATGGTCTTGCCTGGAGCTGGAGGATCCACTTCCAAGATGGTTCATTCATATGGCTATTGGCATGGGCCCTTAATTCTTTTTTTAAAAATTCAATTTTATTGAGCTATATTCACATACCTACAATCATCCAAAGTGTACAATTGTTCATAGTACCATTAAATAGTTGTGCATTCATCACCACATTTAATTTTTGAACATTTTCATTACCGCACACAAAAAAGAAAAATTAAAGTAAAAAAGAATGTCCAAAACGTCTCATCCCCCCATTCCTCCCTATTATTCATTTAACTTTTTGTCCCCATTTTTCTACTCATCTGTCCATACACTGGATAAAGGGAGTGTGAGCCACAAGGTTTTCACAATCACACGGTCACACAGTGTAACTTATATAGTTATACAGTCATCTTCAAAAATCAAGGCTACTGGGTTGCAGTTCAACAGTTTCAGGTATTTCCTTCTAACTATTCCAATACACTAAAAACTAAAAATGGATATTTATATATTGCCTAAGAATAACCTCCAGAATGGCCTCATGACTCCACTTGAAATCTCTCAGCCACTGAAACTTTATTTTGTTTAATTTTTCTTCCCCCTTTTGGTCAAGAAGGCTTTCTTAATCCCTCAATGCCAGGTGTAGGTTCATGCCTGGGAGTCATGTCCCACGTTGCCAGGGAGATTTACACCCCTAGGAGTCATGTCCCACGTAGGGGGGAGGGCAGTGAGTTGGCTTAGAGAGGCCACATCTGAGCAACAAAAGTTCTCTGAGGGTGAAGAGTCCTTAATTCTTGCTATAGGCACTTCCTTATAACCTGGCAGTTGATATTCCACAGAATACGTGAGAAAGTAGGAACAAAAAGGAAACCCCCAATGACTATGATGACTGTTCTGGTTTGTTAGAGTTGCCATTATGCAAGATACCAGGAATGGGTTGGCCTTTATAAAGGGGATTTATTAGGTTACAAATTTACAGTTCTAAGACCATAAAAGTGTCCATACTAAGGCATAAACAAGAGGATATCTTCACTAAAGAAGTGTCAATGGTGTCTGGAACACCTGTCCCCTGGGAAGGCATGTGGCTGGCATCTGCTGGCCCTTTGCTCTTGGGTTGTGTTTCAAAATGGCTTTCTCCAAAATTTCTCTGGGCTTTTGTCTTTGCTCCTCTCTCTCAGCTCCAGTGTATCCTTGCTTCTTTCTCCCAGGGTGTTTCTCTGTAAGCTTCTAGGGGTCCTCTCTTAGCTTCTCTGGGGCAAACTCTGGGCTTCATCTCTTAGCTTAGCATCTCCATATGCCTACAGTCTGCATCTCCAAGCATCTCCAAGTGTCTCTGTCAGTGTCGGCTCTTAGCTTCTCTTAAGGACTCCAGTGAACTAATCAAGACCCACCTGTAATGGACAGGGTCACATCTCCTTGGAAATAATTTAATTAAAAGTCTCACCCACAGTTGGATGAGTCACATCTCCATGGAGACACTCAATCAAAAGGTTCCAACAGATTGGGTTAAAAAATCATGGCTCTTCTGGGTTCCACAACAGTTTCAAACCAGCACAATGACTTAGTCTCAGAAGTCATGCATTGTTACTTCCGTCACATAGTATTTATTAGAAGGAAGTCACTAAGTACAGCCAAAACTGAAGGGGGAGGGGGGAATTAGGCCCCAACTTTTGAAGACAGGAGTACCAAAAATTTGTGGACATATTTTAAACCTGCCACACTACCTTGTAGAATTGGTTGAAGTGTTAATTACACAAAACAATAATTGAAGAATGCTTAGGACAGGACTAATATCCCCCCATATATATAAAAATTTAATAAATGCATCTTCTAAAGAAAAGGGAAGAAAAACAAGTTGGAAGGATAGAAGTGTGGGAAGGGTTGGGATGTTGAGCTAAGACATTGCTGCTTTGTGTAGGCTTGTTTATTCCCTGTGGGATATCGGATTGATAGAGTATCCTCTGCCGCTTCAGGGTACTTACGAAGGCCTGCATGTGTTGAGAGCAGGTGAGAGGTTGTGGTTGTGCCTGAGACGACATATAATAAGAAGAAGGATGGTTGATGACTGCTGGTGTTGGCAGTAGAGTGTGACTGCTAATCAGTTGCCTTGGGAAGGACAGCTTTGTGTATAAAGGAGTAGTGTACTTGTGTTGGGCACCCTCTGTGGTCCCATAGTGCCTTTTGTGCATCCTTTATTATTGCACCTGCCACATTGGATTGAAAGTTGTTCAGTTTTTTCCTCTTTCTTAATAGACTTGCAAGCAAGCACTGGCTTTTTAACACATTATAGAACAGGTGCTCTATAATGTTTGAAGAATAAAGATAACCTAAATTTTAAAAATAATGCTTTTCAAAAATGAACAATTTTTATGGTTACTGATATTCAACTGCATAGCTTCTTAGTTACACTACACAGGGATATTTAAAACTTTTAAATTTTGTGGGGGAAAACAGGAAATACTGCCTAAATACATTCTTTTTTCAAAATTAAATTCAGTTTTATTGAGATGTATTCACAGACCATATAATTATCCATGGTGTACAATCAGCTGTTCACAGTACCATCATGTAGTTAGGCATTCATCACCCCTTTCTATTTTTGAACATTTTCCTTACACCAGAAAGAATCAGAATCAGAATAAAAAATAAAAGTAAAAAAGAATACCCAAATCATCCCCCCATCCCACCCTATTTTTCATTTAGTTTTTGTCCCCATTTTTCTACTCATCCATCCATACACTGGATAAAGGGAGTGCAATCCACAAGGTTTTCACAATCACACTGTCACCCCTTGTAAGCTACATTGTTATACAGGTGTCTTCAAGAGTCAAGGCTCCTGGGCTGGAGTTTGATAGTTTCAGGTATTTACTTCTAACTATTCCAATACATCAAAACCTAAAGAGGGTTATCTATATAGTACGTAAGAATGTCCACCAGAGTGACCATCTCACATCCACCTTTTGGTCAAGCAGGTGTTCTCAATCCTATGATGCCAGGTTCAGACTCATCCCTGGGAGCCATATCCTGCGTTGCCAGGGAGATTTACACCCCCGGGAGTCAGGTCCCACATAGTGGGGAGGGCAGTGAGTTCACCTGCTGAGGTGGCTTAGCTACAGAGAGAGGACCACATCTGAGCAACAAAGAGGCACTCAGGGGGAGACTCTTAGGCACAACTAAAAGGATGTTTAGCCTCTCCTTTGCAGTAACGAGCTTCATATGGGCAAGCCCCAAGATAGAGGGCTCGGCATACCAAGGCATCAGTCCTCAATGTTGTTGAGAACATCAGCAACAATCCAGGTGAGGAAGTCCAACACTTCTGCATTTGAAATTCTCTTTTGAAACCTAACCAGCTCTTCTTTTAAGGCCCAGATTTTTTCCTAGCTCTTTGTTGAAGGCCATTTCTAACTGCACCATATGCATTATATCTTTGGTGCTTGTAATTTTGCATCTAATTGTATACTTCCTTGAATTGTTGCCTAATTTCCTTTATCTGTGTCATTTCTGTAGTTAGATCTTAAACTTTTGGGAAGATGGGAACTTTTTCTTTTGAGGTCTAGTAAAAGGTGGCTCAATTAGACAGAGAGAGGGCCACATGTGAGCAACAAAGAGGTACTCCTAAAAATGTTTTTTGAAATGTTCAAATCTACCATTTGTTTTTTACTTTTCACATCTGTTCTGTGTTCACTTTTTCCTATTTTTCTGCCTTCTTTTTGGTTATTTGAATATATTTTATGCTTGCAGTTTTTTGGCTTATTACCATGTCTTTTTTTTTAAAAAAAAGATTGCTTTAGGGTTTATAATACGTATCTTTAATTTATTACAGTACCTTCCAGTACTAAAATATACCATTGTAGAAAATAACCTCAAACAGTATGCTTCCATTTCCCCTCGCTGGGCTCTTTTTTTTTTTTTTTATCATACTTTTTTATTGTAGAATATAATATATATATACATAGAAGTGACAACTTCCCAAGTGCAATTTAACAAGTAGTTAGCAGATTTCAAAGAATGTATGGGTTACAGTTCCACAGTTTCAGTGATTTGCTTATTGTGAAATATAACAAGTATGCAAAAAGATAATATATTTCAAACTATGATTTAACAAGTAGTTATATAGGAAATTTCTGGAGTTGCTTTGAGTTACAATACCGTAGTTTCAATTATTTCCTTATTGTGAAATATATATACAAAAAAGATGATAACTTTCAAATTACAATTTAACAAGTAGCTATAGAACAAATTTCTAAAGATGCTATGGGTTACAGTTCCACCATTTCAATTCTTTCCTTCTAGCTATTCTAATACCCTAGTGTTCTGGTTTGCTAATGCTGCTGTTATGCAAAATACCAGAAATGGATTGGCTTTTATAAAGGGGATTTATTAAGTTACAAATTTACAGTTCTAAGGCCATAAAAGTGTCCAAACTAAGGCATCAACAAGAGGATACCTTCACTGAAGAAAGGCCATTGGTGTCCTGAACACCTGTCGTCTGGGAAGGCATGTGGCTGGTGTCTGCTTGCTCCCAAGTTGCGTTTCAAAATGGCTTTCTCCAAAATGTCTCTGGGGTTCTCTTAGCTTCTCAGAGCAAACTCTGGGCTAGCATCTCTTAGCTAAGCATCTCCAAAAGTACTTCCTCTGTATCTCCAAGCATCTCTAAGCATTAGCCTCAGCAAGTGCCTGGGCATGTGTGGCTCTTTTAAAAGACTCCAGTAAACTAATCAAGACCCATGATGAATGGGCAAGGTCAAATTTCCATGGAAACATTCAATCAAGAGGTCACACCTAATCTAATCAGAAAGATTAATAAATCTGCCTCCACACAGTTGCATTAATGAATATGGCTTTGGGGGGAACATAATATATCCAAACTGGCACACTTAGCAACTAAGAAAAAGAAGATTATATAGAGATTCAGTATTCATAATCCTTTGTTAAATTCCATCTTGTCTGTTACTACCCCTTCCTCTAGTTTAATCACTTCCCCAATCTTCAGGAATGTCTAGGCAGTGACCACCTTAACTTGTTCATGTTGAAAAGGGGTGTCGACTTTATGGGGAAAGGGGACACATCTGGTTGATGTTCTTGAAGAGGTTATTGCCTCTGGGTTTTGGGACTTAGCTGGCATAGGAGTTTGGAGGATTTAAGTTTCTGAAGAATAAACTTAATAAGTTAAACTTTTATAGAGTCTCAGATAGGGATCCGGTATTCTTTAGGGTTTGGGGGACTACTGTTGACTTGGGCTTATCATACTGTGGTCATTTGGCATATCTAGCTGAAGCTTGCATAGGAGTAATTTCCAGGACAGCCTCTTGACTCTGAATTATCTTAGCCACTAAAACCTTATTTTGTTGCCTTTCTTTTCTCCCTTTTGGTCAAAAAGGCATTTTCAACCCCTCAGTGCTAGAGTTAGGCTCCTTCCTGGAATCCATGTTCCATGTCGCCAGGGAGACTCATTCATCCAGGGTTTCCTGTCCCATACTGGGGGAAGGATGATGGATTTATTTGCAGAATTAGGCTTACAGAGAGAAAGTAATGTGGTTTGTTTTTATGCTGAGAGGCCAGTCCTCTCCAAGAGGACTGAAGGGGCCAGAGAATCCCAGCTTGCCAAAGTATTTTTTTAAGTTTTCTTGTGAGCCTTAACCTTAGATAGTGGAAAGTTGAAATTACCAGGTCACCTGGTTTGCAAAGACTGTGTCACCAGGATGCTGCAAACCAAGTCTCACGGAGGTCAATTCAGAAATTAAGGGATTCTCCCTGAGCCTAATCCCTGGTTCACCCAGAGACACAGAGCAGTGGGCCAACATGCTAATGAATAAGCAAAGTACCATCACCTAGCCATGAGGAAATATATAACCAAGTCTCCATCTGCCTTCTGGCTCTTCAAATGAAGATGGAGAGGTATATTTATTCCAGAGGGAGTACAGGTCTCTGCTGAAGGCAACATGATGGGCTCTGACCAGGCATCCAGGTCAAACATACAACACTCCTCTGGGGACCATCAATGCCTGCTCCAGGATACTCTCATTCTTCTCTCTCTCCAAGCAATGAGGTCCAGCCTGGGCTCTTTCAGAACTGTTGGGGAGAATTAGAGTTAATCTAAGCAAATGTCTAGCAGAGTTGTAGTCTGGACCCTAGTAGGTGCTCAATAAACATTAGCTGTTCTGTGTGCGTGGAGAAGTGTTGAGAAGAACCATGCTTTGGGATGAAAGGCTTAACCTTTTTTACTTTGATCCCTACAAGCCTCCCTCATTGATCACCTGTGGCCAGAATCTTATCAGGGACTTCCACATTATTTTGCTCAAGGTCTATCCATTTTAAAAGAGATAATGCTCACAAAGTACTTAGCAAAGACCAGGAATACGGTAATAGCCTGATGCCTGTAGCTATTATTAAGTTAGAAAATGAAATTAGCTCAGAAATGAATTAAGCTCTTATCAGTCCATTATCATCACCCTAGTGTGAATTAGAAACCAAATCCTTTCCTGGGAACAGGTTTTGCTTGGGATAAGGAAGCCTATGATCTCAGGACCTGAAAGGAGACTCTGGGGAATTTTTCTTGGAGCCCCTTTCTGGGGGCAGAAAATCCAATCCTAAATACTCAGGTGTTACAAATCTAAAAGGTTTGGGAGTCCAGAGTATGAAATAGCTCCTGTCTTCCAGTCTGGAGATTTCCTTTTCAATGCCAGGAGCTGTGGAACCCTAGATACTATGTAGAGTTATGGTATCATCCTCTTCCAGATGTTCCTTTCTCCCACTGGGAGCACTTGAGGTTCCAAGGGACTGTCAATAATTAAGCATCCCAACAGGAGACAGTCCCTGGGCTCTTGTACTATTGTTGTTATACATTTTACATTTGTTAGAAACCCCACAATTCATTGTCATTATTTTTACTTTAAATTCTCAGTTATCTTGTAAAGTGATATAAAAATTTGAAAAATTATTTTATATTTACCCTCACTTTCAGTGTTCTTCATTCTTTTATGTAGATACAGATTTCTATCTGGTATCATTTTTCTTCTGCCTGAAGGACTTTTTTTTGCCATTTCTTGTAGTGCAGA
Source organism: Choloepus didactylus (assembly GCF_015220235.1). Classification (NCBI taxonomy): domain Eukaryota; kingdom Metazoa; phylum Chordata; class Mammalia; order Pilosa; family Megalonychidae; genus Choloepus; species Choloepus didactylus. The sequence goes on from NC_051321.1 coordinate 43,494,006, forward strand.
TCTGCTAGTGATGAATTCTTTCAGGCTTTGCATATTTAAAAATGGCTTTATTTCATCTTCGTTTTTTTGGAAGATAGTTTTACTGGGTATAGAATTCTAGGTTGATAGTATTTTTTCTTTCAGTAAAGACTTGCTCCTATCTCTTCTGGCTTGCATTGTTTCTGATGAGAAGTTTGCTGCCATTCTTATTTTTTGTTCCTCTACTTAATGTGTCTTTTTCTCTAGTGTCCTTGGCTTCTCATACTCTCAAGTTTTTCTCTTCAACTCAGGAAGACAGTTGGGTTCTTCCTGAGTACCCCTTCCCTGCCCTGCATCCTGGAAATGCTCTAGGCAGTAAACTAGGGCATTTATAGGGCCTATCTAATTTAAAAATTTTTTTTTAGTAAATTTGGGAGGATAAATCTGGTCCTTGTTACTCCATTTTGGCTAGAAGCAGAAATTCTGAAGTGTTGACAGAAAAATAACTCCTGATTACAAAACTCCTCCTTGAAAATTATTCTACATTTTGCATTAACTTAAAATTATGAGCTCATTTATAAAATGCATTTAGTGCCATTGTGTTTAATATTATCCCTTTTCTTACAGGAAACGTTCAAATTGGATTTTTGTATCATTGCATATTGGTGAATGATCAGAAGTTGCAGAATGCACTCAGAAAAAAAAGTTTCAAAAGAATTTGCTTCCGATAGCAAAGGAAAGAAAATTCATTTACCACCTTGAAACTCTGATCTAGAAAAACATATTGCATGTAATAGGAAGTTATAATTGGGAAAATTTATTTGACTTTTTAGTACACCTGAATGAAAGGCACTGTCACTTGTTTCTCAAAAGGACTTGCATATCTGAGATTATTTTAATAATCAGTGATTTTATAAAAATCTTGATATGCTCATCAGAGAGGAGAAACAGAGAGATAAGCTAAAACCTATGTGTTGGTCAAAATGACTTCTGAAGAAATGGCAGCTTCTGTTCTCATTCCCGTGACTCAGAGAAGAGTGGTATCTGCTGCATCGATTGCAGATGAAAGTAGAGAAAGGGGCTCAGGCCCCAGTGCTGTGAAGGCAGATACTATCAATAAGAGTGGGCAGACTTCCCATACCATCTCATGCCTGAACAAACTTAAAGGGGAGTCTTCTGGAAGCAGTTTGCCCAAGATTCTCTCAATAACAAGGGAGGAAATGATGAGTGATGAGAACAGTAATGAAAAATGCTGGGAGAAAAGCCTGCCAGATTCTGTGAAAAACCTTAACATTAACTGCAACCACATATTGAAAAACCATCAGCACGGCCTTCCTCAGAGCCAGTTTTATGAAACGTGCGACTCTGTCACAGAGGAAGGCCTGTGTTTGGAAACTGGAATTCCTTCTCCACTGGAAAGAAAGGCATTCCCTGGAGTTCAACTGGAAATCGACAGACCTCCAATGGGTATCAATCCTTTAGGAAATCAATCAGCGATCATCGAGACTGGCAGAGGACAATCTGTCAGCAACATGGCAGTATTTCGTATTCATTATGAAGTTGACAGAAGAACGTCAGACACTTTCTGTACCCTGTCGGATGACTTAATTTTGGATGATTGTGGAAATTGTATACCACTGTCTGGTGTTGGAGGAGAGGAAAAAGAAAATTACATGGCATATACCTGTAAACTTATGGAATTGGCTAAAAACTGTGATAATAGGAACGGGCAGCCTCAGTGTGATCACTGTGACACCTTGAATGAGAAATACTTGTGTTTTGAGGGTTCTTGCCAGAAGGTCAATATGATGAGTTCAAGTGGTAGCTTTTGCAGAGAGGATTTTACTGACAATGTACCTGCCAAGACCTTTCTGAGCCATTTTGAGGATTTCCCTGAGAATTGTGAAGCTGTAGAAGAAGAATTTTTTAAAAGCAAAAAGGCACGGTCTACTTTGCTAATCAGAAGATTTTGTAAAAATGACAGGGAAGTTAAGAAATCGGTGTATACTGGGACAAGGGCAATTGTAAGAACTTTGCCTTCTGGCCATATTGGACTGGGAGCTTGGAATTACATTGTTCAGAAGAAAAATGGTCTCTTATTGCCTCCTGGGAGAATAACGGAACATCTGTCAACAGTGGCGACTAAGCAAGATGGGAGCTGCTGTCTCTCAGAAGCCCAGTGGTATTCGGTAAGAATTTAAGATTTCCTTTGATCATTTCTTTAAACTTGATATTTTAAAAATCCAAACTGCTATTGTTTTAATTCTTGGAAAATGGTAAGTTCTGTCAAATTATGATTCTTAGGGAAATTGTTTATAGTTTATAGGAAACTGGTGGACCTAACAGACACTGCAATTGATAGCCATCAAGGTTGAGTTAACTCAAGCAATATAAGTAAGAAACATGGTACATATATATGTCACTGGGAATGGAGATTGCCTGGTTACTGAGTGCAGGGTTACAAAACAGAGATTCCTGGTAGTGGAAACATGGCTGCATCCACTGATTGTCCAATTGTATCCTTTGGAGATTCATGCCTGTGTCTTCTTCTGCCATGTAGCATTTTGTTGGTTTTAAGTTTCAGGACCTAAAGGAAATAAAGTCCTATTTCTTATATTTTCCAACCAGTGGTCCCAGTTTCTTCCTTCTTACCTGCCTCCTTAACCACTTTTTGTGGCATGGACTTCTTTGTCAATCTTGTGAAGTCTATGGACCCCTTCTCAGAATAATGCTTTTAGATGCATCAGGTGAAATACAGAGCACTTAAAGGACACAAATTATGTTGAAATACATTTATCAAAGTATGTTTTAAAATTATGATATAGCAGTATAGGTGTTTCTCTATTAATACACTAAATAATGATATCTAATAATGTAATAGCTACCAAAATTTCAAAATTCTGATGAATATAAGTAGGGTTACAAACTGTCCTGGTTTACCTGTGATTTTCCCAGTTTTAGCACATGTCCCAGGAAACCCCTCAGTCCCGGGCAAACTAGGGTGGTTGGTCACCCTATATATAAATATTTCAGGAGGTCTGCCACAACTGTAATATGATATGAAAATATCTGTGATTTCTATTGGTGACAAAATCACAGATACTGCTAATACTGCTGAGGCTTGTTGCCTTTATTTATAATTGAGGGAAATGCTGAATTTCCATTTGGGATTAGTGAAAAATAAAGATTTAATTATTTTTTCATCCAAATTCCTGCTCCTCTGAATTCTAACCGTGAACTCCTCTCTTTAATTTAAGAATTGCTACTTTAGAGTTGCATAGTCTCAGGTTCTTGGACCAGATCCTTACTTCTGAAGACAGCACTATGTATACTCCCAGTTTTTTAATTCTCCTGGCTAAACAGTCTTTCCTTCAACTGTTCTCTTTGTGAAACTGCTTCTAGAACTCTCATATTCAGATTGTCAGTCTTTTTAAAACCCAACCCCCAAAATAAAAACAAAGTTACTTGTCTAGAGGGAAAAAAAAAACACCTTATATTGAAATATAACTCATATATTTTAATTTTTATCATCATCATTAATCATGGTAACATTTACTGAGCATGCAACATGTGCCAGGCATTGAGCTAAATGATTTGCATGCTTGATTTCATGCAATCATGTCAACTATCCTATGATATTGTATTATTTACTCCATTGTATTGCTAAGAAAACTGAGTATCAGGGAAGTCATATAGCTTGTTCAAGGCCCCCTAGTATAACTAAGATTGTAATCCAGGCAGTTTACACTTTTAGGTAGTTTCTCAAGATCTGGAAAGAGATAAAATTTAGAGTAAGCTTTTAAAGGAAGAAAATAATTCTGTTCATTTCAGTGTCTTGATTGAGTAGCTCCACTCAAAGACGTTTGTGGTATCAGACTTGTCTGTGTTAGATGTGGTGGTTTGCAATCTGGGAGCTCTGGAAAAATATCCATGTCTATCCCCCTCCATATAAAACCCTTTGCTGGGTGTTTTTTCAGAGTTCCCTGGGAACTTTGTGCATCTGAGTTGAGAACTGTTGGCTAAGAGCTTAGATTAAGCTCTTTGCTGTTTGATCAGGCCTTTTCGAGAATAATATTTGCTCTAGTCTAAAGACCTGCTTGAATCCTCTGCTTGGACTCTTAGGACTGTGTCAGGGCTGACTTTGGACCCTGTCTGAGAAGTTAGAGCCCACAGTCCCTTCTCTCTGTAGATTCGATTGCTCATACCTGCCATGTATCAGTGGACTTGTTTCTCCTTCTCCTCTGATTCCAGATGAAACCTGAGTCATGGTCAAGGTGGTGTCAGCTCCCCTCCCTCCCCAGCAATTCTGATTGAATTTTGTCCTCTCAGGGAGAAAAAGCTCATCACAAGCGTGTGTGTCCTCCTGTGCTATGCTGCCTGCCCTGTGATGACTCGTGCAATTCTGCCCTCCACTCACACTCCCGGGAAACTACTGAGAGCAACATTTCATACCACTTAGAAATACAGCGATTTAAAAAAATCAGATGCATTTGAAGTTGAACATTAGGAATAAAATGGAATTTTACATATAGTAGGATGAATGGGAATATGATTGCTTTAGAACCATTAGTGAAGTTCTCCATACACTTACACAGATACAAGGTTTGTGAATAGTGTGAATTTTAGAATAATTTTTGGCATGCCTGTACTCATTCCTCAACATAACCTTTTTGCAGCCCTGCCAAGTCTTCTGAGGATGTTCCCTGGTCCCTACTTCAAACCTGTCCCTTTCTGTCAGTCAGAGACCCTCTCAATCCAATGAAAAGAACCGAAGAGATGATGCAAATTCTCCCCTCCCTGCTTCTTGGTCTCTGGGGCCTGGGAGAGGTTGGTTGCCACACCTCTATCAGAGTGGACTCCAGGAACGTCTCTCCACTTCTGTCTGCCCAGGCTTGGAAGAGGCTGTTAGCATTTTTATTAATCCTTAATAAAATAGATGAGCCGGCTGACTTTCTGAACTTCCTTAAAGGAGATGCCTGAAAGGGAGAACCCTTTTTGAACCTTCAAACATCACCATGGCAGAGATTAACCAATATTTTATAAAGTCTGGTATTCTCTATATCTTGGATTTTAGGTTAGAATCTGATAGAAATCTTTCCACCAGTTGTCCAAATGAATTATAATCTCTTTCCCCCAGCCCCTGTGAATTGCTTCCTTCACCTAAAAAAGTAAAGACCCTAATTGTATGTTACCTATTCTATCTTCTGATTATTTCACATGTGTTCGCCCTGGTTCCCCAATCAGATTATAAATTTATTAAGGGCGAGAACTGGGTCATAGCCTTTTTTCTACTCTCCATGGTGTAAGTGTATTGCCAAGTATATGGAAAACAGAATAGTGTCATGGTTAGGAGCTAAGTGTCTGGAGTCAGTCAACCTGTAAGAATTTAAATGCCTTTCACCTCATCTCACTACCTGTATGACCTCAGGAAAGTTGTTTAGCTTCTTTGTCCTTAACCTACTTTATGTGGACGCTGGGAAGAATGGGATTATTATGGGGGTTGAATGAAATGATATTTTTAAAGTCCTCAGCACAGCACCCAGCATGGAATGAGTGCTACCATTCTCACTCTGGCCATTTGTTGCATGCTTTGTGGTAAGGGTTCCCCCTCATTCTGCCCTTTGGTGGCTTCTCATGCGGTGAAGTTTGCAGCGGTATGAATTTGAATGTATTACTCCCCTGTCTATACATGATATCTTGAGCAATGCTTCCCCCGCTTTTAAAGAATGTGCTGTTTGTCCAATTAACTCCTTGGCGTCACATTTAAAATTTTTTTCTTGGATGCCTTGGTCAAAACTATGCAATTAATTTATATTTGCACAGCTGTGTAGAGGAGAATATATATGAAAGGAAGACATTAATGAGGATTAATGCCTGCTGACTGACTGTATTGGTATCCTCCTCCCCCTGCTTGTAAAAAATTAAAATCCTGCCCTTTATCCTGCTTCGGTCATACTCCCTCTCTCCTGCTCTCAAATTATTGGCTCAAGAAGTCTCCAGGCTAAAGGTTGGTTAAGGGTGTTTTTCCTTCTAAAAAATTCTCTCCCTGCTTAAATTTGAGGGAGTTTAGATACCTAGAGTTATCTTGAATGTGAAGTTCAAGAGCCTTCTGCTTCCGCCCTGCTGGAATCTTTCCTGTAACCCGAGTTCTGTGTGCCTGGAATGATGAAATGTGGAGGAAGTGAGGGTGGCCAGGGCAGAAATCCCACTTCTTTTATTTCCCTACCTTGATCCACAAAAGGATTTACTGTACAGGAATATGTATGGCAAAATAGAAAAATAAATGAAGTTATATTTTTAAAAATCAGACTGGAAAATAAAATCTAAATTCATAATGGAAGGTCCAAAACCAGCTTCTTTACTGCTAGCTTCTATTCTGCTTTCTTCCTCTAAAATGAATCTTTTTTCTTCACACTTTTTTTTACTCTCTAGCTCAGAAAATTAAACTTAAGAGGCGATGATAATTTTTTGAGTGTTTGCCGAAATATCTTTGTCAGTATATATGTCCTTGATTCTATATTTTGTCTCTTTCAAGTTGAACCAAAGAGAGATAATGTCTCTTATGTGGAATGGGGCCAATTGACAATAAATTCATCTTCTGAACTATAACTTTTATGGATGATCAAACGTCCGTTTTAGTGATAGCCAGCTTTTAGCCTGCTGTTCAGAGGTGTAAGAGACGGCTGTTGAAATAGCAGCATGTCTTGATTTCTGGTCCTGATTTGGTCACCCTGCAGCTTAGTTACAAATTTTGACCTTGGGATAATTAAAATTTGGTGGAGTGTTCAGGCTAAGCTGAAAGCCTGTGCATGGTGTCATGCCAGGCCGCCTCCTCCGTTACTAAGGTAATGCTGGGTTCATGTCATGGGTATAGTGCAATTCTGGCCCCTTCCTGCTGAGTGCAGTGAATGGGAATCCAGCTCCCGGACAGCCCTGTGTAGTGTAGTCACGTCTGGTGCATCAGTGGAAAATGTGATGGCTGCCAGAAGCCAGCTCAGAAATGAGTGGACAGCTTTTCTTTGTTAACTGCATTGGGGCAGTTTAGGATAAATTTACTTCCACATCTCTGTAATTACACCAGCTGTTTGGCTAGGATTTGGCAAGGGATGGAATGAAAAACCCTGACCTCAAACTTTCCCCCAGATATCCTGCATAATGGGAATTAGAAGCTAGAGGCCTTACCCCTGAGGATGCGCCATGGTTCGTATGTGGTCTGAAATGAATCAGGGTAAGACCATCATGTGGAGCCCTGATCTGATCCATCCCTTGCATTGTATAGAGGCTGCCCGTGGTCTTCCTCCACTGTGTCCCCTGCCTGGGTGCTGATTGAAGTGGGGTAGTCCTCTCTGGGCCTGCAGGTATCCTAGGATGGTGAGGAGCTTTATTTCCTTATGATTGGACTAACTGGTGAATCAGGCAGGGCCCTCCTTGACAAGCTGTTTTTAGGCAGTGGTGCTGGTGTTGATTTCTGGCCCCGAAGAGCCCACAGACACCAAATGGCTCCCTTCATAGTGGTTCTTTGTTCTTGCTTCTGGCCTAGGCACATTCAGAGCCTCAGATTTCATAGGGGTCCTGCAGAGCTTAAGCATCCAAAATCCTAACTCTACAATTGGCCCTCTACTTTCAGTTCCAGCCTCTTCCTTCTCATTTAGTCCATCACCCCTCAAAACCCTCAGAAAGATATCAGCAGAAAACCATCTTAACCTTTAGCACCATGAATGCATGTTATCATTTTTCCAAGGGTAAAGGAAGCCCTGTCCTTTGAAACAATAGCAGATCTACTTGGAGAGAAGGAGCAATGCTTTGATTTCTTCTTGCTGAGTCATCTTCCCCAAGGATGAGCAGAAGGAGTCTTATAAAGCACTAGAAAATAATAAATACATAAATCATAAGCAATTTTCATGATATATTCATATTATTCTGTACTTGCAGTTAATGGCAGAAATGGAACCAGAACCCAGTCTGCAGGGAGTAGGTGCCTGATTAGAGCCTGTTGGACAAGGAAACTTAGGACCTGGCAGCTCCATTGGAATCCAACTAAGTCAGAAGGCATTTGGATAAAATAGAATTGAATTGAAAACCACTCTTCTGGACATTTCTGCCAGGGGGATGGGAAAGACCATTCAGGAAGAAACTTGTGTAGACACAAGACCCCAAACTGTCAGCAGTGCATGGCTGACCATCACTGAGACAGAGCAATAGAAATAGATCAGCAGAACAGGGGCAGAACCACGCTTTGTGATGCTAAAGTTTAGTCATTTTGGGGAGCCTTCTTTTTAAAAATTAATGCAAAATTAAGAGCAAAAATAAATATTTGTTTAGAAGGAGAAGGGAAATCATAACAATTTACAGATTTTAAAAAGCTCCTAAAATCTAAAAACAACCCAAAATCCAGAAAAATAAATATAATTTTAAAATTAATTAGCTGCATGACAGGCTTTTATAATATTTTTCTTTCCTGCATTTTGAGGTTGCATCCTCTTTGTTCACCTTTTCACATAGCAAGAATTTTGTGATAGCATAACATAGCAAGAATAATACCATAGAAAGTAATAGCATAGAGGGATACTTTAGGCTCTTCTCTAGCATTTCAGCAAAACAATAGAAAAACTCAACTTATAAAACAAGTTTATTGAGATATAATTCACATATCACACAAATCACCCATTTAAAGTATACAATTCAATATTTTTTAGTATATTCATGGTGTTATGTAGCCATCTTTGAAATCTAATTTTAAAACATTTTCTTCACCCCCAAAAGAAACCCTGTACTGATTAGCAGTGACGCCCAATATCCTCCAAATGTCTCCAATCCTTAAGCAGCCTCTAACCTACTTTCTCTTTATAGATTTGCCTGTTCTAGACATTGCATATAAATGAAATCCTACAATATGTGGTCTTTTATGATTGGCTTCTTTCACTTAGCCTCATGTTTTCAAGGTTCACCAATATTGTAGCATGTATCAGTACTTCATTCCTTTTAATAGCTAAACAATAGTCCATGGTGTGATTATACCACATTTTATTTATGCATACACCAGTTGTTGGATATTTCCATTGTTTCCACTTTTTGACTATCATGAATAATGCTGCTATGGACATTCATGTGTGGACAAATGTTTTAATTTCCCTTGGTAGATACTAAGGAGTGGGGTTTCTGGATCATATGATAACTCTATGTTTAACATTTTAGAGGAACTCCCAGTCTGTTTTCCAAAGTGACTGCACAGTTTTACATTCCCACCAGCAGTGTGAGGAGATTCCAATTTCTCCACATCCTGACCAACACTTTTTATAGTCTGTCTTTTTGATTATAGCAATCCTAGTGGGTGTGAAGTGGTATCTCATTGTGGCTTGGCTTTGCATTTTTCTCATGGCTAATGAAACTGAGTCTCTTTTCATGTGCTACTGGTCATTTGTACATGTTTGGAGAAGTGTATATTCAAATCCTTGGCCATTTTAAAATTGAGTTATTTGTCTTTCTTTTGTTGCTTATGCTTTTGGTGTCGTATCTAGGAAACCATTGCCTAACCCAATGTCATGAACTGGGATTCTGATAGGGATGGCATTGAATCTGTAGATCAATTTGGGGAGTATTGTCATCTTAACAATATTGAGTCTTCCCATCCATGAACACAGGATGTCTTTACATTTATTTAGATGAACTTTTATTAGTCTAATAGTGTTTTAGTAGGTTTCTTAGGATTATCTTTATATAAGATCATGTCATCTTACATATAGGGATAGTTTTACTTCTTCCCTTTTAATCTGGATGCCTTTTACTTCTTGCCTAATTGTCCGGTCCAGAGCCTCCAGTATGATGTTAAATACAAGTGATGATAGATGACATCCCTGTTTTGTTTCTGATCTTAGGCCTCCTTTGGCAATCCAGAAACCTTTCTCTGAATGCTTCGGGATACATAGCTGTGTTTTGGGTGGTCATTCTCGTCAAGGTCTCACCTCTGAACAGCTACAAAACTATTGATTATCCAGCCATCCCTTATATGGACTGCGAGAGCTTTGGGCCACAGGACTTCTCTTTATGGTGCATGGACTGCAGCAGCAGAGTGCCTGGGGTCATGTCCCAGCTCTGCCATTTATTTGCTGTGTGACCGGAAGCAACTCATTTAATTTCTCTGACCTCAGTTTCCTCATCTGTATAAGAAATAATATCTTTCTGTTGGTGTTGCAAGGTGTTAATGAACTGATGCATATTAAGTGCTTGGTGCAGGGGCAGATATGACTCAGTATTATCTTTAGTATTATTATGGATATTTTCTTTCTCCCCACCACCCCCCCACAACCCCCTCAACACCCACCCCGGTCCTTCAGCCTACTCCTGTTCCCACCCTAGTCCCTCCATCTCCTCACATTCCAGGCTTGTTTCTTTCTGAGTAATAAGTGGTAAGACTAGAGTTAGTTCTCATATAACAAGTTCAAAAGCTCACACGGCTCACAAGACCCTGTGTGATCTGGCCATGGCTGTCTCTTCTGCCCACTGTCACCAGACCCCCAGCCTTACCCTCCTCAGTGTGCAGAAAGAACTGTTTTCACTTCTGAGCCTTAGAGCGTGTTCTTGCCTCAGGCTAGAACAAGGGTCAGCAGACTGCAGACCATAGACCACATATGGCCCACTGTCTTTTTTTGTATGATCAGCAAACTAAGCATGGTTTCTACATTTTTAAAGGGTTAGGGGAAAAAAGAAGAATATTTCATGATATATGAAAATTATATGAATTTCAAATTTCATTGTCCATAAATAAAGTTTATTGAAACATAGCTATGCTCATTCATCCAGGTCTCGTCTATAGCTGCTTTCACACTGTAACAGCAGAGTTGAATAGCTGCAAAGGAGACTATGTGGCCTGTAAAGACTAAAATATTTATTATCTAATCCTTTACAGCAAAAGTTTGCCAGCCTGTTGCCTAGAACACTCCTCTTTATCTGGCTAACTCCTCCTCATCCTTCAGACCTGGCCTTAGATTTCATTTCTTCTCAGTGGTCTTCCTTGACCAATCCCCAATTTCTACCCCCACCGTGGACCCCAGTCCAGAGCTTCCCTGATAGTCAGTGCTCAGTACATATTTCTTGAATGACTCTCTGAATTAAAAATGAGTAAGTGCAGTTTCTACTCACTCCTCAATGTCTCCTCCTCTCCTTCCCCAATCCCAGTGCAGGCTCATCAGCTGTCCTTTCCCTGACCCTCAGAGCTTGGAACCAGTTCCTTTGTGCAGTGCCTATGATAGAATCAGGATTTTCCATTGACATTCAAAAGGGTCTTCTTTAATCCTGTGAAACCAGAAATCTGTGCTCATCACCTCCACAGACTTGGCCTATAACACAAAGAAAGGCTGTGTTTACTTGTCTTTGTACCTGGTCTCCTTATTTCTCATGGCTGTAAAAACCCTTGGGAACTGTGTATTTTCTGCATGATTTTTCAGTAATCCTACAACTTCTCTAATTAAATTAAAAAAAAAAAAAAAATAGAGGGGAAGAGAAACTTGGGAAAGTATCCAAAGGTTTTGTGTTTACAAGGGAGCACCTGAGACTTCTGTGTTCCACCATGGACCAGGGAAGAGGAAAGCCCCCTCCTCTTAAAAACCTCAGCTCTATCCCTGCCCTTCAGAACCCCCAGCCCCAACCATGGATCAGAGGGAATCCAACTTCTGTTTCTCAGTAGTGGTGAAGGAATAGGGGCAGTATGCTGTATTTATAAGTTGGGGGAGATTAGTTTTGGGGTTTGGGAGGTGTTTGGCCAGTTCCTCCAAACCATCTGACCCCAATCCGCTCAATAATAGACCTGAGGCAATACTCCTGTCTCCTAAAAAATACCCAAGTACCAATTCTATCTCTCCCATTAACTGGTTATGTGACCTTGATCAAGTCACCTTAGGGCCTGGGATTTTAGTTCCTTTGGGTGTAAAGGGAGAGTGAGGGCAGGCATGGTTTCACAGCCTGCTTTGTGCCAAACACTGTGTGTGTAATTTGCATAGATTAATTTAATGAATTATAAATTACATGTTTCCTCTAATTGAGAGACTACACAGCCTACCAGCCTATGACTTCTTGATTTAATTCCTTACCCTAGATTTGGTGTTTAGTGAATATTCTGCCTGCTGCATGGTGCCTCCTTGAGGAGTTTGAACTGGAGTGTGCCTTGTCACTTTCCTACATTTGGGGAAGTAAAAGAGCAGAGGAGAGATGCTTCATCAAGGAAATGCTTGCAGCAGTAATAGTGAAACAGCAAGCTCCTGCTGGGCTCTTAATCTATGCCAGACAGTGCTTTCCAGATGGTTTTTCTTTCCTTTCATTCTTCGAACAACTTTCTAAGAGGCAGGTTTTATTAACGTCCCCATTTCACAGATTCATATCCCCATTTTATATTCAGAGAGTGAAAGTAATGTGACCAAGGCACTGCTCTTAACCACACCTCAGGAGTTCCTCTGGAAGATTCTGATGTAACTGACCCCTATAACTCGGCTGTGGTTCTCGTATTAAATGTGCAGATATTGAGATGGATGAGACTTTGAGCTGTTTCTTTCTTTAAATGTGAGCTGAGTGTGACCTTTGGATGAAATGGGAGATGCAGGGAACAATACCAATTCCTAATGTGAGGGGTGTGTTGCTGCTGAAATGGCTAAGACTTAGTTTTATGATTCAGCCTGCTTGGGGAGGAAATGAAGCCCAAAGATTTGATTTTTTTTTTAACTAAATTGCTGTAATTTAGAAGTGCATTTAAAAAGTTTTATAAGTAAGTAAGCAAGAACAAAGTCCAAAGCAAACTATACACATCTGACCCAGAATCTATAGCTTATTCATGATTGTGCTGAAATGTCTGACACTACTGGGAACATAATTTAGTTTTGTTAAAACATTTTAATTTAAAGTTTTCTGTGATCTGACCAACCGACCTGAGCATGAAAAACAGTACTCAGTAACGTTTATTTCCATCGTGATGCCATTAAAATGAAGATTTCACCTACTTCCAGGTTTGTGAGGCAGGAGAAAAAAATGAACAGGTTGTATATTCAGGCACTTGGCAGACATAAAATCTTCTTGCAAGTATAACTTTTCTCCTCTTACTCCGTGCTCTTAAGGATGTGATTCCATTTAGAGTGAGGTATCTGGAGTAAAAGGGGACACAAAAGTACAGTAGAGGCAGCAAAACAAAGCCAAGGACTGCCTGTTTGCTTTTGTGAATGGAGGTACTGATTTCCTGAAGTCTAACTTTTTGGTTTCCCTTTCCTGGTGCTGACCTAATTTTAAGAACTTCATTTTCAACTTGAGATTTAATAATGTTTACCACCAACACTTAGTTCGTCTTATCCATATGTTTTAATAGAATAGGGAATCAATTTAGAAGACCTTGTTTAGTAGTATAACTTCAGAGAGATTTAGCACCAAATTATAAACAGTGATACTTAAACAGTGTGCTTGGAAGTGCCTCAAGAGCCAGTGTGTGGGAGTTTGGCAATTAGAAAGCCCCATGGCTTCAGTTTTTCCAGATTGTGAATGATTCCATCAAGTAGTAACTCCTTAGCCTTTAAAAACTCTCTTCTAGAACAAGGGAAAAGTTCATTTGAGTTTTAAATTGGTGAATTCAAAAGTCTTTTAGGTTTTGATCATTATTTTTTCTCTTTAATAAGGCCCAGAAAATGGTCTTAAGTCTTGGATGGACCAACCGGGTCTCTTTTTGATGGCCACAACCAAGTATGAGCACCACAATGACTGATGTGTTATGAGGAAAGTGCTACTATCAGGGTGACTATATTTTCCAAATAAAAAATGTGGAACTTTTGGGAGGAAAGAGGGGCAATATATTTGAAATTGACATGAATGCTCTTGATACCATTGGTCACAGTATAAAGGAAAAAGAATATAATTGAACCAGTGCAAATCTAATTTGTTACTAGAGAAATCAGGAACGTCAAAATGAATGACTTGATAGTGGCGGCAAAAAGCCGTTAGAAGATAACACATTAAATGCCCACAGTAGATTCCAGTGAATGTTTTTCTCAGAGTTTTTGTTTTTCTGTATTTTTGTCAAGCATTTGGGAACTACCAGGCTTTGGAAGTGTGAAGGCAATTAAATAGATTTATTTTAAGCACCAGGGCAGCTCAGCTAAAAAGTGTTGTCCCTTTTCAAGAAATCGCCTTGAAGGGCTGTCCCCATTTTCCATTTATGGTTGTCCCCATTTTCTAATGCATTCCTTGGGCTTGCATTGAGATTCTAGAAGCAGTGCATTCAAGAACCTGCTAATGCAGGTTTGGGTCAACATTGCTACGTAACTGTTATGGTTTGCTAATGAAGCCAGAATGCAAAATACCAGAAATGGATTGGCTTTTACAAAGGGGGTTATTTGGTTACAAAATTTCAGTCTTAAGGCCATTAAGTGTCCAAGGATCAACAATAAGGTACTTTCACTGGAGAAAGGCCATTGGCATCCAGAAAACCTCTGTTGGCTGGGAAGACACAATGGCTGGCATCTGCTTGCTCCCAGGTTGCATTTCAAAATGGCATTGTCAAAATGTCAGTGTCAGCTTTCAGTGGATGTCTTCAAAATGTCTGTCTCAGCTGCAGCCAGCATCTGGGACTGCATGGCTCTTTTTAAAGTACTCCAGTAAATCAGTCAAGACCTACTCTGAATGCATGGGGTAACACCTCCATGGAAATAATCTAATCAGAAGTATTACCTACAGTTGGGTGGGTCGCATCTCCATGGAAACAACCTCATCCAAAGATTCCAACTTAATCAACACTAACACATCTGCCCCCACAAGATTGCATCAAAGAACATGGCTTTTTCTGGGGAACAAAATATACAAACCGGCACAGTAACTATGAGGGAATAGGATTTTTATAGGGGATCTTATAAACAGACTGGGTTGGTAGCTTCATAGAGGTGTTCTGGAAATGTTCAAGCAAAGGTAAAGTTTTATGTTCTGTTTACAACACAAACTGGAACACAAACTTGGCCATTACTTCACAGCCACAGTCCTGACTACTGCCTTCCTGCAGTTGTGATGGGCAGTTTAGAGGCACTCATGAACCCGTAATGTACCTTTGTGTGAATTAGAAAAGGATGCCCTGTCAGGTGGACTCAGCCCTGTGAGCACAATGCTCATGCCAGAGGGCAGATTGGAAGTTAGTCCCATCATCCCCAACCTTGGCCAGTTACTCTTGAATAGAGTACAACATGCCCAACTATATATGGTACTCCTCAGTGGTACCAAGTGGAGCAGAATCAGAAGAGCTATTGAAGCTGAAGGCTATAATGGTTTTTCTCTTGGATTCATGTATTATACACCCAGTATAATGGAGACCAGTGAATTTCAATGGCCTGAAGTAGAAAGAAATTAAATCGGTCCATCTTGAATGTTTCTCTAGGTGAGTGTAAAATAACTATTTGGTAACTTTAGGAACTATAGAATTTTTGAGCTGTAATGCTCATCTTTGGTAGCTTTATCCAGCCAAGGTCCAGATAGGTGAAGTGACTCAACCAGGTTCACATAGCTAATGATAGAAGACGCAGAAGTAGAATCTTATTTCTGTAGACTCTCTCCTCATCTCTAAAGTAGAATAAAAAGATGTATTTCGTGTAGTGCCTGCCACATAGTAGGTGCTCTGTCAATGCCAGCTGACCCCAGATGCCTGTAGGGTGCCTGGGAAGCATAGATTTCTGACACAGCACTTGCCCTGGAAGAGTTCACTGTGGGAGGGTGTAGGCCGACATTCCTGTGCTCTCATTTATTCCATCGTCTTCCCAGATTGCAAATATCCTTCATCAGTGTCTATTTTATCAGGTTTAGCCTGTACTCCTGTCTTCAATCAGTTTTTTAAGAACCTAATTCATCTTGTTGCAATAACATTGTCAATTCTTTAAGTACTCAGAGATGCCCTTTTAATTTGAATATAGCCAGGTTTTGTGAGTTCATTTCTCCCCTTAGTCTAGTTTCCTTCCATCCTTCACTTGGCAGATAGCTCTCTGATTAACAACTGTTAAGTTCTTCAAAGCGTACAGAGCAGCCATGGGATCTCTTCTGGTCTCTCCGAAAGATATTTTCTCTTGTTCTTTTTCTCTTATTTATGGGATGCAAGGCCACATGTGAGACACTGAACCCAGCAGGAGTGGCCAGATCTGGCCCAGGAAGAGCCAGTATGGCCTGGGCTGCCAGTAATCAAGCCAGGAAACCCAGGCTCATAAAACACTAGCACTACAAGAGATGTAGAGATCATCAGGTCCAGCCCCTCATTTTACAAAGGAAGAAACTGAGGCTCAGAGAGAGGCAATGGCCTTACCCAGGTGCAGGTCAAGCATCAGTTTCAGAGCCAGGCTTGGAACCCATGTTGCTCTCAGGTCAGCTTTCCTGCCCCAGCCCAAATAACAAGCATTATTTCTGACCCATAGAGTGTGGAACAGAGCTGATCATATTATGACAGTAAGTTACTATGGGCTTAGTGCTTCGTAATGATTAACTGTGTGAGCTCAGGAACTAGACTGCCTGAGTTCAAATTCTGGCTCTGCATTTACTAGCTGTGACCCAGTGCTAGTTACTCAGCCTCTCCATGCTTCTGCTTCCTCATCTGTAAAATAGGGATAATAATAGAACCTTCCTCTTAAAGTTGTTGTAAAGATTAAAAGGTTATTTGTAAAGCACTTAGAACATTACCTAGCACTGTGTAACTTATTTTCTTTTTCTTTGACTCATAAGCCTCAATTTTTAACCACAATGCTGTATTACCTCCCAGTAAATACAAGGTCTCCAGGGACCTTGACAGAATGACTATGGAATTGCTCATTCTGAGATTGTTTTATGAAAGAGGTAGTTCAGCTGAGCTTTGTCAGGAGATAGGATTGCTTATCTTCCACCTGTGAGAAGGCAAAATATTTTGTCATTAGAAAATTGACCATTTTTCTTCCTCACAAGAGTTCGTGTGATATGTATCAAATATAATGTTTATTTCAAAGGCCCTTTGCCATTTTGCTAAGTACCCCCACCCCTTTTTTTTGTTCAGAGAAACTAGTTCATATGAAATTTAGTGATGTAAGTATTCTTAGGAATTTTCCTATTTTCTTTTCAAAGCATTGTCATGAAAATTGCCTCAATTACTTTGCAAAAAGTTGTTAACCTCTGATGATGTGAGGCAAAGAGGACTGGTATATTTGTTTGTTTGTTTTTGTAATGATTATTTTCAATAATGAAATATACACCTATAAGCTTACCAGCCAAAGCAAAAGCTGGGATCTTGAAAAACCCTACATCTAGCATTTGGGTCCTCTCTTTTGGTCAAACTAAGCCTGTGGTTCCCACCTCTCTACATTAAGTTAGTCATCATCCTGAATCCCATATCCATCAGTGTTTACTTTCCTTTTTATATAATTCAACTGCATCTGTATGTTTTCCTAAAAACTATACGTTTAAAATTTTTGTTGTTTTCAATTATATGTAAAGTTATACTATGTGTAATCTTCTGGACTTTTAAAAAATGCAACATTATATTTCTAAATTTCATCAATATTGTTGTATGTTGCTGTAATTCATTTGTTTTGATTGCTGCTTAATAGTCCTCTGTGTGAATATATCATAGTTTATTCTTGTCCTCTCCAGCTGATGGACATTTAGAACATTTCCATGTTTATACTATGTAAGCAGTATTTTCATGGCCATTTTTGTACACATTGCCTGTTACGTATGTCCAAAAGTTTCTCTTGGATATATACATAGGAGTAGAATTGCTGGAACATAAGGTTTATGAATGTTCAAATTTGGGGGATAATGGTAAACTGTTTTCCAAAGTGGTTGTACCAGTTTATACTCCCACCAGTGATGTATGAGAAATTCTGTGGATCTACATCCTCTCCAATACTTTGTATTTTCTAACTTTTAAATTTTGGCAATCAAATGAGTTAAAAATTATTTCTCTGTGGTCTAACTTTGCATTTTTCTAATGTAGTGATCTTTACCAGCTCTTCATAGGTTCGTTGGCCATATGCATTTCTTCTGTGAAATGCCTCAGATCTTTTACCCATTTTCTCATGGGTTGCATATGCTTTTTATTGATACAAAGGAGTTTTTTTTTAATATATTCTTGATATTTTCCTTTTTTGTGAGTATTGCTAAAATTTTCTCCTAGTTTTAAATTGTCTTGTCATTTTCATAAATATAGTTCTTAATTTTGACAAAGTTATTAAATTTTTATTTTATGATCAGTGCTTTTTGTTTTTGTTTAAGAAATCTTTCTTTGCTTCAGGTTTAAAAGATATTCACTCATGTTTTCTACTAGGAGCTTTAAAGTTTTATTTTCAATATTTAATTCCCTAATCCATTTAAATCCTTGATATTGTATATGGTGTGAGGGTAGGGATCCATTTTCATCTTTTTCTATATCACTATCCTTTTTCTACCTCTAATATAACATGCCATCTGTGATGGTTATGTTTATGTGTCAACCTGGCCAGGTAATGGTTCCCAGGTGTCTGGTCAAGCAAGTACTGGCCTAACCATTACTACAAGGACATTTGTGGATGGTTAATAAACCAGAAGGCTGGTTTATTAAATCATCAGTCAACTGATTGCATCTGTGGCTGATTACCGCAATAAAGGGCATGCCATCTGCAGTTAGAGAATTCAATCAGCTAGATTTAATCCGATCAGTTGGAGGCTTTTAAGAGAGAAGAGAGAGAACTTTCGCTTCTTCTTCAGCCATCCAGGACTCTCCTGGGGAGTTCATTGAAGATGTCCATTGGAGTTGCCAGCTTGCTGCTTGCCCTATGGAATTTGGACTCATGCATCCTGCTCTATAGAATTTGGACTTGTGCATCCCCATGGTTGTGTGAGACAATTTTATAAAATCTCATATTTACAGATTTTGGTTCTGTTTTCCTAGAGAACCCTAACCAATATACCATCTCTGTCATATACCAAAATTCCATACGTACCTGGATCTTCTCTGGCTCCTCTAATCTATTCCATTGGTCAATTTATCTATCTTTGTGCCAATGAGGACATTCTAACAACATCTTTTCAGAAAGGTCCTCACTATTCTCAGCTCGTTACTCTTTTTTCTTCTTTGTATTGAAGTATAACATACCTACACAAAAATACATCAGCCCTACAAAGTACAGCTCAGTGAATTTCACAAAGTGAACACAATGGTATAATCAGTACCCAGACCAACAAAGGTAACATTAACATCCCAGAAGCCTTCCTTGTGTACCCTTCCATTCTCTACCTCCCCACAAAGGTAACCAGTTTGTCTTCTAACACAGTAGATTCATTTTGCATATTTTTAAACTTTGTATAAATGAACTCAGTAGGTGCTATTTCGTATATGTTTTCTTTTGCTTGGCATTTCGTCTGTGAGATTCATCCATGTTTGTTTCATATAGTTGTAGTATGTATGTTCTCATTGCTGTTTACTTTTCTGTTTTTTTGAATATGCTACTCTTTATTCATTCTACCATAAGTGGTCATTTGAGTTACTCCCAGTTTGGGCTGTTATGAATGAACAGTACTATTCTGTTCCCTGACAGCCTCTAAGACCCAAACTTGTTCCACCTTATTGTAATATCCCCATTCTCTCCACTACTTGAGATTGTGGCCATTTTACAAAGCCTAGCTAAGCCTTATCCCTTCATTAAGCTTTCTTAGGTTACCCCATTGCACAGAGTTCTTCTCTGTCAGGGCAACTAACTTATAGCCCATAGGTTGAACTCTAAGTGTAACTCTGGTATTTTGACTCATGTACCCCAACAAAAGACATGTTCTTAATCTTAATCCGTGATCCTATGAGTATGAACCCATTTGTAGATAGGACTTTTTGAAAATGTTATATTTAGTTAAGGTGTGACCAAATTGAA
The DNA here is from genome assembly GCF_015220235.1 of Choloepus didactylus. Classification (NCBI taxonomy): domain Eukaryota; kingdom Metazoa; phylum Chordata; class Mammalia; order Pilosa; family Megalonychidae; genus Choloepus; species Choloepus didactylus. The sequence continues at coordinate 43,513,829 of NC_051321.1, forward strand.
TCAGGTTGGGTCTTAATATCTATTGCTAGAGGCCTTATAAAGAGAGGAAATTTGGACACAGTCAGAGAAAGCCATAGGAGGAGACCAAGGACACTGTCCTGTGATGGAGGACGCCATCATACTACCAACTCTGGGAGAAAGCATGGCCTTTCTGACATATAAATTTTGGACTTCTAGACTCCAAACCAATGAGCTAATAAATTCCCGTTGCTTAAGTCAACCCACTGTGTGTTATTTATCTCAGCAGCCCTGTCAAACTAAGATGCTCTCTGAAAGTTTTTTGCAAAAAATGTTTTTAAAAAATCATCTAGCAAATATGATCTGATAGAGTCTAACTACTTGCCAAGAAGGAATTTGAGTTTTCCCTAAACATGTGAACACTGAGTTCACCTGTAGTCATATCTAAAGAAAGAGAAGAGAGAAGGGCTCTAAGAGTTTGTTCAAGTCGAAGAAATAAATGGACTAACCAATTCTCCTTTCATACAAGGTGTAGGTCAAGTTCGTGGTATATGATGTGATGGAGAAAATGCTTAAGATCATTAATGACTTATATACTTCTGCCCTTAACTATTGCCACTTTATGGGGTGGGATACTTGGAAAAAGCTGAAGTAGAGTATTAAATTAATGTTTAGTTTCTTTTAATGCCATCAGATAGCTAGGCAATGGAAACTTGTTGACGAGATCTAAACTACTTTCTCATACGAAGGACTTTTGGGCTTTGCAAACTAGTAGTGTTTTGAAATGCATCATTTTCTTTCTAATGGAGTAAGACACCTGAATACACTGAATTAGAAAATGCTAAGGTAGAAGTAAAATCCAAGCCAAACAAATAAAAATAAACATGAAGCTGATTTGTTCAAACAAATAAAGATACTCAGATTCAAGCTGGAAATTGAGTTTGAACATTCATTGCTTCATTCATTCATTCCAGAGATATTTGTCAAGCACCTTCTATGTATCAGACACTATTATATGAGCTAGGGAAACAGTACTGGACAAAACAGAAAATCCCTGCCCTCTTGATGTATATTAGTTGGAATATAAGTTCAGCTGTGTTTAACAGTGATCAAAAATAAAAGTGGTTTAAATAGTGTGCCAGTTTGAATGTATTATGTCCCCCAAAATGCCATTATCTTTGATGTAATCTTGTGTGGGCAGAGATATCAGTGTTGATTAGATAGCAATTATTTGAGTGTTTCCATGGCGATGTGACCCACCCTACTGTGAGTGATGACTCTGATTGGATAGTTCCCTGGAGGTGTGGTTCTGCCCATTCATCATGGGCATTGATTAGTTTACTGGAGCACTTTATAAGCTCAGACAGAAGAAGTGAGCTTGCTAAAGCCAAGAGGGACACTTTGAAGAATGCACAGAAGCTGAGAGAGTAGCTACAGATGAGAGAGAGTTTGAAGATGGCTGTTGAAAGTAGACTCTTGCTCCGGAGAAGCTAAGAGAGGAGAAACACCCCAAGAGCAACTGAGTGACATTTTTAAGGAACTGTAGCCTAGAGAGGAACGTCCTGGGAGAAAGCCATTTTGAAACCAGAACTCTGGAGCAGACGCCAGCCATGTTCCTTCCCAGCTAACAGAGGTTTTCCGGACACCATTGGCCATCCTCCAGTGAAGGTACCTGATTGCTGATTTATTACCTTAGACACTTTATGGCCATAAGACTGTAACTGTGTAACCAAATAAATCCCCTTTTATAAAAGCCAATCCATTTCTGGTGTTTTGCATCCCAGCAGCATTAGCAAACTAGAACAAATAGGATAGAAGTTTATTTCTTTCTCATTTAAGAGTGGTCCATGGTGGTTTAGAAACTCTGTCTCATGGCATCATCTAGGAACCCAGACTTTATCATCCCTAGTTTATTTTTCCACATACACGTGATTCAAAATGGCTCAATATTGCATCCATATTCTCAACAGCAGGAAGAAGAAAACGGGAAGAAGTGGCAAGCCCCCCTCCCCTTTAAAGGATATACACCAGAAGTGGTCCACATCACTTTCCGAAACAAATTCCATTGCCCAGAACTTTGTAACATAGTCGCACCTAGCTGCAAGAGAAGCTGGGAAATATAGTCTTGATTCTGAAAGGCCATATGCACATTTAAAACCCAAGGACTCTATATCTCTGCCACATTCCGGTAGAGGGAAAGACACAATAGAGAACAATAGAAAAAAAATAGCTATTTTACAGTCAGATAGTGATGTGTCATAAATGAAGCAGAGGGTGGGGGATAAAGGGTAAAGGAGAAAAGGATGCTATTTTAGTAAGGTAGGTAAGGGAAGAATTCTCTGATGAGGTTATATTTGATCAAGAGGCAAGTGGAGAATGTACAGTTCTCCCATTTCTAAACAATTCTGAGCTCACAGATTTGCAGTTACTTAGAAGAAATTGATATCTTAATTGCAGAAGAGATTTGCAGTTTTTCATGGGTCAATCATGCTTTAAGATTCTGCCAGCTGCCTTGGTGTGTCTGGAGGATCAAACATATGCTTTATCATTGTAGCTCACTTCAAGAGAAACTGATCCATCTGAAAAGAAACTACTCATTAAAAGGATACATCATGCCATAAATTTTGGAGATGAGCATATTCATCCCAGTATTAGGATAGCTGATTATGTGCTCAGATCAACACTGAGAAATCTTGGAATCCAGTCGGCAATATGAAAGTACATTCCTTTCCATGAGATGGCTAAAGTTGAAACTTAAGGTCACCATTAGAAAAATAAACCTGGATTCAAAATTGGAATGTGCTGAGACTGAATACAGTTCTTGAGGATAGGTAAGCCTATTAAACACTGGAATTTTCACCAACATGATTAAAATTGAACAGTGATAAACAAACCACCAACAGATCCACCAATCAATTTTGTAGACTATCAGACTTAATACTTGGATGTCTTCCATAAACAAAATACAAAAATACAAAGATATAGTATTTTTATATCTTATCTTTCTAACTAGGTTTTAAATTTAAAAAAAAATATAAAAATGTTCAGCGCACCTTATAAAGTACAGTTGGTGTATAAAATTAAAAGTTGATTGTTTCTTCCTTCTCTCATCTCTCTCCACCCCTGTCCCACACCCAAGATAACAGGTTATTTGGGTACAGCCCAGACTTTCTCCTATGAGTTTTCTCTAGGTTTTAAGCTTCTTGAGGGCATGGCTTTAGTTCTTATATTACTTTGTAACCCATTCTAAAAAGAATAGTGCTTTGCACCAAATAGGTTCTCAATACATATTTGTTATGTGACTGATGATTGATTAATAGGTATTGAGGTGGGGGAGGACACCCAAATGGAAACCTAGAGGCTTGTGGAAAACCAAAAGTTAAGTTCAGCTGCATTGGACGAGATACGACTTTTGAAGGAGCACTCTGATTGCTATTTTTCTACTTCCTCCTTTCCCCTGAATACCAACTCATAAAGATAATAAACGAAACCTTGAGAAAAAATCTGTGTGATAGTCTCCCTTCTACTTCCTTCTTAGAGAGTGACATGTAGGAAAGTGGAGGCTGGGAAGGCAGGTGAGGCACCCTAGCAGTAGATAAATCTATTACTTTGTGTCATCTGACTATAATTTGCTGCTGAATACTTTCAGTGGTAATTTATTTTACAGATATTTTTGGAGAAAGCTGAGATTATGCTGGTAAAAACACATGTAGACTCCACATTGCATTGCAATTTAAACATATTGTATTTTATTTCTTCAAGCACAAGGGCAGGGAACTTTTCTTTTTTTCTTTTTTATAATTCAAAAAAAAGCAATGAGGAAAGGCCAGAATGTCTTTTCCTACTTGGACCGAAAAATTAATTATTGCTTTGCTTTGGGAGTAAAGGTAGTGAGCATCATGTCTCATTCCGAGTTAACCAGTAAATTGCCTTTAAATATAAAGAACAATGACTATTGAAGACTAAAAATATATAGTCTTAAGGTATGATTCATACTAATTCCCTGAGGTTTCATTTTTATTTTATTATTCTCTGACTCCATGACTAAAACATTTATTTGGCATTTGCAAATTGAAAAAGTCTGGACTGGAACAATCTCTTTGCCATTCCTGATTAATTGCTTTGGATATGCTTTTAAATCCTCCTGGTGAAGCTGAAGTGAACATTTTGGAAGGACCTCCATTCCTTTGAGTATTCATAATAGTGGAATGCATTATACAGGCACATCCGAGTGAGCAGTTAAGAGCTGAGCTCTGGAAGGAATCCTGGCTCCACCATTAACTAGCAATGGAGCCTTGACAATTTACTTGATCTTCCTAAGCCTCAGTTTTTCTCATCTGTAAAATGAGAATAATGAAAATAACACCTAATTCAGAGAGTTGTGAGAATCTGATGGATGTCAGAAAAACACTAAACATGGCACACTGCAATTGTTCAATTTAGCTGCTGTTATTAGAAGTATAATCTCTACTACCACTCCTAGAGGTAACAATGAATTGGGAAGCTCTGCAGTAGTAGAGAAACGTGTATCATTAATTAGCATGCAGGGCATTTTTATTATGAATTTAGGAGGTTGTTTATAGTCTGGCACCCCTTCTAATTTGTAAGTCTTCTGGTAAAATGGAGCAGCTCTTATATATTAGCCTTTGCATCTGTAAGTAGACTGTCATGCTGGGTTGCATTTAGCAGGTCCTCAAGAAAGGTTTATTGCATTTCATTGGGAAGTTTGTAAAAGGTCTTTAGAGGTGAAGGGCTGGACTCCAGCCTGATTCAGAGTGAAGGTTCAGTCTTCTAAATATCTTCACAGTTGCTGAATGAGGACTGGGGATAGGGATTTAGGATTTAGCATTCCATCTAGGAATTGGAGCTGCCAAGATGCTAGAACCAGCCTTCTAGTTTCTGAATGAAATTGGTAAGTAGAGCAGATTTGGAAAACAGAAGTCAGTTTGCTTCACAGGGTGGGCAGATTAGATTGTCTTTATTATTTTTCTCTTTATAAATTTAAAAAATTGTAACAAGTTGTGCCAGTTTGGATAAATTATGTCCCCCCAAAAGCTTTGTTTTAATCCAGTCTTGTGCGATATTTGGATTGGGTTGTTTCCTTGGAGATGTGGGTGATATCTCTTGATTGAATGTTTCCATGGAGATTTGACCCCACCCATTTAGGGTAGGTTTTGATTAGTTCCTACTTAACTAATCTGGACCACTTAAGAGAGCTCCAGGCCTAGACATTGCTGATGCTGATGCTTAGAGGATGCTCTTTGATGCTTTGAGATGCTAACCCAGAGTTTGCTCTGGAAAAGCTAAGAGAAGACAAAATGCCCCAAGAGCAGCTTGGAGAGACTTTTAAAGAGTTGCTTGGGAGCTAACAGAGAAGCTCAAAGTTGCTTGGAGTTGTGCACAGAAGGACATTTGGAGATGCTAAGCTAAGGACACACAGGAGCTGAAACACAACCCGGGACAAGCAGATGCCAGCCATGTGCCTTCCCAGCTGACAGAGGTGTTTCGGATGCCATCAGTCATTCTTCAGTGAAGGTATCCTCTTGTTGATGCCTTACTTTGGATACTTTTATGGCCATAGAACTGTAAATTTGTAGCCAAATAAACCCCCTTAATAAAAGCCAATCCATTTCTTGTATTTTGCATAATGGCTGCAGTAGCAAAAACCAGAACACAAGTAAATGGTTGGAATTTGAGATTTATATTTGTAAATCACCAGAATTCAGGTTGAAGAAACAGGCAGTAGGAATGTCAGTGTAAATCCTAGTCGAATTCAAATCATCAAAGGGAAAATAGTCTCAGAACATAATTAAGAAAGTCTTACAAAATGAGGGATGGGGAAAAATAAGACCCATGTTTAGTAATGTTGACTGAATATCTGCTGGGTGTCAAACACTAGGAGGACTGATTGATTACAACATCTTTTGACCCTGTGTTCCAACCCAGATTAGCCCCAAGACCAAAGAACATGCCTGGCATGGAGTTACCCATGAGTTTAATTAGGGACTTAGAAAATGGGATGATTTTTCCCGATGGCAGTGGGTTTGGAAAGTGAAGTCAATGTTCAGTTGTTCTGCGCAGAGGGAGAAAAGAGTACCCAAGGAGTGGCTTTATAAGTTTTGTGACAATGGAGTTTCTCATAAGATTTTGTTTACAACAAGGTCTCATGAGATTTGGTTACTGACAATGATTAGAAGAGGGAAGTTTTAATGCTTTCCCCCCTGGGGTGGTGGGCCTGTTGCCTGGTCATGTAGGGGGCTGCATGAATCTCATCGTGGAGGAGGGGCAGGGCCCTAGGCCCTGGGTCCTCACAATCCATCCCCACACAGCAGACTACGTGGACCATAGGACAGACATTGCAGGATAAGAGACAACAGAACACTAGGGGTCCCCCCACACAGAAATACCAACCCCACAAAGAGTTGCTACTGATAGTTGATAAAATCTGTGCTTATTTTCTGATGTGTTGAATTTTGCCAGGCCAGCAGGATGTTCCACACAGTATAATTCGCAGGGGTTACATTGTAAGAAAGACCAGTAGCACCTAAAGGGGAAAGTCCATGCAAACCCAACTTTGGGTTCAGTTGTGGCAAGAGTTACTCCTGAGGCCTCTAGAGTGCTATGGGTGAAAAGAAAGATGTTTATGGGGAACAATAAGGGTTATTTCCTGCTGATATACAAGCTAAGTTTTCATTAGTGGACAGAAGAGTTCCTGGGGAAGAGATGCTTTGAGGGGATTTAGATATCACACTTTCTCCCCTGCAATTGCAGAGTCTTCTGGAGTCAAATCTATGGTTAGCATAAAACTATGGAGGCATAGTAAGTGTCCACAAAGTCATGCATACAGTACCATGAGGTATGGGAGGTCCCAGGTTGATTATATATATATCTTAAATTTTAGGTGACCCTAATACCCCATAGGCTTAGGATTCCCAACCAGTGTGGCTGCATTGGCCAGGACCATGACCAAGCAACCTTATTTTCCCCAATTTCTAATGCTTGTGGTGCAGGCAAGAGCAGATTATTTTCATTACCTTGTTGTGGTTTTAACATTACTGGTCCTTTTTACCTGAATTTGCAGCACTTGCACAGGTCCTGCAGTTACCAGTCAAAAGGAGCAGGAATGACTGCTCGAGGTCATGAATTGAGGCTGGTGAGGACTGGATATAACTGATGGGTCCACTGTTGCAGGGATTGTTTGTCATCTTTTAGTTGCTTTTTCTAAAGCCCCTTCATTCTCTCAATTAACCCTGCTTCTGTGGGGTTGTATGGCAAATGAAATGTCCATAAGAGGTCATGTTCAGTAGCCCAGGCTTGGGTTAATTTTCCAGTAAAGGGGGTCCTTCTATCACTGTCCGCATGTGGGGGGATCCCAAAGAAAGCACTTAATTTCTCTAGGCTATATATTGCAGCTCTGGTTGGCTTTTCCTACTGAGAAGACCAGTAACAGCCCAGTAGCAGTGTCTACAGCTGCAAAGGCATATTTTGCACCTTCAGGTAAGGGAAGAGGCCCATTGTAGTCTACTTGCCATCTGGTGACTGGGATCTGCTTGCAGCCAATGTGACTGGGTTGGTGAGGGAGTATTTTGGTCGTAGCAGAGAGCAGGAGGGGCAGGCCAATATCTTTCAGTTGTTGCCTCATGATGGGCAACTGGAATTGCTGTGCCAGCCTCCATAGAGTCTGGTTTCCTCCGTGTCCTGTTTTCCTGTGTAGCCATTCAGTAGCCTCTTGGAATGTTGGCCCCAGGCTATGAACTTTTGCTGAAGCATCTGCTTTAATATTGCCAGGTAAGCAATCAATGTTATGGGCAAAAACATGAAAAATGATTACAAGCACAAATTGCACTTGTGGCAGGCAGCCCAGATGTCTTCCCACAATTCTTTCCCCCATGGCTAACAATGGTCCATTGCCCTTGCTTCCACTTGGCCATCCACACTATTAAGCCCTGGTACACTGCCTAATTGTCAATACAAATAGTTAGTTCATCTCCTGGTTTGTGAACAATGACTATCCATATAGCCCTTAATTCAGCCCATTGGCTGCTTTGCATAGTCCCAGTTTCCCACCATATAGTGTCCATCATGGCTACAGACTTCTAGGTAGCAGGCTGCCTGTGTGCTGATCCATCAGTATACCAGGCAGACTCCTATATACTGCCACATCTGTCAACTATGGGCACAGAAACAGCCACCTTGGGAGGATCAGCAGGGAGGGGCAAGCATTGTTCTTCCACATAGGAAACTGGTCCTAGAGTATCATGCATTTCTGCACTTAAGGGGCTGTTGTTACAGATACTGTGTTGTAGCAGATAGGCTTTCCATTTTGTCAGGGTTCAGCTGAGCACTCCCTGAATGTGGTTTATTTGCTCTGTCTTTTATCCACCCCTGTATGGGGATGGTAGTGCACAATGACACAGGGCATTTTTGGGTTAGTCCTTCAACTTGCAGCAGGGCATTATAGGCAGTACCCAGTTGTTTTTCTCAGGGACTGTACTGAAGTTTGGCTCCTTTCTAGAGTTGAGACCAAAAGCTAATGGGAACTCACTTTGCCTGTTGCTGTTACCATAAACCCCAACCAAAGCCAGTATCAGTAGTGACCACGTCTAATTTTCAAGGTACATCTGGGTCCACGCCCCATAAAGCCAGAGCCTGTGGAATAGCCTGCTTGGCTTTTTCAAAAGCAGCCTGCTGTGGAACATCTCATTCCCATGTTTTTCCTTTCCTAACTAGGACATACAAAGGTTTTAGAATCTGCACTAAATGGGGTATAAACAGTCTCCAATAACCCAATAAACCAAGGAAAGTCATGAGCTGTTTAGGAGTATGTGGAGTGTGGTAATTTTACACTTGATCTACAACCGTTTTAGTGGCAGTTTCCAATTCTGCAAGAGTTACCTGTCAACAATACATTGTCAATGTAATGAAAGAGAGTGACCTCTGCCAGAGGTTTCCACATTTTTTAAATCTTGAGCTACCAAACCATGGCAGATAGTGGGACCATGAAGATATCCTTGTGGTAGCACAACAAATGTCCGTCGTTGTCTTTCCCACATGAAGACGAATGCAGGCTGGCTAGAGGCATCTAAGGAGATACTAAAAAAAGCATTAGCAAGAGCTAACACAAAATGAAACTGGCCTAATTGCATACCTATGTCCTGTAACAAAGTAGTTATATTTGGTACAGCTGCAAAAAAGGAGGAATGAGTTACTTTGTTAAGCTCTCTATAATCAATAGTCATCTGTCAGGCACCATCAGGCTTCTTCACTGGCCAGACTAGGCTATTAAATGGGCTCTGAGTGGGGTTTATAATGCCCACTCTTTCCAGTTCCTTAATGGTGGCAGTGATTTCTTGATGCTCCCTAGTAACTTATATTGACACACTGCCACCGTGCTTCTGGGGGAGGGTACCTTTACCGGTGACCACTTGGCATGCCTTCTTTGGACGGTTTTGACCACTTGGCACCAGAGACAGAATTCAGATATGGTAGTTTGCACAGTGATAGTCTGCTGTTTTCCATATATTAGGGTACATTCTTCTCTAGTATTCACCAGTGCCAAAACTATGTTCATTAGTGAGGGACCAAAAACTAGTTAACTCAATATGCAGCCTCTGATCCCCAATGTCCCCATATACAGCTCTTATTTAGGGATCTTGACCCATTCCCTGTGTGGGGGGCAAAGGGGTTTGCCATGCCTCCTTGGCAGGGGGAGCAGGGGACTCTTTATATTGAAAGAGTGAGTTTTTCGGCCAGAGTTAGTTTCTCCCTCCAGTGATCTGGTTTTACATTTGGTGTATCTCTGCTTTTTTTGATAACTTACTCCATAACCTTACTAGCACAGGGTTCAGCTGTCTATCAGTATCTTCAATTTTAGTGCCAGCAGCTATTAGGTCAGCCCACATCTGTGATACACAGTTTGGACCATCATGTCTCTTTGGGGCACAGCCCATAGCCCTAATTCCAGCTCCTTTTTACCTTAGGCATTCAGATTCTCCTAGACTGGCTACTACTAGAGCAGCCCTAGAGATGGGTTGTCCCACCAATGGGCTAAGAATGGACACAAGTGTCCTGTACCATTGATTTGGGGCACTGTGTAAAATTGTGTTTTTATGCCCGTGGTGAAAGTTTCATTATCTGGTCCTACAAAGTTAGCAGCATAAACTGCATGTTTCATTCCTAGACTCCTTAGTGTATCTTGCAATTCATCAAACATGCTCCAATGGGGGGTAACCTGGGGCATGTTCCCCACATTGGGTCAAGTTTCTTTACACTAACTCACTAGCCGATTTAATAGTGAGCTGGACTCAAGTTGGGTGGTTTTGAAATATACATGTTGGTGGATGGAAAGGTGGATGATAATAAGCCCAGTTTGCTTATTTCATGTCCTGAAAGCAGCATTCCCTCCACGCCAGTGTCCCACAGGCACAGCAACCAATTTGGTAAAATTTCTTTAGGTTTTTGTCTGTACTGATTCCCAGTTTTCCATAACTCAGTGGCAGTATAATTCCACATTGTAACTAGCACCTTTTGATCAAGAGGTGCTGCTAGGGCCATGGCAGCTAGAGTGCCATCCCCCTCACCTGGGGATCAGGATGTTGAATTTGCTCTGTTTTGATCTTTTGTTGGACCAGAGGAAGAACAATGCTTACTTTTCTCAGTTTCAGGTTCTCAGTCAGATGGGGGTTCATCCTCATCTGAAGAAAAATCAACAGTGTCCCACACTTTGGGATCCCAGGCAGAAGTCACGATATGCCTGACTTGCCCTTTGGGCAACTTGTGTGCTCTCACTCTAGCATACTGGCATGCTAATGTCTCCAAACATTTATCTAAACACTGCAGCCTCTCATTTAACACATCCTTCAAATCTGCTTGGGCTGTCTGCATGTCTCTTTCTAACTAAGTTCCCCTTCTAGGTGGGAAACCTCTGCTTTGACTGCCAGAGCCTCTTCCACAGCTGAGTGCACAGCTTCTAATCGAGGCCATGCAACAGCCACAGCCGCCTGATGGCTCTCCTTTTCTTATGAAATCCTAACTGTCTTGTGGCCTGCTGCAGGAGAACTAGCAATCCAGCCAGGGAATTCTGGGCATCACCATACTCCCTTGGCGGCCCCCACTCATCTAGGAGGGCTGCCACCCTTCCCCACATGGATGTTTCAGGCCATCCTGGGATTCCCCCTGGAGAGTCTCCTTTCCCAGAACTCCTGCCCATTACAGCCGGCAGTTTCGTGGTCTCCTGGCTGGCACGCCAAGTGTTCCAACCCAGATTAGCCCCCAAGACCAAAGAACACAACTGGCATGGAATTACCCATGAGTTTAATTAGGGAATTACAAAACAAGAGATGATTTTTCCTAATGGCGACTTTCCTGAAGGTGAAGTCAGCATTCTGTCATTTCACACAGAGTGAGAGAAAGGAGTGCTGGGGGGCTGGGGTGTGGGGAGGCTTATAAAGGTTTGTGACAACAGAGTTTCTCACGAGATTTGGTTACTAACGGTGATTAGGGGAGGGAAGTTTTAATGATTTCTCCCCTGAAGGGAGAGTCTGTTGCCTGGTCATGTAGAGGGCTGCATGTATCTCATAATGGAAGAGGGGGTGGGCCTGTGATGCTCTATTATTTTGAAGTCCTTTCCCATACCATATAAAACATTTTAAATATAACTTTTGCATTATATTTTTGAAGGTCTTTTTAAATAATTTTTATTATTTTGAGCTTTATGTAAGTTATTTATTTTGTTCCTGTAATTTCAACTGTGTCATATTTCTCCTTAACCAGGTAGAGTTGAGTGGAATTTTAGTTAACTAGTTGGCAGAATGTTACCTTTTGAGGAAATTTCACTTATTATTCTTGATTTTGTCATTTTTCTTTCATATTTTAGACAAATAATATTTCTTCAGGTATTAGTCATTTTTTTGCAGGACCTTAAAAAGTTTGTTAGCTCTGGGAAAAATAACATGACAAACAAGACAGGACAGACCAAATTTCTGCTCTCATGGAGCTCATGGTATAGTAGAGTCTTCTGTCATGGAGTTGTAAAGACAGCCCCACTTGGTGAAAATAGAGGTCATGTGGAAAGATGGATAACCCCTCATTTCTGCCCTGTTGTTTGAAGGAGATTGGCTAGATGTTTATCAAACCTCTTTTTTCTTCCTTTTCAGCACCCAGCTAGACCACATTCCCAGACTCGCTTGCAGTTAGAAGCATCCATGTGCCTGAGTTTTGGCCGGTGGAATGTGAATGGAGGTCAAGTGCACTACATCTAGAGCTGTTTATTAAGAACCCTCCTGTCAATCCTCCATGCTTTCTCTTTTCCCACTTATTACTGGAAGTAAAGGATCAGAGGCCTAGGGAGATGGGGGAAGGCCAGGATGGAAGGACACTGGTCCTTGAATTGCCAGGTGAAATCTTCCTACTGAGCTCCTGCAGCCTACTGTACATGAGTGAGAGAGAAGCTGCTTTCTCTGGGGTTTCAGGGTTTATCTATTACAGAAGTTAGAATTACCTTGATCAATAATAGTATTCCCTTATAGTGCTTTTGGTCTAGTGGAGTGTTCAGACAAAAATTAAATTATCACACAAATTAATCATGCAAAAGAAGAATGCTCTGTTCAATCAGAAAATAGGAGGGCAAGCCTACGTAAATTATGGAGTCACTTTGGAGGAACCAAAATATGAGCGTAACCTGAAAGAGGAATATGAATTATATCTTTATTATAAAAGGTGATAGTATAATAATGGGCTAATAATTGTCTATATCATAGGTAATTGTTCTAAGGATTAAGTTAATGTTAGATTGTAAATAAGTTAATAATTATATTATTAAGATGCTTAGAACATTGCATGAATCATAGTAAATGTTTATTATTTTTGTAATTTTACTTTTGAGTTTTACTTTCTGGGATCAAATCCCAGCTCTGCATCTTACTTGACATAACCTTGTGCAAGATACTTGAACTCTGAGTCTCAGTTTCTGCATCTATAAAGTGAGGATGGTAATAATACTTACCTCATAGAGCTATTGTGAGAAATAATAAGATAATTTATAGATCTTCAGGGATCCCTCCTCTGATGTTGTGCACAACAAACTTATGATCTTTCCACTTCAGGCTGTTGTAGAGCACTTCTTACCTTGTGTTATCCCTGTGCTAGGCCACATGGGGGATTTTCTGGGATCCCTACTCATGCAGAGCTTCCTGTCATTTAGGAAGGAAGACATACACACAAGAATTAAATAGCCATTCAAGACATTATGTGACTTCATGTGAATATGAATGGCTGTATCACTGTTGTGGCCACAGAGCAGTTTGAATGATCAAAGGACCTTTGAATCCATTCTGAGGCACTGCCCCTCTGAATATTCTATATCACAGTGGATTTCTGAGCTTGGTTACTCTAGGGATATCTGTAGAGCAAGAGTGTCTTCTTTAGCAAATTCTTTCCTACCAATAGGTATGAATTTTCAGAAAGCTAAAGATTTATTGTTTGGTTTTTATTTTTTTTAAAGCAGCAACCTCTGCTTAATTTTGTACTAATTACTTTCGGATTTTATCAACATTAAAAAGAGAAGGCTGAAAAAGAGAGAGAGAGAGAGGAATGAAAGAGGGGGTGGAGTTGGACTAGTTGGTTTCAAATGCAGTTGGAAGAGCCCCCTGGAGTGTATGGTTCTCTTTGTCAAACACCATGAAATTCTGTTTTATGGAACTTAAAATAATTAAGAATATCATTAAAGAGTAAATTAAATACCTTTTTATTTTAGATTCTGTGATAGACCTGTTGTAGGTAGAAAGTACAAAAAAATTTTTTAAGTAATAGATTTTTCAGATTTTAATATATTACAAATACAAAAAAGAAAAAAAACTATGTAGTTTAACCACCAAGGGGTTCTATACAGATACATTCTATACAGATACATTTTTTTCTTTTTTCTTTTTTTAAATTCATTTTTATTGAGATATAGTCACATACCATGCAGTCATACAAAGCGTACATTCAGTTGTTCACAGTACCATTGTATAGTTGTGCATTCATCACCAAAATTAATTTTTGAACAGTTTCATTACCACACACACAAAAATAATAAGAATAAAAATTAAAGTGAAAAAGAACAATTAAAGTAAAAAAGAATACTGGGTGCCTTATTCTTTTTCCTCCATTTTTCTATTCATCCATCCGTACATTGGACAAAGGAGAGTGTGGTCCGTATAGCTTTCCCAATCACATTGTCACCCCTCATAAGCTACATTTTTATACAATCGTCTTCAAGATTCATTGGTTCTGGGTTGTAGTTTAATAGTTTCAGGTATTTACTGCTAGCTATTCCAATTCATTAGAACCTAAAAAGGTTGTCTATATTGTGCATAAGAGTGCCCACCAGAGTGACCTCTCGGCTCCTTTTGGAATCTTTCTGCCACTGAAACTTATTTCATTTCCTTTCACATCCCCCTTTTGGTCAAGAAGATGTTCTCCATCCCTTTCCTCCCCGGGAGTCATGTTCCACATTGCCAGGGAGATTCACTCCCCTGGGTGTCAGATCCCATGTAGCGGGGAGGGCAGTGATTTCACCTGCCAAGTTGACTTAGCTAGAGAGAGAGGGCCACTACAGATACATTTTTTTCCCCACAAAATTTGAATCATAACATATATAATGTTTTTTGTTCTTTAGTTATTAAAAAAAAAAGTCTATTGAGATATGATTCACATAGCATAAAATTCACACTTTTATAGTGTACAATTCAGTGATATTTAGTATATTCACTGGCAACCATCATCAAAATCTAATTTAGAATATTTTCATTATCCCAAAAGGAAACCCGGTACCCATTAGCAGTTGCTCCCCATTCCTCCCTCCCCCTAACTCGTAGCAGGTACTTTCCATACTTTCTGTTGATGTGGATTTGCCTGTTCTGAATATTTCATATAAACAGGATCATATAATATGTGGTCTTTTGTGACTGGCTTCTTTCACCCAACATAATATTTTCACCCTATGTTGTAGCATGTATCAGTACTTCATTCCTTTTTATTTCAGAATAATATTCCATTGTATGGATATACCACATTTTATTTATCCATTCGTCAGTTGGTGGACATTTGGATTGTTTCCACTTTGAGGCTATTAAGAATAAAGCTGCTATGAACATTCATGTACAAATTTTGTGTGGACATATGTTTTCAGTTCTCTTGGTTATATACTTAGGAATGAAAATGCTGGGTCAAATGGTAACTCTATATTTAACATTTTGAGAAATTGCCAAAATGTTTTCCAAAGTAGCTGCACCATTTTCATAATGTTTTGCTGGCTGCTTTTTCATTTAATATTATGTCATGATCATTTCCACGTGCCACTAAGTTTTCTTTGAAAATGTTATTTTAAATAGCTTACTTATACTCCATCATATGGTTACACAATTAAGTTAACCATTTTCCTAATGTTGAACATTTTTTATTATTATTATAAATAATAATACAAAGACATTGTTTGAATGCATCTCTATTTTCTTTAAAGTAAATTCCTAGAAGTGGAGTGACTTGGCCAAAGGGTAGAGCCATATTTAAGATCCTTGATAATTATTGCCACATTTTTCTTTAAGAAAGGTTACCAGCCTATACTTTCACCAAACTGTGTGCATGGCAATCATCATGCCCTTTGTCTCTTTTTCTAATGAAGAGGCACCCATGCTTATGAAATCTAGTGGGAGAATAATTTCAAGTTGAGAAGCTGTCACAAAAATCTTTATTTGTTTTCTATTGCTGCATAACAAATTACCACAAATGCACAGGCTTTAAAAAGTGTGAATTTATTATCTCTCAGTTTCTGTAGGGAAGCAGTCTGGAATGGCATGGCTAGATTCTCTTTTCAGGTTCTCATTGGCCTAAAACCAAGGTGTCAGTTGGGGCTGAAGTTCTCTGCTGGGGCTCGGGGTCCCCTTCCCAGCTCAACGATTGTTGGCAGAATTCATTTCCTTGTCACACTTTTTATTCATTAGGTTACTTTCTTTTTCTGTGAATTAGGAAAAGGCACACCATTGTGTACTTTTCATAGTTGAATACCTGATACCTGTGTTGTACAGGTGTGTAGCTTGAGAACAGTGGACCAGATTAATTCTAAGTCCTCTTCTAATTGTAATATTCTACAATTCTTTATTTATATGGCCTTATTTCTGCAACAAAATTCTAGCTGTATTTAAATTGTTGAAACAGCCATTCAGGGGGCTCCTCCAATTAGCAATGACAAAAGAGATATTTCTTAACAGAGGGCTAACTCGTCTTTTGCTTGTTACTGTCTGTGAAAACACATTAGCTGTTATTATTGAGTTGAGTATTTTGAAGTAGCTGAGTGCAGCCTCTCAGCTTTCGTCCCTTTTCAGAACTGTGGTTTTCTCTGGAATCAGAATACAAGGATGGCAGAGACATTAAGAACTACAACAGCCATTTACAGTATATACTGCAGAACACTAGTTCTGCAAAGTATTCTTTTGAGCAAAGCCTTCCATGATAACCAAGGTTGGGAAACATTGCATTTTATATTTCTACTCCCCTTACTCTGGTCTGGGAAGTCATAGTACAGGTAGGCATTTGAGAGGTCCTTCAATAAAGAACCCATTTCAATTAATAGAGCAAATTTTCCTTGACCACAGAATGAGCATGCTATAGGAATTGCTAATTTAGGCATCTTTCTTCCTCAACTAGTCAGGGTAAGAAGAGTTCAGTGGTTAATTGGAAAGCTGGATGTTGAACAGGAGCCTGAAGACCTGAGTTCTGGTGATCTGAAATGCGTTGCTCATCTGTCTAGGAGGCTGATTCTTCCTTTGGTAAAAGGACGGGGAAATGATTACTCTTTAAAGTCTCAGTTCTAGCATTATATGATTCTACTGTTTATCTTTATTATAATAAAGGAAAATTTTATGTAAATATGACCCTACCAAAAATAAAATAACAAAAAATGAAATAAAAAAAAAAAGCTAAAATCATCTGCCAGACATCAAGAAACAATTGGATCATAGGAATCTTTCCTCATGGATTTTTGAATAGTAATGTAGCATGAACATGAATACATATCAGCATATATCTTGTGTTGCTGTGTCTAAATAACAAAGTCAGGTATATGTTCCTGCGTATTAGACACACTCGGGTGGTGACATTGTGAGAGATGTGTAAGGGAAAGGGAGAAAAGAAGTTTGGCTAAACAGAAAGGGCCATGATGGAAAGTAAGAAAAATGAGATGTATGAGAAGGAATGAGTTGAGAGCTTTGAATGATATGGGGCTGAATTGGCAGCCACTGTTAGTTTATATAGAAATAATGTTATGAAAATTGTGGTTTAGACCAATTGCTTGAGCTCTGGTGTGTAAGATAGATGACAAGAGAGAATTGCCACAAAGACCAGAGTTGGGGCCTTGGCAGCAACTTGATGGACAGAGATCGGGGCTGTGGCTGGTTGTTGAATAGAGAAATGTAGAGGAAGGGTTGTTGAAACCTGATGACTCATGAGGTCTGAGTATTGGGGGAGAAGAAAGAGCCAGCAGTAACTCCAGGGTGGAGGGCTCTGAAGAAGGTGCTACCATTGGCAGTTACAGAGAAGGTATAAAGGAATAGTGGTTTAGAGGTAAAATGGTGATCTCCACTGGACATGTAGAGTTTTGCAAGGGCAGTAAGACAGCCAAATGGAGCTGGTGAGGAAGCAGGGTAGGCAAGCACATTGGGAAGTGGAGCTGAGAGAAAAGAACTCTGTTGCTGGACTTATCAAAAATATTTGTGTTACGTGGTAATCTTGTTTACTCATGTACTATTGCACTGAGAAGTTACCTTTGTACTGATTTTAACATAAACCTTCTACCTTGTTTGAGGGTGAATTATTACAGTGCTTCAAGACATTTGACATTTATACTGCTTTTCTAGCTCTATTTTATTTATTTTTTTAGTGAATGTAGTGAGTGGTCCCTGTTTCAACTGAAGCACTTGGCATTCTCTTCCTGCCCCTTTATGGCTTTTTTTCTTTCCATTATGGCTTTTGAAGGCAGTGCCTCGGTTTGATTAAATTTGCACACTGTTAAATTACATCAATTTATAGTGGAAGCTTTTTGTTTGCTTTGTATAAAATAAAAAGGCAGGTGAAAACAGTATTTACATGGGCATTTCTTTAATTTTCATGATTTTAATGGCATGTGGTATGTAGGTCAGGGCTCCACTGGTGTGAGAGGCAGCATGTCTTTGAAATTAAGGCTTACTTTGTGCCTGATTTCGGTCAAGATGCTTTCCCTCTCTAACTTTCTCAGCTGTAAAATGAAGATAATCATGCAGCTATTTCCTAGTGTGTTTGTAAGACTTGAGTGAATTGGTAGGTGTAAAGGCTTAGCACAGTGCCTGGCTCCTAGTAAGTATTCAATAACTAGGAGCTATTAGAAAATGTAATTACATAGAAAAGAGTAAAAAAAATATATAAAAGTAATGGAGAATGTAGGAAATACTGTTAGCTTGCTCTAAATAGCTGCTTCTTAGTTTTATGCGCTTGGCAAGACTTTACTTCCCTGTGCCTTGAAGAAATGAGTTCTCTTGTGGCTTGCCTTACAGGAAAATTACAAGGATTAGTGCATGTATATTGAACTCCTGGACTCTTTGATTGAGAAGTAGGAAATTTTTTTTGCAGCTGTGATAGATTAGTGTTAGCATGAACCGAGGCACAATTACTAGATTTGTATTTTTTCTGCAATTTCAACTTTTATGAAACCCTTCTGGTGTTTCTCTGTGGGACTAAGGAAATAGCAAAGAACAGCCTCCCAAAGTTTCAGTGAGAAGGAAACGGTGGGGCAAAGACACTGGATGCTCAGCGTGGCAAGTTTCAAGCAAAAAAAAAAAAAAAAGTTTCTGGTGTGAACAAACTTTCCACAAAACTTGTTTCTCAGTGAGACAAGCTGGAGAAACCAGTTATGTCAGAAGATTATAACACATTGGTGTTAAATGAAGCTCTTTTATTGAGAGCAAAAGATTAGCTTAAGTAGGTGAGCCCCAAATGGTACTTGTCCTTAGCTCCAGTAGAAATGGAAAAGACAGTAACAAACCCACACCATATATCTGTGGGTGGGGATTGAAGTGTCCTGCAGGAATGTGTGCAGGACAAATGAAAAGCAATGATTTGCGTCACAGAAAACAGTAGTCAGATTTTCTAATGATGTACGTCATTGGTTACCTTGGTGTAGCAAAAGAGAAATTGGCTTTTATACTTATGTAATCAAGATGTCCCCCATGATTTTCTATCTGTTTTTTACTCAGGCAAGTAAAGAAGTGAAAGTTTAACCCACTGGTATCTAAATTGTAGCACATTGAGAGTTGAAGTATAAAAATTAATTTTTGTTTTTACGTGCCTGCCATGATGCCGTTTGAGAAAACACCTCCTGTGAGGAGGCAACTTAGTGAATGTTTAAGTGGGAAGACTCTTGAGCCAGACTAACTGATGCTGAATCCAGATTGAACTTCTTAATAGTTGTGTGCCTTGGGGCAAGTGCTTGAGCTCTTTGTGCTTCGGTTTCCAAATCTTTATAATGGCAGTATAGCAGTATCTTTCTCAGAGTTGTAAAGATTAAAAGAGCTCATAAATGTGAAATGTTAAGAATGGTACCTGACACTAGACAGAGTGGATTTGATAGCTCAGTAGTTAAGAGTGTGGGCAGTGGACTCAGATGGCCTGAGTTGGTGTCCCAGCTCTCTTCCTTGTGAGCTGACCTTAGACAAGTTACTTAACTTCTCAGTCTTGCTATTTGTTAAATGGTTAGAATAATTGTACCTATTTTATAGGACTGATGTGAGAATTAAATGGGAATTTGTAAAGCACTTCATTATTCACAGGGTGCCTAGTATATAATAAACACTCCGTTAAGCATTAGCTATTGGTTTCTTGTTTTTTTCTTGTCTTTTGACTTCAAGGACTTTATTAGCCCTCAAGGAGAAAGTTGGAAAATCTGAGAGTGACAGCTTTAGGGGCTTAGCTCCACCTTCCTCTGCTGGGAAATCCTTCCCAGATTTTATGTTGGCCACTGAACAACACAATCAAATATAGTCTTTCTGAATTCAGTCTCCAGACCACAGTGTTATATAGCAGATCTTGGCAATATATCAGGTTCCAGGAAAGTACATGAATCATCATGGGACTCTCAGCCCTGTACTTCTGAACTTCATAAAAACATGAGATTCCATTAGCAAATCGAAGTATCCTTCTTCCCTGATGTTCTCACTTCCTTTCTTCTACTCATGTCACCCATCAACACTCCTTTCCACTGCCTTCTCCATGCCCACTGCTCCCTGCCCATGCCTCCCCTCCTACTGCCTCTGGCCCAATCCCAAGAATTTTCCCAGCACCTTCCCACCTGGTCTCTTCTCCCATGTTCTTCCTTCATGCTACCTTTTCCTCCTGCACTCTTCAGAACACCTGCACTGCTGTGAATAAATCCCATGGATCCCAGCCTTATTCACCTCTCTCCCTGCTGTTGCTTTCCTTGACAGAAATTTGGGTCATATTTGAAGATATCGCATACTCCACTGTCTTCACACAAGGAAGCCTCACCTTCTTCATGGTGAAGGAGAAGATTTGGCTTTCTCATTGTTCTGTGCTGGGAGTGGATGATTGAACTGGCACCTTCTCCCTCTCACTGGATATTCTTACCATCTTTCTAGACTGAATGCCTAGAACAGAGCCTGGCACATAGTAGACATTCAAATGTGTGTATTGAGTCTACTGAATGAATGGATAAATGAATCTTCCTAAAGAATTTTAGCAACTGGCACATTTTTTTTTTTCCTATCTTGACTCTATTTTCTTTTCCTTATTTATTCATTCACTCAATAGATATTTGTAGAGATGCTAGAGCTTATTTAATCACTGGGATACAGTGGTGAACAAGAAGATGTGGTCCCTACCCTCTTGGAACATGCCATTTAGTGAGGGGAACATATATTGCATAAATAAAATTAATTGCAATTGTGACAAGAATTCGAGAAAAAAGTACAGGGTTCTATGGAACCTAATCTAGTGGGGAGAGGGGAAGGTCAGTGGAGGTTTTTGTGAGGAAGCAAGGTTCAAGTCTATGATTAGAAGGTGGAATAGGAATTAGTTAGGTTGGGGGGCAGGGGTGGGAGGAAGAGGGAAGAGTATTTAAGGCAGAGAGAATAGCATGGACAGAGGCCCTGCAGAGGAAAGGAGTGAGGTACATATTGAAGGGCTGAATGGGGAGCAGGAGAAAGTGGTGAGGTGTGGGCAAGGGCAGGCCTGTGGGCTTCAGCATTCGTTTTGTTGACCCTGGATATTCCTTATCATCATGGCCGTCAACTCTGTACCAGTGCTTCCTTGTGTTTAGAGACCCTATGTAGTAGGAAACAGAGTAATCTCGGCCCTTTTTCTACTTCTTCTTGGCCTTTTTCAGCAGATCCCTGGATAGTAATTGGTAAGAGTTCAGTTTTTTATTTTTATTTTTTATTTTTGGTGTTTTATTCTGCAGCTTCCCTCTTAGCATATGACCCAACGAATTTCTGCTCATTCCCTGTTCTACTCTGAGGAGCATTTGGCATCCATATTTAGTCCTGGCCTCTGCTTCTCACTCAGTATTCCTTGGGGGGAAATTATCTATTTTTAGGTCTTTTGCAGTCTTGTCTATGCTGTCCCTCCCATGTTTATATTTCCTACCCTACCTCTCACTCACCTCCTGCCTCTCCCTGTCCTAGATCTGGACCTTTATCTGCCCTGGTCACTGAGACCTGGGTGTCTTTGCTTCAAGACTCTTAGATTGCACTGGATAAATGATAACTGTATATTCCTTTCCCTCCCCTTGACTTCTTGGCCCTGGAACCAAGGCTCACCTCAGACACCTGCCATATGGAGAAATTTAAACACCTTTCCTAGACCCAGACTCCTGTCCAGCCTTCTCCTAGCCTTGCCTCCTACAAGAAAAACCTCGCCCTATTGCTGCCTTTATCACTTCCTAGATAAGAGATGTGACCCTTGGATTCCCATCACCAATTCTGACTCAACATATTGAAAAAAAAGTTCACCCCTGTGCTTCATTCTCTCTGTACTTTAATCCTGTTGCAGACACAGAACTTACTGTATCATATTTGCCTGCCCATTAAATTTGAAATCTTCAAGGACAGCAGTTGGCCTTAATTCTCTCTCTGTCCCAAGCCTCTAGTTCAGGTCATGGAAAATGAGAACAAAGGTCTTTAATTAATGGCTTTCAAAATTAATTGGAAATTGTCACCCTGCCAGAAAAGAAAGGATCAACCTGCAACATCAGGGAAAAGTAGGGCCATTGGCTGCTAGAGAGCAACAGGTCCTTGGAGCAGTTCTGGAGATGGTATTGTCAGCTTCAAAATTCAGATTATTTGTGGGCAGGTTCTGTGGTCAATTGATAATAACCAGTGAGGTGGCCTCCCTCTCTGGCTGGGAGGATGTTCTAGATACCAATATGGTACAGAAATTAGCATGTTGATGCTCACAGCCTTTCCATCTCCTCTAGTTTGCTAAAGATAAGTCTGTTTTTGCTTTCTTCAGTGTTCCCTGTGCTCTCTATTCCAAAAGAGGCAGTGTTCTGGCTTGCTGAGAGAGAAGTTAGGTTCATTCGTAGAATAATAGACACCCGGGGTGGGAGGTGGGAGAACAGAAGTTACAAAGATCTGCATGAAGACAGAGAGAAAGAGCTTGGAGGAGGTCATTTTGCAGACAGCATTCTGCTGGAGGATGAAAGGGAATTGGAGAGGAAAGGCAAGGGGTTGGCCCCTCTGATGTTCTTTAAGAAAAGCAAATAAAATATCTGACTGGGGAAGGAGCATTCTGTTTTCTATTACTATATCCCTTGTACTCAGTGCAATATCTGGCACATAGACAGTTCTCAGTAAATATTTCTTGAATTAATTCCTTAAGTAATTTTTGTGACTGTTAGAATTGTATCCTTCAACATACGACCTCCAGTCTCAATTATGTAGGCCCTGTATTTGCACCATTTGCCATTTTGGGGTTGGGAGCACCATCTTTTGACACCATAAGTCTAGTGTGGAGGAGGTTTTGCAAGGGGAAGGCCAAACATACCATCCCACCCCCAACTTCACAGTGAAATGGCCAAGCCCTAGTGTCCAATGACACTTCAGGACCAAGGACAGCACCCCCCTGCGTGTTCCCCCTCACATTTTAGTGCTGCTACTCCCATGCTTGTATTGATTTCAACATCCTGGGCCTCTTGTCCTTCCGTTACACCTGTTCTGCAACCCTTCCAACATAGACCAAACCAACTACTGCCTTCTCCATTTCTAGACATGGACTTGCAAAGTATTGCTGGAAAGAAATGACAAAACTAAGCCCTTGGATGACACAAATTCACAGTCTCTTGTCTTGGTACTAGCAAGCAGTTCTAAAATGCCCCTTGCCATTATTCTCTACCCTGTGTTCCAAATGGGTATTCCACATCTTTACTCTGCCTCTTACTCCCATGAAAAAATTGAAGTTACAAGGTATGAATTCCTTTAACTTCCTTTCTATGGTCAGTTTGCTTTGTGCACCTTTAGCCTTCTTAAAGTGAGTCCTCTTCTTCTCTTCACTTCTCAGATGAATCCCTGATTTCCCTCCCCTTCCTGCCAAGTCCTCTAGGACCTTATCCTTTCAGATATCTTCTCCCTACTGATCAGTGTTCCTGGACAATTGTGAGGTTCCTTCACAATCAAATAGGGCCTTTTAAAAAAAGATTTGGAGACCCCATTTCAGGCCTACTGAATTGGAGTCTTCTGTGGTGGGGCCCTGGAATCTATATTTTTAACAAGCATTCCTGGCTTGGGAAGTACTGTTACAGGTTCTATCTTAACTCGTGCTGTCCCAAAACCATCCTCCACACAACAGCCAAAGAATCTCCTCTGAAATACAAATCTCATTACATCACTTCCTGTTTAAAACTGCGTAAGACAAAAGAGACATGGAGGAGGTACACAGGAAGGAAGGCCATGTGAAGACGGAGGCAGGAAGTGGAGTGATGCAGCTACAAGCCAAGGAACACCGAAGATTGCCGACAACCACCAGGGCTGGGAAGAGTCAAGGAAGGATTCTTCCCTAGAGCCTTCAGAGGGAGCATGGCTCTATGGCTTCCTGATTTCAGAATCCTATCTTCCAGAACTGTGAGACAATACATTTCTGTTTTTAAAAAAAAAAAAAAAAAAAAAAAAAAAAAGCCTGAGAGGCTTTATAAGTCAGGGTCGATTCCGGAAACATGGCACATTCAAAATGTGTAATTTGAAAATAGTTTAATGAAAGTGCTATTTACAAAGGTGTGGCAGGGTTTAGGGACAATAGGACTGGTGCAGTACCTCAGGACTAGCAACAGGGGGCGAGAGAGGGTAAGCAGAGGGAGTGGTTAGAGAGGCAAAGAAAGAAGGCTGCCTGACCTGAGTTGTGATTAGTGGAGAGATGCACCCAGCCTGCATCAAGAAAGCAGGGATGGGGCCAGGAAGTAAATACTCCTCCCTCCCTCTTCTTCCTCCTCTGATTTCCTGCTGTTGCTCTCCATTGGATGAATCCAACACAAGACCAGAAGGCAGAGGAGCCTCTGGTGCAGTCTAGATTGTTCAGACTCCAGGGCATGGAACATGGTGGAAAAGGGAGGAGAGTGGATCTTGGGGAGGAGAGGGGAGACACATAAACAGAAGTTACCTATCATGGGTTTCAGTGTCCGTAGGATAGGAGCCAAGCCCTCATGGTGGCCATGACACCCTCTTCCATCAGGCCTCCTCCTCCTTCCTCATACCCTCCCCTGACGCTTCTGCACATTGTGGGTTCTCTGGGGAGTCCCAGGCTATTTTTTTGCTCATGTCTTTGCTCCTACAGCTGCCTGGGCCTGGCATGCCCTCTGTTCTTATACATCTAAGAATTGCCAACTATCTGCAAAACTAACGTGAGTGACACCATTTCTATGTAGCTTTCTTCAGCTAATCACCAAGTAGAATTAGCCAGTCCTTCCTTTGTGCTCCCACCATACCCCACAGTTATTCCTTCATTGTTATAGTAGTTAACGTGCATGAAGTACTTACTGTGTGCCAGGCATTGCATGTGTTAACTAATTAAATCCTCATAATACTTCTCTTATCCCCATTTTACAGATGAGGAAACTGAGGCACAGAGTGGCTAAGTGAAATTGTACTAGATCTTTCAGCTGATAAAGCTGGTGGAACCAGGATTTGGGCTGAGATACTCTGACTCTAGACTGCTTAACCACACCCCTACCCCCCCCCCCAAATAGAGCCTCTTAGCATCAGTATCACTTGACTGCATTAATTCGTTACATGTCTGTCTTCCTCTACTAAACCATAAACTCACTGAGAGAAGGATGGTATTTATAAGTTATTTTTTCTGCACCACCCTCTTGCCCTACCCCAATGCTTAGCATAGAGCTTGGGACATAGGAGGTGTTTAGTAGACGATAAATGAAAGGAATGGATGAGGAGAAGGAATCTTTTACAAACATTCCCTCTTTGAAGTTGAAAAGGCCGCAGCTCAGAGAAGCTAAGTAACTTGAACTAAGTCATAGCCTGTGCTATAATTTCAATCTATATCTGCCTGGCTACAAAGCTCAAATTCTTTCCACTCTGTCAGGCTGCTCTCAAGAGGGATTACAAAACTTTAATGCTATACAATTGTCCCCAAACAAAAGTATGGCCAAAAAGCTCATAAAGCTCAAAACGGTGGCTGTAATTTAAGGAGTGTGTCTTTTGGGGAGTAGAGTGAAGTTTCACCAAAGCCAGAATAAGTAGCAGATCCCAGAGCAGCTCTCTGGGGGCTCCGTTTCTATAAGAGATGCTAAAATATTACTAGAAAAAAGGGGAAATAAAATGCCACTTACCTCAGCTTTTCATAGTCAACTACTAAGATAACTTGGGGAAAAAATTTTGTCTTTTCCTATGGAAGGAGATGGCCCTCAAGTAAAAACTGTTTAAAGCATGCCCACCAGTGCTGACCTGTCTACAGGGAGTGAGCAGGTGACTCTACCTGTGTGCAGACTGGACACTGCATTCACAGGTATCCACACCAACCAAGAAACAGCCAGCTCTCACCAAAAGGTCCAGCCAACCAATTTTGAACCTGAATAATACATGGCATGATAGCAACTTACTGTATTATCTAAAGTTTAAACAGTTTGAGATGGCTAGTTCAGAAACAAATGCATGTAATCGACGTAGTATAAACCTGTTTTTTTCAAACATAAAGAATGAGGTATCAGTTTTCGTCCTTGCCCCCAATAAATAAATATTGAGCAAATATGTTAAGAACATCAGTATAAGGGCTGCCCAAATGTCTTATTTTCTTGAACCCACATCTTCTGTTAATGGCTTCATCCCAAGGAGAAAAACCTGGGCTTCCCTCCCTTGCCAGGTACATTGATCCCCCAATTCAGGCCCGTTTTGTTCTTCCTACAGCTTCTTAGCCTGCTCCTTCTCTCTCATTCCTTTATAACCTTCCCTCTAGGCCCTAACTGCCCAATTACTAGATCAGTTGTCTCCAGGGCATTTCAACAGATTACTTCTTTACATAGAGATACCTTTTTTTGAGCAAAAGTTCCAAGCCTTTCTACAATCTGATGCCCCTACTCATTAAACAGCCTTCCTCACTATTTCCTGCTATTCTGTCTAATTGGGAAAGTTTCCACCCTGGTCCTCAGATCTTAGGTCTGGGCTCATTGCTGCTTCTATGCCTTTGTGCAGTCTCCCCAACCCCCTGCTCCCACAATTCTCTTTTTTCTTCAGACCCTAGCCATTCTTTAGGACGTCCACTCCTTTTCTCTAAAGTCTTCCTTGACTCTACTAGCTGACCTTAACCCTTCCCTCCTGGTGGCTCCCTTGTACATACTTCTGCCAGGCACTGTGCTGAACACTTTACAGCCTTGGCACACTTACTCTTGCCAACAAACCTGGGAGGAGACATTATTATCCCCATTTCACAAGCAATAAAGTGAAGTTAAAAAAAAAAAAAGTGAAGTTCAGGAAGGCTGAGTAACTTGTTCAAGATCAGAGATTGAACAAGTGTGGGAGCTGAGAGCCAAGCCCTGTCAGTTCTGTGAAACCAACACCTCTTCGCTAGAGTATGGCCGTCCCACCTGGCGTGTCTCAGGCACAGACGGGAAGGGCTGGAGGGAGTGTTGGGGCACACGTCCTGCTTCCCTGCTCCTCTCACACTCAAGGCTGTCCTGGCTTGGGATATACCTGCTCTGTGCCAATGGCATCACCTTTTGCCTGACTCACAGCTCTTCCTGTTTCTTCCTCCTTTGGGAAGAGGCGCCCATTGCATAACTCCTTCCACTCCCGCTGCCGGCACACTTAACCCCTCTGGCCATTCCACCTCAGGCAGTCTTCCCTCCCAGGGTGCATGCACACACATCTTCTTAAACCTCCTTCTCTCTCTTGCTACCTCTCTTCCAACCCTTGTTTGGTTACATCAGAAAGTGGTCCTCTTTCTTTGCCACCTCATTATTCCCCACCATTATCACTCTTATTTTTGCCCTCTTTTCTCTACTTTATATTAATTCTTGTCTTCCTATTTCTGCTCCTTCTTTTCCAGCTGTCTTTTTTTTTCATCTATTTCATTGCATTGAGAAGCCAAAAAACTCCTGGATGGTGGCTGAGTAAGAGCCATGTAGTAGGGCAAATTCAGGGCAGTGGGAGTCAGTCTGCCTGGATGGGGTCCCAGTTCTGCCCAGCACACAGCTGAATCTCTCTTCCTCAGTTTCTCCATCTATAAAATGGCATGAGAGACATTATTGAGGCTAAAATGAGATACTCCTTTAATTTTGGCTATAATTATTTTTATTATTTGGATCTGAATGTTCTTGGACAGGACCCATGGGTTCTATGTTTTACCTTCTCTATAGTACCACCTCTCCCACTTACCCATTTCAGATATCTGCTTGGCTCCTGTAGCTAACTGAGTTTGTGTCTCATGCACACTAAAGCTTAGAGACTGCTCAGACTCTCTCCTCCAAAGTTTCCATTTATTTCTTTATTCTCCTGCAAATAAACCAGTGGTTTTTTTTTTTTTTTTTGTAACAATGACACTTGTGTTATTTTGCTATTGTTATGTTTAATTCCTAGAATTGCAATAAGAGTTTTCTGTTTTCATTTCTTATGATGATGAGGGTTAAATGAGTAGTAAATTGGATGTCATCAGGAGGACCTCCTCTGCACTCTCCCCAGAAGCATCCATGCACCAACATGGAAGCCTTGGTGGGCAGCGTGGAGATTCCTGAAGACTCCGAAGTGCTGATGGGAGAGAAGGTTTACATTACACTCCCCTCAGTAACAGCTTGTTCTCTTCCTCGGGCTTTTCCAACTCCAAAGTCCCTTTTCCAGGCAGCACCAGGAGTTCCTTTCCCCTCCTCATAGCTCTTTGGCTCCTGGCTTCATCCTTCTGCATTTTCTTCTAGTCTAATCCCCCACCCCAGGTAGTTTGTAATACTTTGTCTTTAAGTGAACATTCTGGTACATACATTTTTTCCCATACCGTTACTTCAATTCTTATAGACTAGCTTGGGAAGCCAGCCAACATTTCTATTACCTTTTCAATGGAGAGACATCTACATTCCAAATAACCCTCTTACTTACCAACTTGTAACTGAAGTGCCTAGAGTCATACAGAGTTCAGGGAGGACTGCAGAGGGTCAGGATGGCTTCATGGGAAAGTGGGTCTTGAGTTATACCTGAGCGATGTATAGTAGGAGGTCAGAAAGGAAGATGTTCCGGGTGGAGGAGTGGGACACAGAAACAGAATTGAAATGGCACAGTGAAGAGGAGGAAACACGTTGGGAGAGTTTTTACTGCTCAATCATTATAAGACAGTTGATTTAATTTGTTTCCCCTTTGGGTTTCTTTAATGTTTTGAGTCAGAGATGGCAATGCTGGGCATATGTGCTGCCACCAATCACTGCACCCATGGCAGATATTACTAACCATCATGACACTTTCTGTTTTTGATGAACCCAGACATGACCTAAAAATTCTTCATAACACAGCATCCCAAGCAGTCCTTACCAGTTGATTAGAGTGAGCCTGCAATATGAAATCTGTTTGCTATTCCTGTCTTAGGATTAGTCAATCTCATAATGTTGTCTCTAAATGAGAATGTATTATGAATTAATTTATTAAACAAGAAATGTTAATAATCACTTAAAACAGAATAATGTAATTGTTCAAATACATTATGATACTGACTTGTAAGTATATAAATTTAATTATGATGCATCAGAGCCTTTTAACTGATGCTTAAATCCATTTTCTTTTCTTTGGTGAAATCATTCCAGTTACTGATATTTATTGCTTTATTTGATATTCCTCAGTTTCTGATTTTGCACTGATCTGTTTTCCAGAGCTTGGTATTGAATTTTTTTAGAAGAATAACTATTAAATGCTAACTGGGACAGCTTTATTAATAGGTGTTCTTGTTTGCTAATGCCACCCTTATGCAAAATACCAGAAATGGGTTGACTTTTATAAATGGGGTTTATTTGGTTACAAAGTTACAGTCTGAAGGCTATGAATATGTCCAAATTTAGGCATCAACACAAGTATACCTTCACTGAAGGAAGGCCAACAGCATCAGGAAAACCTCTGTTAGCTGGGAAGGCATGTGGTTGGCATCCCAGGTTGTGTTCTAGGTCCTCTCTTAGCAACTGTGCATTCTTCAAATTGTTGCTCTTGGGGAGTTTTGTCCTCTCTTAGCTTCTCCAGAGTAAACTCTGGGCTAGCATCTCTGAAGCAAGAGCAAAACTCTGCTTTCAACGGCCGTCTCCAAAATGTCTCTCTTGGCTGCAGTCAACAGCAGGGGTC
The DNA here is from genome assembly GCF_015220235.1 of Choloepus didactylus. Classification (NCBI taxonomy): domain Eukaryota; kingdom Metazoa; phylum Chordata; class Mammalia; order Pilosa; family Megalonychidae; genus Choloepus; species Choloepus didactylus. The sequence continues at coordinate 43,543,618 of NC_051321.1, forward strand.
TGCAACTCCAGGCATGTCTAAACATCAGCATCAGCAAGCATCTGGGCCCGTGTGGCACTCTTTTAAAATCCTACAGTGATTAAATCAAGACCCATGTTGAATGGGCAGGGCCACACACCCCTGGAATAATCCAATCAGTTATCACCTACAGTTGGGTGGGTCTTCAAAGATTCCAACCTAATCAAGACTAAATACACCTGCCCCACAAGATTGCATCAAAGAACATGGTGTTTTGGGGGACATAATACATCCAAACCAGCACAATAGGTTTTAGTGCTCTTTTACCAAACAGACAGTTCACACCTCAACAGCATGGGTGTATACATTGTTTTCCATAAGGACAATAGGGTTTCATGTGGCTGGGGCTTTGTCTTGCCCTCTGTGGATTCCCTTCACTGCCTCCCCTCTCCCTCTTCTCCACTTGGATTAATTCTCTATTTCAAGGACTGACTCAAGCATCATCATTCCTATGAGATCTTTCCTGAACCTCCACACCCACCAAAAAATGAGTCCCTCTCTTCCCTCCATTCCATAGTATGTTGTTTATGCACCTTTAGCAGGAGAGCTGACTAATCAGGGACATGCCCACCTCTCCAGCTCGACTTGGAGCCTGCAAGGGCAGCCGTGTGCCTTGATCACTTTCCCTGTCACCTAACACAATGTAGGCACCAATGCATTCTTTCGTAATGATTGATCCTAACCAGACATTTTTGGTTACAGCAATAAATCATTTTACAGTATTAGGCCCGTAGAAGTTCTGTGCTGTTCAAATGTAAATATTCATGCAGATTTATGTGAGAAAGCATAATCAGTCTAAAATTAAATGGCAAGTCCTTAAATGTGGATTTGCAGATTTGTTCATCTTGGAAGACATTTTTTTCTACTGACAAAACTGCTAGCATTCTGCTTTTTGCAATAACAATGTCTTAGAGTGAAAGCATTGATATTATTATCTAACTGTCTTGTACTGAGCCCACTTTCGTTTGAGTTAAGGGAATGTGTTTGATCATATGAGTGGAAACATGCATGTTATCAGACAAATATGCCAGCATTTCTGTTATGACAACAGATAATATCCTGTTTCTGAGTAAAATAGGAAAAATGGGACATTTGGGAGGTCTGCAACATGACCTGGGCCATGGGGAAACAATTAAAATGCATCCTGCTGTTCAGAGTTCCCTTCCTCTTGAGCATCATCCTTTGCCTCAGTTTTCCATTTGGGAAATGGGTGGAAGGCGGTGGCATTATCGTGTAATAAAAATGGCTAGCACTTACTTCCATTGTGTCAAGTTCTGGACTGAATACACAAGCTCATTTAATCCTAACAGTTAGCCTATAAGATGATAACAGTAGGGTCCCTACTTTATAGGAGAGGAAATGGCAGCTTGGAGAGGTTGACTTGTTCAAAGTCACCTTCTAGTAAATGGGAAAATGTGCCACTCAATATGGGTCTTTCTGAGCCTGTCTTTTAACCGCTACACTATTTTGCCTCTGGTAGCTCTGGAGAGCCTCATAAAAGAGCTAAATAAATATGGGGGGGGGGGCGGGGAGAGGTAACCTTATTAGAAAAAGTGTTCCATAAAAAGTTAATAAAGATAACATTTATTTTCTTGAGAGTTTTCAGCCCCAGAGTAAAGACAGATGCTGTAAAAACTGTACAATGGTCGATTTGGTAGATAACTTGAGATCTTTTGGATCATATTAATCTTACGTTACTGTCAGATGATGTGAGTTTAGAGGACAAAGTCTTTATTAGGGTTGGAGGGGTCAGTGTGAATTGAATGTTGAAGGGTTGTGCTGCCTTTTCTGAACTGTGCATGGTTGTCTTTTTTCCTACCAGTAGGTGGAAATAGAACTGAATCTTTCAGTGCTTGCCCTTTTAGCTGAATCCTGGCAGGATTCCTTTAATTTCTGTCTCAAAGAGGGGAGGAAAAAAAAAAACCCTTAGGACAAGTTTGGAGTGTATAGTTTAGAGGATTGTTATTCTGCAGTCAGACTGGAAGTTAATGTTTTTAGCCTCTTAGAAGGCCAAGGTGTTGGAAGCAGCCGTTAGCAACCCTGGGTCTCCCGTGATCCCTGCTGCACACCCACCGCAAGTGGGGCTTTTCCCTGTCCTGACTACACATTCTTTTCCATGACTTTTATTCCCTGGTTAAAACCTTTGCACTTGCTGTCAAATTGTGTATCATGAGTTTGTTTTTACAGAAATTACATTTTTGAAATAAAAATTCACTAAATTGAAGCAATGCATAAATAAATAAAGAAAAGCTCTCCACCCCAGGACCCCCATCTCTCTCAGTTATTCACTGACAGTTTGTTGTATAACTTTCCAAACTCTTTTCTATGCACATGCATAGAAAAGTTGTATCTATCTATTTAAATAAAATTATATATCTCCATTTAAATAAAATTGCCATCACAGAATAAATGTTATTCTGCTTCTTGCTTTTTTGATTTATCAACATTTCAGGGTTACCTGTTAATTTGATTAGCTCCAGAGGAGTGGTTCTCAACCCAGGCATAATTTTGCCAGCCAGGAGACTCTTTAGCAATGTTTAGAGACATTCGTGATTGTCTTAACTTGGGGAAGGGTGTTACTGGCATCTAGAGGCCAGGGATACTTCTGAATATCCTGTAAGGCATAAGACATTTCCCACAACAAAAAATTATCTGGCCCCAAATGTCAGTAGTGCTGAGGTTGAAATAACTTGCTCTGAGAACCTCATTCTTTGCCATGGGTGCATAGTATTCCCCTGTGTGGATTCCCTATCCTATATTAATCCATTTTCCCATGTCAGTCACTTAAGGTTGTTTCCATCTCTTTGCCATTAAAAGCAATGTTGCGACGAGCATTCTTTTGCATCTTTGTGCACTTTGGGATTTAATTACTGCAACATAAAGACAAAAGAGTGAAATGTCTGAGTTTAAGGAACTTTAAAAGTGAAAAGTGGTACTTTATATCCCCAACCCCTTATCCATTAGTCCAAAAAGCAAAAGACTTACAAAAAATCTGAACCAATTTCTTAAGTTTGCAGTAAGTTTAATGGGTGGCAAAACCTGACTTGAATTGACATGGGAAGCTATTTACAGTCTTTATTTATTCCATTTAATGTGACTACTTATACATTTTGTTGCAGAAGTATTAATGTGTTGATTATGCAATGCCATCTCAGACTCTGATGGAGATACTATGTAATTTATGGCATAAGCATCTCATTGATTTTTTTTTGTTGTTAATCTGAAAAAATCGAATTTCAATGTTCTTTAACTTTTTGATACATAATGGCCATTTGATAATCAAACCTAAAGGAACAGTTTGCTTCAGAAATTTAATATTGTAGTCACATGAAGCATGAGGGCCTTTTTGTAATGAGGACACATGCTATCCTCAATTGTTGGAATGAGGAAATAATTGTGATTTGGCAGTTTTGTTTTCGGCATCTAAAACCTCCTTTTAAGGGTGATTATTGACCCTATAAAGAAAAATTGCATGTTTTCAGCTTTTTGCTTTTCTATGCAAATTAGTCCCTCAGAAAAGATGAAACATTACCTTGAGAAGTACTCTTTGCTTTGATATATATGAATATTATATAGAATGGTACCTCCAATATATTGAGTGCTTACTGTATTTCACTTAACAAGCATTACCAAATCTGACTTTTACAAAACCTCTGTGGAAGTAGTCTTCATATCTTCTTTTTATAGTTATGGAAATGGGCTTTGGAAGGTTCATGACTTGGGTAAGGTAATATAGCTGGGAAGAGGTAGAACCCCAGCCTGCAGTTGTATGTGCTGTATTCTCCAGTGTCAATCCATTCATTTTCCTCTATATGGACAGAATTTTAGGATTTCTGTATTTGTGGTTGTTAAAGAAAAAAATCTCAAGGAAAAAACATTAGTCCTAATTTGCTTTTTCTCTCAAGAAACTACACTTGGACTTGAGGGCAAATAGGCAACTGTCACTCAAGTCAGGTGGATATTTTCATCAGAACATTAAGAGAAAGTCATTGGAGCAAATCTGAGGTTATGCAGCTCTCCCATCAAAGAACATCAGGGCCGAGCATTGTTTAAATGAGAGCACATTAATGTCCTCCCTGGAGCCTGGATTTGATGTGGTATCAGGGAAAAGCTCTCAGTTATATTTATTTCTATTGGTTCAATCCCAAGAAGATGTCAGTTTCCGTTATAAAAATTGCAGGTGTAAAAAATATATCTTCCGTTCTCTATAGCAGAGCCAATGAGGAGAAATTCCTGCCTGAAGCCAACTGGAATTTCTAGTTCCTGAATTTTTTATGTGTGACCAGCTTAGGCTAAGGGAGCATCCAAGAGGAGGTGCGCGTAGGTTATTTTTTTAGCCACCACACTGACATGACCTGCTCTGCTGCCTTCCTGGCTTGGTGGGGGGTTGGGTGGGTAGGAGGGGGTGGTCTCCAAAAAGCAGTGTACAAGGAACCTTCCTATCCTCCACCAGGTCGACAATGCTCCTTCCCCACTGTGTCCTCTGCAGCTCAACTTACTGATTTGTTTTAAAGTTTCAAGTTCATAATTGATTTTATTGCAGTGCAAGGGAATCTCAGGATATGAACTGTATACAGACCAGCTAAGTACTTGTGTTATTCCTTTGCCTGCTCAGTTTTTATTGTTACTTTTAAATGTCTGTCAACTTCCCACCCATGATCCTTCACACTTGGTCTAAGGTCAGGGTGAGTTCTCTCTGACTCTGGTGTTTGAAGAAATCACAGATACACCCACATTGATCTCTCATTGAAATGCCCTTCCTCACAGCATCCAGACCCTTTCATGAATGTTCTTGATTCTGCTAAACACTTCAAAAGCGCAAGCTCCTTTCTGCCCCAGGGCCTTTGGACGTGTTTTGCAAATGCTCTGCGTGGGACATGCTCTCCTTCGTACCAGCCTCTTTTTACCTCATTATCTTTCAGATCGTAAGTCAACTGTCACTTCTTCAAGGAAGTCTTCCCTAACCACCATACACCTTTCCCTAGCCAAGATTAGCCATTAATGTGGGATTGTTTCATGCATGTCTGTCTCTACCATGACACTGGGCATGCTGATAGGCCAGGAACCAGTTAAAAATAGAATGAATGATTAAAGTCTGTATTTCTCTGGGTTTCCAGTCAGCAACTCTGCATTTTGGTTTTATTTTCAGAACCAACATTTTCTCTAAAATGTTTGAGTCTCCTTGTATCTCTTGTCTGTCCTTCTTGTTGCTGCCTGTGCCTGCCTCTTCCCTGGCCCCCGCCACCCTCGGTCTCCAGGGCATTCTGCTTCCCAATCTGGCCCAGCCAGTTCTCTCAAAAAACAACTCATCAGGACACTTCTCTGTTCTGTTGTTTCTCTTCAGTGTCATGGGTTGTTTTAGGTATAGTTTGTTTGCTTATCAGGAAAGCACAGAGAATCTTATGACAAACAACCATGGACCCTTTGCTCATACTTAGAAATGTCAAATTTTGCCATCTTTGCCTCAGATTTTTAAAAAAGAAATAAAATATGCAAAGAGGTTTGAATGCCCCGTTCCCTGCCCCTCTTCCTACTTCCTCAGAGGTAACTACTATCTAGACCTGTCCTTGGAAAGACCCTAGGAAGTAAATAGAAAGTTTGACATTTTTGCTAGTTTTATTGATGGCAGAGGTTATCTCACTCTTATTTTCATTTATATTTCCCTGATTACTAGTAAGGTTGGATCTTCTTTCATGTTTATTCGCTCCTTGGCTACATCTGTGAGTTGCCTTTTTATATCTTTTGCTGATCTATTTGGTTTGTCTTTTTCTTATTGATCTGTAAATTTCTCTCTATATATGGATTATTGGTTTGCCTTGTTACATGTGTTGCAAATACCTTTGTCTAGTCAGTAACTTTTCTGTTAGCTTTGTTTGTAGTATCATGTGTTGAACAGAAATTTAAAATTTTAATGTCGTCTAATTAATATTTTCCTTTGTGATTTATGCTTTTTATATTTTGTATAAGAAATTCTTCCTTACTCTGAGATCATAAAGCTGTTCTACAGTTTCCTCATAAGGTTTTAGTTGTTTTACTTTTCATATTGTGATCTTTCATCCAAAGTTTGTTTTTGGGATTAGGTAGACATTTCATTTATTTTAACTAAGCTTCCATATATAGTTGGGTATATTTCTTCCTTTGCCATTTTAATACCTCTTTTTTTTTTTTTTTCTTGTCTTATAATACTGCCTAGTACCTCCAGTGGAATATTAAATAGACATGTCTTCAGCCAAATGTTAAATGTTATTTAACTTGATTATACCAACAATCAACAAGGTAGGTGTTATTATATCAGTTTTTATAGGTGAGGTGTCTGAAACTTAGAGAGGTGAAGTAATCTTTCTAGACTCACACAGCCAGTAAGTACATAATAGAGTCATGATTCAAACCCATATCTGAATGACTTCAAAGTCAAACTGCTTATACTGCCTCTAGTCACAAATGATTTGGGAAAAAGTGTCCCCTGCTGTTACCCAGATCCTGTTTCTAATGAGAAAAGAAAATTTTATTGAAGGGATGCCAGAAAAGCACTTCCAGTGTGTCTGAACAAAATGAATAGACTTTGTTTAGTTTAGATCTGCCAAGAGCAGATTGACTTTGAATACTTTGTTGCAGGAGGGTTAAAGTAGTAGATTAAAGAACCATGTAAGTATACAGTAGTTCTTTTTGCAGATGGTATATGCATTCACTCAAGTAATATAATCACCTCTTTGTGAATTTCAGAATTGGGGAGTAGGTCTTCATAGTAAGTTAATACTCTGATGAATATTAACAAGTTACACATTTGCTTCTTCCCTCTCATCCTTCCTTTCTTCTTTTCTTCCATCTTTCCAGCCCCTTTTATATAAAAATTCGAAGCAGCTTAAAAATATCCATTCAAAACAAAAAAAGTAAGAAAATTAGAAAATTAGGACAAAGAGAAAATAAACATAGCAAAATAAACAATAGTTCTTGCCTTGGTATCCTCATACACTTGCTAGAGTTTCGCCACAGCTTGGCCCTGAGCTTCCTAGCAACTAAAGCAAATGTGCAACTACATGATTCACACTGTACAGTGGACACAACATCAGAATAGAATAGGTGCTTAAAAGATACTCAGATCTTCCTAATTCTGAGACCAGAGAAAAGGTTCTGCCATGGTTCTTGTAAAGCAGCCTTGTGTGAAGTGGGCAATGCTCAACGACATCCTCTCAGTCGCAGTGGAGTGTGTTCCCCTAATCGACCCTGAGCTCCCGGAGAGCGTAGGTCAGTGTCCAGCACAGCGTATGATACATAAGAGGTACTGTATTTTTTGCATGAATGAATGTTATTTGTAGTACTCATCAATAAAAGCAAGATCAATATGTAAAAGTCAATTGTATTTCCATGCACTAGCAATGAACAATCCAAAAATGAAATTACGAAAACAATTCCATTTACAGTAGCATCAAAAAGAATAAATGAGTGGCAGTATCTAATTCATATTGGCTCTTGATATTATGATTTGAAGCATTAACCTAAATGCTTCAAATCATAATTTAAAATTTTGGTGGCTGATGTCATTAGCTGATATTTATTGAGCCCACAGTATGTCCCTGGTACTTTTCTAAACAACTTTGCTGACATTATCTCATGTTATCCCCCACAACTCTAAAAAGGAGGTACTCTTATCTTCTTTTACAGAAGAGGAAACTGCGGTATGGGAAGGTTAAGCCGCATGCCCATGGTCACACACTAGCGTAGGATAGAACCAGAAACTGTACCCGGTCTGGCCTAGTGATAGCAAACACCAGTTTCCTGTGATTGGCTAGAGGTATTTTCCCTATTAGATATGGTGTGTGGATGTACTTTGGGGCCTTGATTTGAGGTATTCTCAGGACACCACAATTTAAATGTTGCTCTGATTTTAAAAGCGTCTTTCAGAAGAACCTCCTAGAACGTCAAGAGGATCAAGTACAGTTTTTATGACATTTGCCAAGTGTTGGCCTGAGAAAATTTATTACTTGAACAAAGGCCTGGACACATGGTGGTTGTGAGGCTTTGTTCCACCTAGCAAGGACTCTCTTTTCATAAAGTTAACTGTGAATTTGTAGTTAAGACCTTGGACTCTGGAGTCAACAGATATGGTTCAAATCCTGGTATAATAAACCTTCCCCATTGTGTTATTTTAAGCATTAAATGAGGCCATCACTTAGGATATTTAGCACACTGCCCACTGTGGGACACTTAGAAAGCTCTAAGAATGGTAGCTGCTGAAACATACAACCTTTTTTTTTCAAGTGGTTTTATTCACACAACCATACAATCCATCCAACATGTACAGTCAGTGGCTCTCAGTATAATCACAGAGTTGAAACACACAACCTTTTAAAACTGGACTTCAGAGTACGAGTGCCATTTTAATACTGGACTTTGGGGTAAGAAGTGCATTTCAGCATCCAGCAGCAGCTGAGAGCCGAGTGTGGCTTTGTGGAGCAGAGGCTCCTTAGGCCCCATGGAAGTTCTCCAGCCCAGACTTTGAAAATTAAACATTTCAAATTTATTTTTAACCAAACTTAAAGAAAAGGGATTCCCACAGTGTGAAGGAGACTGCTTTGCCATTTCCTGTGGGAGAAGGGACCAAGGAAAGCTTCTTTTTGTTGGTGGGAGAATAAGGGGAGAGAGTGAGAGTTCGGGTGGATGGAGAAGCACTGGCCTGAAAGTTCCGAGTGTGGGTCCTCAGCCAAGTGTCCCGTAAGCTTCCCACACCACTTTTTCTGCTTCTATAAGACCAGCGACTGGACTAGAAGTCCCTTCCAGTGCTGACAATCTGTGAAGCCATAAATGCTTCCCCTGGGCTACAGTTTACTGTGAGCCCTCAGCTTTTAGGAGGGACCTTGTAAGTCTGGGCTGCTGGGAAGACATCTCTGTAGATTTTGTGAGGTTGCAGGGAAGGCATTGTCCTTTTTGATACCTGGTGCCCAGATATACCAGCTAATTAATTCCTCTTCAGATTCAAAGCCAGGAAAAAGTTTGTCTTTCTAGTTGAACTTTTACATTTTTCCTGATTGGACAATGTCAGTGAAACACCTCAGTGAGTTTCTCTTATTGCCCTAGTTGCCAGGAAGCTCAGAGCTGAATGCAGTGGTTAGTGAAAATAGCTTCCCTCACACAACTCGAGTCTCCACTTCCTTCTGAGAATTGGATGTTGTTGCTGTTTTTGCTTAATTTTATGTCCTCTATTGAGTATTGAAGCCATATCAAACTTTTTAGTGGCGTTGAACAAGTTGTTCGTGCAGAACAGTGAGTTGATAGTTGCAGAACACAAGAATTCTCCTCCTTCCTGTCAACTGTACTCATCATCTGCCCCTTCTCATGAGTCTGAAATAATATCCACAGTAACAAACTATGATGTATTAAGGACTTGCTCTAGGCCAGACACTGTTCTAAGTACTTTACATGTATTTTCTCATTCAACAACCTTGTGGGGGGCTACTATAAATATCTGTATTTTGGAGATGAGGAAAGTGAGGCACAGAAAGGGGAAGCACCCTGTTGTGGTCTCACAGCTGGTAAGATACCATCCACCTCATTCTATATTAATGGACAGGCAGGTGAGGGGGTCATACTAGACTCAAAGAATTCCTAGTGGCAAAGAGGCCTTGGCTCACCTGTTATTAGCTTGTGTGTGTGGATAATTAGTATGTCAACAACAAACAAGCAACAACAACCAGAGAAAAGAGAGCAAGGGGGACGACTTGGTGACCACAGAAGCCTGGAGAAATCTCTCTGGTTTCTGACTATCCTGAGATCTATTCTGAACTGAAAAGAGGGAGTCCGTTGAGTTTCAGGAGTGTCCATTCATTTTTTGGAATGTGTAGGAGCTTGGGAATATGATTGGGGGCTGGTTCCTGGGGCAGCCCAGGTTCCCCTGGAGTTAGGTCCAGTGGGAGGCCAGCCTGGCTGCAGGGAGCTCTCCGTGACTATTGGGAAGCCCTGTGCCCCCTGATGGGGTTGTGGGGCCATTCTCTAGGGGTCGTCTCTGGTCTAGAGCTGTCACTAAAGGAGGAACCAGTCAGCCCGTTTAGCCACTGCCCTAAGCAGATTGGCAAGTGTTGGCTTTAGTGCCTCAGGCTCACTCCTCTTAGCGCTGAATGCAGGGGTCTGCTCAAGAAAGGCCAGATGTAGGGGCAGGTTGGGGAAATGCAGTGGTCATTCATGGCCAAGTTGACCCCCCAGGACTTGATCTGGCAGATAGACTGGGTAAGTACGGTCTTAATTTGGACAGGGGGCTCAGCTGGGAATGTGTCCAAATCATAAGACAATTTTTAAAACAAATAATCTTGAATTTTTACATTCAAAAGGATCTCTCATTTAGTCAGTCAGTGAACATTCATTGAGCTTCCTCCCTCCATCCCTCCCCCAGTGCCAAACATGGTGCCAAATGCTGGGTACACAGCAGTGAGTAAGGTAATTGGGGGCCTGCTGATGCAGAGCTCACTACAGTTGGGCAGACAGATGATTCTGCAGGCTGTTGCCTCTGGTGGGGTCAAATGCTGGGCTCAGGGAAGCCTTGTCTTTTGGAATCGCTTTGAGTGGTTCTGCCTTTAATCTGAAGATGGTATCATTGCTCAAAACATTTTTGGAACTGCCCTTTAGGAATTGCCTGCAGAGCTGGTCTGGGCCACACAGGAAAATCCATTTCACTGCTTTAGAGCCACACCTAGCTTATGACCAAAAATGGTATCACCCACTTGATGGCCCATTTATTCCCCAGATTTGGCTCTGATTGACTTGCCTGTGAGCCAAAGTTACATCCACCCTCTAAGGATGGATATTTGCCACCACTAAGTATTTTAACAGTAATTTGGATAATTGTGAAATAATTTCACTTGCCTGAACACTCTTTGTCCTTTGTGCCTCTGTTGTAACACTTAGCCCAGTCTCCAATTACCAACTTCTGTCTCCATTTCGTCCACCAGGTTGGGAGCCTTTGGAGAGCAGGAGCATGTGTCTATATCCTCTGTAATACCCAACATTGAGCAGATGTTCAAAAATGTATATTTACTGAAATACACATTTTTGTGTCCTGACGGAATATTCTAAAGAGATGTCTTAGAAGTGTCCCAAGGGACCAGAGCGTTGTTGGAACAAAGGGCAGTGCAGTGTAGAAGGTTTATGTAGACTCTGGGATGTGTCAGGCCTGTCTTCCAATCCCTACTCATCCCTTTACTAGCTGTGTGGCTACAGGCAGCTCATTTGTTCCCTCTAAGCCTCATCTGTGGTCATCTGTGGAATGGGAATAATAATACTTACCTCATGGGGCTTTTATAAGGACAAGTAAGAATATTCATGTAATGCCATAAGCACAGAACTTATCACACTACACACTCAGTAAATGGAAGTGGTCATTTTTATTGTCATTGGGATGAATTCTCATTTGGATGCATCAATTCTCATGTTTTTTTTTTTAAAGAATGACTCACCCCTCATTAAAAGTCATAGGTCATAGATATTTCATGCTGGAAGAAACTCTAGAGCCCATCTAGGTACAACCTCCTAATTTTACTGAGATCCAGAAAGGAAAATGAATTGACTAAAGTCACAGAACTGGCTTATGGCAGAACCGGGCTAGGCATTTTATGTGGCATTTGATTTTTGCCCCCACATTTTGAGGTGGCATCTTCCTTGCAAGGGCCTTGCAAGCAGGCCAGGAGCTCTGGAGTCTGGCATTCCTGGACAGCGAGAGCCAAGGATTTGGTATATGCACTGTGGGGAGCTGCAAACACATGCTTCTCACACCTTTGTGAAATAACACTGTCCCTCTGCAGAGTGCAGAGCACATCTGTGGCTGGATGGAGCAGTACAGGCTGTGGTTAAGGAGCCAGACAGACCTAGCACTGCTACTTCCCAGCTCATGGGCTGTTTAACTTCTCTGGTCTATCTCATCTACAAGATAAGAACAATCATAGTATCTACTTTATAGGGTTGTTGTAAGGGTTAAATGAAGTAATGCACATAAGGTTCTTAGCACAGTGCTGGCACATGGTAAACACTTAAAAATTTAACGTTATCATCAGTAATACATCTTGTCACCACTGATCTAGAGCTAACTGCTGATCAGTCATCACTCTCCAAAGCTGATCAGTCATCTCTCTCCAAAGCAGGTTACTGTTCACGAACCAGGAATGGTGTTGGGGACCCCTGGGCTTAGATTACCGGCTTAGAGAAACAGTGCCTTTCATGGGAGTTGCCTTTACCTTGAAAGCATTCACGCCTTTGGGAACTCTGGTGCCCTGCACCCTGCCAGATGCCAACATCCCTGGATTGCTACCTTCCACCACAGCCCATTGATAACTGACCTCTTTGCACATGATACACACTGGGTTCTGTTGGCTACCTGTTTTAACCCCGACCAAATCTATGGGGAAAAAGGAAGTTCTGAATCTCTGTTGGAAAACACGATATTCTCAATGAGCCCAGAACAATCAAAATGACCCTAAATTATAGGGGCCAGATTAGGAAACTGAAGGGTGATTTTTTTTTAATCCAGAAAAATTATATTTCACAGTAGTTCTTGCAAAGTCCAGACGCTGGACTGAGGCTCTCGCATGATTCTGTATATTGCATCATTTCATCTCGGCTAATGCAAACATCACACTGCACGTTGTAGGATTCTTCACTATGATTTGAGATTGGGCTTCACTCGGTGGGTCATTGCAGTGATTAATGGTTTCAGAAGGAAATGGGACAGGAAGAGGCTTTGCAGAAATGGAAGAGGTGAGGCAGCACCATGTGAGATTCTGCAAAGGGATTAAGATTTGGCACAGGGCTTGGTTTCTGGCAGCCTCTCAGCAGAGCCTCAGGAGAGGGAAGCAGGCTGTCAGCTGTGGCTTTGCACACTCTCAGCCTGCCTTGAGGGTTGGTTGGTTCTTCCTCCTCTCTGAGGTACCCAATTTTACCTTGTTCAAGGATGGATGTGGATATTGGAGGTTTAAGGAAGACCAGGTAAGGGTTCCCATTGTCTAAGAAGTCCCCCGATGTTCTTAATGAGTGGGATGCGTGGGGGATGGTTCCTTTGCTAGCACCACTGCGCAGTGATAGCCAAAATACAATTCCTCTGAGACATTTTACAAAGAGGATCAGGGAAGTTTCTTTCCTTGTTGAGAAAGTTTCTAAAATGTCTTAACCCAGAATATTTAACTAGGAAGATGCAAATTTTTCTAAACTGAAATCACAGCTTTTAAATTACTTCTTTGCATATTAATCTGTAGTACTTTGAAAAGGATCCTGAGGGCTTGTTAGAGGTTTGTTTTCGTTCCTTTTACAATGGGTCATGGTGTGTTCTGTATAAACATATAACAATGAAAATTTCTAGTTCATTATTTTCTCCTTGAATTAGCTTTTGAATAAATTGCTCTTCTTTTTGTAGATTTTTTTTTTTCCTTTTTATCTTTTGGCTTCTGTGAATAGAATACTGGTAGGATATCTTTAACTAGTTTTTAACAGGAAAAAAACTATATTTAGGAGTTCAGTGCAAACATATTTGGTAGCCTCTCTGGTTGAAATGAGCTATGAGTTGTTTGATGTTTCAAATGTATGTTATTAAAATATATATTCTAATGTAAATGTCCATAGGTTGTGGGAAAGGTGAGGCAGCTATCTGGGAGCTATTTCCTCAGAAACATTAAAAGCATGTTAAACCTTTGGTAAGGTTAGCTCAAGAAGAGATAATTCGAGGAGTAGTTTCCGGCTTACCACCAACTCAATTCCAAATTCTGTTCCTTTTCTTAAAATAAAAAATCCAGAGTTAAAAATAACCCAGAATAAAACTTGAAAACTGTTTTGTTTCTCTGTATTTGGCTAACTTCATTGCAAAGTACTATGTTTAAGGAATTCAAGCTATGAAGACTACTCTTGAAATGGCTCACAATATTCTATCTGTGAATTTCTATAAGCCTTTTCAGGGGTGTACGATGTTTTATGAGAATTAGGACTAAAATTTTCAGTTGAACATTAATTCCTTCTACATCCCTATTAGACAGATAACAACCTTAATAATACAGCAGGACAAATTGTCGGTTTCCTGATGCAGGCTTATTTTTCCTGTGTCCAAAGTGTGGAGTTGTCCCAAAGTAAGGAAAGGGATTGTTAGCACACCACACTGCAGTGAGAGTATGGGGACTCTCAGCATGAGGAATCTCTGTGATCCTTGTGGCAGACAGATAAATTTCTATTACTCAATAGAAAATAAAGTGCTTTAATTAAATGTAGAAAACTGACTGTACGACCATGGTGGGAGAGAGGAGTATAGAGGAAAGAGGGAGTGGAAGGAGGTCTGTACATCCAGTTGCTCTTATTATTATTTTTTTTATTTGATGAAACTTAGTTCACATGGTCCTCTGTCTCTCTCTTGCCCTTTTTCCTTCTTTTGGGAAACAGACTGACAGTAGTCTCTCTTGCATTTTGTATTACTTTAATCAGGTTTTTTAGCCATTGCGTTTTCTTTTAGTGGGATGGCTAGAACAAAGCTGGCTTGAGGTTTAGTTAGAAAAGGTTGTAATCATTAAGGAAAGAAACTCATTGTAAGGGTTAAAACATACTAATTCTTAATTGTGCTGTGATCCTTCTCTTCTGATCATTGAAGAACCAAGATAGTCTCTTGTTACAAATGTTTTTTATAATGGAGCTTAAAAAAATCATGCTGATTTGTATGGAAATGGCGAACCCTGATGCTGCCCTGACTTTACACATTGTCTTATTGATGTTTTCTTAATGGATATCCTGAGTCCTCAAATGTCTTTTTTGAAGACTGACCCAAACTTTAACTTTGCCAATTTATTACCTTTTCCTCATTCTGTCTTCTTCCTCACCTGCCATTTTGGAGAAAGAGAGAATTGTGCAGGTAAACATTTGAGGAGCTATTGCCGTGAGTTATCCTTCCCTTCTTAATGTACTCTTGATAAAGTTCTATTTGTTTGTTGTTTTTATTTCTATTGAAATACTGAGACATGTACATGGTTGAAAAAAAATCAGACAGTACAAAAAATTAAACAAAGGGAAGCCTCTGATTCCAGATACTCAGTTCTCCTTAAGGCAGTCTTTGAGAGAATTTTGGAAAGGAATAAGCAATCCTTTATTACAATGCTTCCCACACTTTAGTGTACATAAGAATCGCTCGGAGAGTTTCTTAAAACACAGCTTTTTGGGCTCTTACCCAGAGATTCTAATTCTGTAAGACTGGGGTCTGGCCTCATAATTTGTATTTCTAGCAGTTTCCAGGTGCGGATGCTGACTAACCAGGGCCGCACTTTCAACGGCATTGCTTTAAAGTTTAGAAAGCCTCCTTCTGCATCCAGTTTTTCGCTTGTGCTTCCTCGGTTTTCAGAAAGACTTCTGCTGGAATCAACAGCCATGGTAGATAAACCACTGGGTGAACACTGTGGAGGCAAAGAAATTGCATTTCTGAAATCAGAGTTTGGGTGGGGAGAGAGGTAGTGTTGGGGAAGTTACTCAGTGTGAGGAACTGTGGCATATGATATGCACACGTGGAACGAAGGGCACTGCGTTGTGGCTAGTCCACAGTAAACTCTTGTTGAGATTACAGTTTCAAATGATGCCATCAACTAAAGTGAGCAGAGCCTCTTAGAAATTTCTTTTTAATAGGTTGTAATTTTGAAAACATTTATGCTAATTACACACACATACACACCAGAAAGATTGCCCTGTCCCTCCTTCCTGCAACCTTTGCTTCCCCATCAGTGTCACCACATCTGCTTTGTTTTATTGCAAGTGGCACGTGTGGATCTGCTTGACAAGGAACTAGGGGCCATGCTTTGGCATTGGGTGGAGTGTTTTCCCTGGAGCCAGCTTGTGTGGGAACAGATTTGTTCGCATTGATTAATTGACTCAGTAAATGTTTACTGGGGTCCTTTTATGTGCCAGATACTGCTGAGCACTGTACTTACAACAGTGAGTTGGACAGACTTATGGTCCCTGCCCTCATGAAGCTTGGGGTACAGTAGGTATTCCTAGCAAGGCAGAGGGGTGTAGTTCAGTGTAGGGATGGAGAAGGGAAAGGAAGGGATGACCATAATACATGAGGCACATGGTAGGTGCTTATTTAGTAAATGACTGGTTGGATGGATGGATCTCTTCTGGCTAATGTTGAGTTTAATTAAACACTTAGTGCAAGTCATAATATTAGGGCTTTAGGGGATACTCAGGAGAGTAAAACATAGTTCTTGCCTTCAAGGAGTTTGCAATTTAGGGAAAATGACACAACTTTAACAGTCTAGCACTTTACCATTCACAGCAAGCTTCCCCATACATTGTGCCCCACCCCCCATCCTCAAAATGACAGTGTGAAATGAACAGGATAGTAAAATATGAGCACCTGTTTTTGGCACACATTTTTGAGCTGTTGCTGCAAGAAGAGCTAAAAGGTAAAATAAGTATTATGTTTTATTTAACACTTGTTTCACACCTGCACATGCTTGGCCACCACAAGACACCATTGAATTAAAACTGCTTACACATGCAGTAATAATAATTTCCACCTTCTGTCCTGCAGCATGGGGACATACAGAACCAGCAGGTGTATGCGTATTTGGTGGGATGGAAAGGGATTAAGCCAGAATTTGTGTGTTCAAACAGTGATTTCTCCATGGAGGTCAGTCCAATTTAGGAATCCAGTGGTATCAGCAAATCTCACCCATGAGGAAAGAACTGAGACAGCCACTGCAGACTTAGCTGGGTGCAGCATATAGGAAAGCCTTGGAGAGTTCCAGAAGAGTGACACCGTTTTTTGCAACTGTTGGCAGAGGGAGTTGTAGACTGGCACTAATTGGGGAAAGATCATCTGGTGAATGATGAGAACAGAGGCAGGAAATCTGTGCATTGCCCCAGCAGTAGGATGCCTAACCCTCCTCTTTGGTCCCTGCACCATGACTTGAGAGAGTACAATGGGAAGGTTCTGAAGGCCAATTTAACTTATTGAGAAAGAGACTAAAGATCGAACCTTTGGTGGTATTCACTGAGCTGTAGTCCATTCCCAACAGCACAGAACAGACAGGTGGCATTTGCAGGTCCTCCAGAGAGTAGGAGACAGGGTACAATGAGAAGGCTATTGAGTTTCTCAGGAATCTAAAGCTCTCTTTAGATAGCTGGCAAAGGAGGGTAAAAAATCCAGTCATGAAGCAAATTATTAGAGTAGTGGAGAAATCCAAGGAGCCTCACCATAAAAATGTCATCAGGAAATGCCCAGTGGATGGAAATTGTAAGTGGTTAATGGAAATATAGCAGCAGACAGGGGTTATGAGCCACCTGACAAGGATAATGAGATTGTGCTGGAAGCTTGACTAGGACTGACCAAGCTAGAAAATCAGGCCAATTAGTAATAATGAGGGTGTTTACTTGCTTGTAGATTGGCAAAATACCTCCCTGGGATGAATTTGGACAAATGATCATTTCCTGTGCTAGTGATTTTATGTAAGAAAAGGAAGAGAAGTACCATAGAAGGTGCAGGGAGTATCTGTGTGTTTGTAAACCACTATAATTTAATGAACTTAATATGTTAACATTAATGGTCTCGTGCAAGAAAGGAAAACCAAGATAGTGTATTCATGACAGAACAACTAAGAAAACAAGAATAGTAATTATGAAAACAATTTTTCAATAAAACTCAAGAATCTTGCCAACTAATTTTCTTAAAATATTAACTACAAAACTTCTTGGGAGGCACATAATATGACAAGATCCACAAAACCATTTTGGTGGGCATGGTTGAAAAGAACTAGCTTCCTTTTCCTAACACAACTTTTTTGGCCAAGAAGATAAGAGCAAACAAACATTTGCTAAACCCTTACTTTGAGTCAGGCACTGTCCTAAACCCTCTATATGCTGTACTTCATTTTCCCCTCTTAGCTCTGGTGCAGCTCAAAGAAGATGATGGTTCAAGGTACATTTTCTATGTTCACAAGAAAAAGATATCTTCCAAAAAATAGAACGTTCTGTTGGGAAGAATAGGGAAGACCAACTAGGAAGCCCACAAATAAGGTCCATACATAATTTAAGGAGCATTCTATAAAGAAGAGATATTCAAGCAAAAATAAGAGGACCTTTTAAAGTAGTTAAAGTAAAGGAGCCAGCCAAAGAACCAGTGGAACCTTTCTAGATGATCAGAACACTCCTTTGAGTATGAAAAAGAGCGAGCAGGGATAATAAACTATTTCCTTTGGTCTTTTTGGAGAAATATATCAAAATGATTATCACTCTCAAAGCAGAGGTACTAGATCAAGTAGCAGTAGATGCACAGAATGTTCTAGACCTAGTTGACATACTGGATGTGGATAAATCATTGGGACAGGCTGGCATTCATCCAAGAGTTATAAAGGAATTCAAAGATGAAATAGTGGGGCTATTGGTTAAAACAACTAATTTTTAGCTTCAAAAGTCCAGCAACCCCCTAAAACGTCATGGTCTGGTAAAATTGCCTGGCTCCATCTCTCTTTACTACATTATTCAAAGGCAAATTAAAAATAAAACAAGAAAATATGTTTTAGACAGCAGTGATTTTAGATTCCCAAACCCTGTTATGTCTCCTTCTTGAAAGCCTTTTGAACATTCCATTCTTGAAATTGCTGAGAATTACCCAGCTCCTTACGATTACGTAAAATAATCTTATATTCATGTGAACTTAGTAGCAAAAGCATAAAGAAACAAATGGGCAGTGACTCACTGTTTTGAGAAAGTATTCATCATACATTGCTGCTTCACTAAGGGGGAAGAAGTTTCTGCAGCCTCAGAAAGGAGGGTAGGTCCATTATTGTCCATTAATTACATAAATAGCGTGCAAAGGATTTGAAAACTAATCAGCTTTTTACGACTCATAAATGCACAGTCCAGCTGCCCTATTTGCCTGGTGGTCTGGGTCTGCTCTCACTCACCCTGAGTGCTCTTCCCTTCCTCGTGGCCCTAAATCCATGGCGCCCTGGAGTCCAGGTGCTGTGTTCTCTGTTCTGCTGCAGGGAGCCCTAGATCTTTATCACCCATGGCCTGCAGCGCATGTAGCAGGAGTAGAATGGGCGAGGCTTGGCCATGGTCAGAATAGATGTCAGAATTTTTGCTAGGGAAGACCAAAAGGGCATATAGCGAGTTGGTGAGGATCAAAAGCTGACAGAAATAAACAGGAGATCTGGAGCATGAGAGCTGTGGTGAAGGGTCTGTTCGGTCATTTAACA
The DNA here is from genome assembly GCF_015220235.1 of Choloepus didactylus. Taxonomy (NCBI): domain Eukaryota; kingdom Metazoa; phylum Chordata; class Mammalia; order Pilosa; family Megalonychidae; genus Choloepus; species Choloepus didactylus. Next base: position 43,562,835 of record NC_051321.1, read on the forward strand.
GTTCTTTTTTGGGCACCTAGGATGTGCCAGGCCTTGTGCTGGGCAAACAAATATGAATGAGAGTCATTGTGAGAAAGATAAACAAGTTAACTTCAGTAGACCAGGGTTTCTAAACCTCAACACTATTGACATTTTGGGCTGGATAATTCTTTATTGTGGAGACTCTCCCGTGCATTATAGGATGTTTAGTACCATCCCTGGCCTCAATCCACTAGATGCCAGCATCCTCCTCTGGCAACCAGATATTCTCCAAACATTACCAAATGTCCCCGGGAGCAAAATCACCCTGTTGAGAGCCACTGCAGTGGAGTATGAGTCGTGCCCAAACGGGGAAAGAATACACAGTTCTGGGAGCTCCTGGTAGGGCCCCATAACCCAGACCTGAGAGTGACAGAAGGTTTCCTGGAGGAAGTCGTATCTAAAAGGAGACCTGAAAGGTGAGTTTGGAGGAGGAGAGCCGAGGGTGGGGAAATGGTCCAGGCCGAGGGAACAGGTAGGTCTGGTGAGCAGAGGAAGGAAGCCGGCAGCCAGACAGGAGTTACTTTTATGGGTGGTGGATTTATGCAGGAACACTCATTTTGGTTCACAACATTATTAGTACCCAAGCAGCAGTATTTTACACCCAGCATCTGACACCAGGTCGGTGCCCTTTGATGCCGTGCTTACTTTATACTCAGGTATGTGTCGCAGGTGAGGAGTGATGTTGGTTTAAAGATGCTTAGGCCTGGAAGTCTCAGGTGCAAGGGGAAGAAGTGGGTACCTAATCCCTTCTTGGGGAATTTTCCATAGGAGCAGAACTCTGTTTAAATTAACTGCCCCTATCAGATCTGATGTCTGTTTTTGATTAGCTACTAATTGAATTAGAGCAAGATTCAAAATGTAGCAAAAATTTCTTTTTTCATGTAGATGTCCCAGGAATTGTTTCCAATGGCTGGTAACTAAGACTGTTTCAGCAGCTATTTAAAGTGCCTCCTTCATCCCTTTAATCCCTCTTTGACCATTCCTCCTTTCTAGAGAGACTGGTTTCCATTCCTGCCAGCAAAGGCCTGCACGTGCCACCTGTTGGGTGTGCCTTGGGCTCATGGGACAATGAACACATTGAGGGAAGCCTTTGTGTCTCCTTACTGGCAATGCCCCTCCTGCCAATGCCTCTCTGTGGCTCCTTGAGCAGCATGGAAACTCACGGGCGTGCGTCCCTTCCTCACCATAGCTGCCCCTGAGCCTTGCTGTGTACCAGCCTCCACAGGGCTGTGGAAGAGAAGGAGAGAGCACTAGCAGCAGGGGGTGGGGGGTAGAATCAGGTCTGGCACCCTACTAGCTGCTTTCAGGTAAGATATTTCATGTAATCCTCTTGGAAAACCCTTCTTAGTGGGTGGTATCATCCTCATTTTACAGATAACAGGCCTGATTTACACAGCTAGTAAAGAGTACAGCTGGGATTTGAACCCAGGTTTGTTGGACTCTGAAGCCCTTGTTCTTCCATTGCCAGACCAGGCCCTTAGCTACCTCTGAGATGAGATGTACGACTACCTACTTCTCAGGCAGGTTAGGGGCAGACAGCCCGGGAAGCCCACACCTGAAGTAAGTTTCTCCCCTCCAGCCCAGGCTTTTTTTTTTTTTTTTTGGTCATGCTTGGTCATGGTTGTTAGATTTTCTTATCCCTCTACTATTTTCTTCAGGAAATGCTCTATATAGCAGTACCAGCATACTGTTAATGTAATCTAATGCTAATAGTTGTTTTCACAGACATGTAAGTTCTGCATACCCGCTGAAGCATTAGCTACTCAGACAAGCCTTTCCTCAAAAGCGGATGCTTTTCTTTTTTCAAGGAGTTACAATAAATATCCTAGATTTGAAAGCCTGCTCTGGCATTTATTAACCCTGCAATTTTGGCGCTTATTTGTTATGGAATGGTTACATAGCTTCTCTGAGTCTCAGTCTCCTTATCTGTAAAATTGGGATAATCAGGGGACCTCCCTCTAGAGTACTTGGAGGATTAAATGAGAAAATTCACATAAAGTGCTGACTTCGTACAAGGCTTGAAAACAGTAAGTGCTTAACAAATGGTACAATGGTGGCTGCTATGATTGTGTTTTCATTATTATTATTATCATCAATGAATTAAAGATAATTATCTCTTATTTGGCCTATTATACTTTCTTTCAACAAATATTTATTGCCCCTACTGTGAGCTGGCATTATTTTGGGTGAACAAAACAAAGTGCCAGCTGCCATGGAGATGGCATTCTGGTCAGGGGAGACACAATAAATGAATAAGTAGTGAAAAGGGCTATGAAGAAAAATAAAGATAGGCAAGTGAGAGAGTGATGGGAGTTGGTCATCAGTGACCTCTCTAAGGAAGAGGCATTTGTGCTGAGACTGAATTAAGTGAGGGAGTGAGCCAGAAAAATCCCTGGGGGAAGAAAGTTCCAGGTGGAAAAAGAAGGGAGTGTAAAGATCCCAAGGCACTGACTGTTATATGGGCCATAACATATTTTCTCTCTTTACAGATTTGAAGAGTAAAGATCAAAACAACTTTCTCTTAAAACCAAAGTACCCTTCTGAGTTCCCTGTCCATTTAGGGGTCGATATGTTCCATAGCCATTTAAAATTTCACATTTTTGTGGATGTAATAAAGAGAAATTCCTGCTATGAAAAGTGCTTATCTTTAGGAATTAATTGCTGAAATGCCTGAGAATAAATTTCCAGGGCTGGGTAAATCAGGTCTGGCACCCTACTAGCTGCTTTCAGGTAAGATATTTCATGTAATCCTCTTGGAAAACCCTTCTTAGTGGGTGGTATCATCCTCATTTTACAGATAACAGGCCTGATTTACACAGCTAGTAAAGAGTACAGCTGGGATTTGAACCCAGGTTTGTTGGACATGAAAACTATAAAGATGTCTCATCTGCAGATGGGCATCAAAATCCAGCACACCCTAGAACATCCATATTGTGGGGAACCACCCAGGCCAGTGGGTCTTGCTGTGTCCCAGTCCCATGTCTTTAGGACATTCTGGTCAGGGGTCTTCTCCAGCTGCTCTCGGGTGCTTCTTGTGCTCCAGATTCATCCTGATTGGGCCATCAGCTCATTGCCTTATTCCCAGATTTCTGTGATACCTTCATAAATGGACCCCAGTTCTCTTTATCCCCCAGCCGTCCTGCTGCCTGCTCCCAGGGGCAGTTTGGAATGGTGCCAGAGAGTTTGGGATCAGGACTTAGGAGATCTGGATTATAGTCTCACACCTGCCTTTGACTTGCTGTTTGGCCTTACCCACCTGACTCATTTGCAAAATGATAAGCCAACTATAAGCCCTAAGTGGTTGCTTCAGTCAGTTGCCCTGGGTATGAAATAAGGTAGTGGTCGTGAAAGCAGACTGAAAGTGTGTGATTTATCATTGTATAAAGGTACTGTGTCAGCAAGAGAAGGTACTAATTACCACTGAATTGACTCACAGTAGGAACTTAATACACGTTTATTGAAAAAGAAATGAAAGAAACTCCATTGTGAGGTGAGTTCCAGAAAGGAACTTCTTATTAGGGAGTCTAATTCCCTGTTAGATAAGTAGCTAGAACCTATAATAAAGGGGAAGCTTCTGAACACTTAGTTAATATAATATGTTAGGAAGAAGGCATTATAACTTCTATTAAAAGAAGTACCAAGCGACAGAAGATTATAACTGAAAGGGTCCTGCAGATTACCCAGCCATCCCCCTCCTTTGTCAGATGATGCAACCGAGGATCAGAGACATTGGTTGGCTGATCAAGTTCATGTGTAATCAGAGGTAAAAGTAAGATTGTTTGGCCTAGCAAATAAGGTTTGTTTAGACTGTATATGTGGGAAGAGAGTAGCCCTAGGACGACATATTGTGTTTAGATTTTCAAATAACCTTTGATAAGGTTTCCCGGCAAAGGTTCTTAAGGATTTAGTCACCATGGTTGTGTTAAGATTAGGACCTGTGCTGAAGAGAATCCACCATAGTTAGGCATACATGGAGAGAGGTTAAGTCATTGATGTTTTTCATAGTATTTGTTCATTAATGAATATTCATTCATTCATTCAACCAATATTCACTGGACACCAGCTATGTGTTAAGCATTGTGCTAAGTGCTGGGATATACTGGTGGACAGACAAGCTCCTACTGTTACAGACTTTCCAATACAGCTGTAATCCACTTACTCTAAAATGACTAAGAAAGATGTACAGTGAAGTTTTCAGGGTAACAAGATGGGACTCGGTCATCCCTGAGAAGACTAAGTAAGTGGACAGGAATGGATGGGTTTCAGAGTGGGTGATTCCAGGTGAAAGCATCAAGCCTGCAGTTTGAAGTTTTGGAAAATCCAGTTGTTTTGCACAGAGAAGAAAGATCAAAGGAGGGAGCTCCACTAGGAGGCTGCTATAATAATATGAGTCTGGGTTGTTGAGGCTTTAATACAGGGCTGAGGCAGTCAGAATGGAGAGAAAAAGTGCCCATCTGAGTCAGGTTCCAAAGTATTGTTGGTTGCCTGGCCTCGAGGAAAAAGGAGTGCAAGAAGGCAAAGATGACACTGATGTTTCTAACTTAGAAGAGTGGAGGGGAATAGGGACAGTGGTAGAGTTGGGGTAGCTGAAGGGGGAGCTTATTTGGTGGAAAGTGACAAGGTCAGTGTGGGATTCCAAATGGTGCAGGTGAGTTGTCAGCTCAATAAGTGCTTAACACTCACTGGGACAAGTAGATTCGGGAGCCTTAGGGAGGGGATGACTTTTTGTATCACTGAGGAAAGAAATTAAGCCTCTCTAGGAGGGAAAGTTGTAGCAGAACAAGACAGAAATTTGCTGGAAATTAACCATTCATTCTTTATCTTTTTAAAAAAACTCTTTATTATTTAAATTTTCAAACATAGAAATAAGGAGAGTAGTATAATGAACTTGCATATCCCGATCACCCAGTTTTAACAGTTACCAACATTTGCTAGTCTCCTTTCATCAGTCTCCTTATAGCAGTGGTTCCCAACCCCCTGCAGATTTTATATCCATAAATACTTCATTATATATATATTTTTTTCTAGAAACGTGCAAACCCTCATTATATATTTTTAACAGATAGACTTTTTAAAAACATAACCATAATATTATCATACCTAACAATATAAACAATAATCCCAAATTATTATTTAATAATCAGCCTGTATTCAAACTTCCTTAATTGTCCTTAAAATACCTTTCAATAAGGTATTGACTAGGTCCAAATATTACATTTAGTTGATATGTCTCTTGAGTTGTTCAATCTCTAATAGATCTTTCTCTATTTTCCCACACTATTTACCTGTTGCAGAAGCTATGTCAATTGTCCTAGAGAACATCATTCAGTCCTTTTTAGAGCACCTTGATGACTGTTTGAAGTTTACTTCTTATAAATACAATGGGCATAAAATTGTTGGTGACTCTAGAATTATTGTTCTTGTATTCCTTCTCTCTCAGGATTCATAGACATCATAGCTGAGGCTGCTCATTGTTTCAAACAGTGAGCTGGGTGCCACGCTGAGGTCGGGCAACAACTGATTTCCTTACCAGTGGTACTTTAGAGCACAGTGTGAGTGGTGTTGTGCCAGGCAATTTGGTTGATGCAGAGAAAGAGGAATTCTTGATTGTGTGGTGCTTTTCATACAGTTGGAAGGAAGAAGATTACATGAAACTGATAGGTTAACACAAGGCAGCTTGGTATAGGGAAGTCAGGAAGAGCTACATTTGTCTCAAATCCCAGCCTTGACACTTCACCTTCCTGAACCTAGTCCCTCATCTTTAAAACAGGGAAGATAAATTCTGCCTACTTTAGAATCATATGAAAAGCAGGCAGCATGGGCTCTGGAGTAAGAAAATTGGGAGCTGACTCTAAGGTCTGCTTCTTCTTGAGAGTATTAAGTACTAGCAGTCACTGAGCAGTTTACTCCATGCCAGTCCTGTGCTTGGCACTTCAGTACATCTCATATTAGGCCTCTCAACAACCCTATTTTATGGATCCCAAAACTGAGGCCTAGAGAAGTAATTTGTGCACATTTACCTACTTAGTGAACAGGAATTTGAACCTAGGCAGACTAATTTAAGAGCTCAAACTACATGAACTGTTAAGATATATTGCTTTTCTCAAATAGGTTTGTGGAGGTTCAATTTCCTCATTTGTAAGGAGGGTGGTATTATATCTATCTTATGGAATTATTGTGAAGATTAAACAAGACAAAATATACTTGGCACATAGAAAATTCTTTAAATGTTTGTTTCTGTGGTTGTTATAAAATAATAAATTATGATACCAATATTTGGACAATGCCATGAAATATTAAATTGTGCAAAGCTATCCATAAACATAACAGGAGTATGACGATGGAGAAGTTAACTTGGGTTGAAGCTGTTGTGGCAAAGGAGGTGGTGGGTGGGAACCTGTGGGTCTTTAGCCCTCACAGGAGGTGAAAGTGCACTCTAGTGTCAGGAAGCAGCCCAAGCAGGTAGGCTTGACAGAAAGGAGTGTTAATATATCCATCTTAAATTTACTAATCATCCTGTTAAATGCAAGTGAATGTTTAATTGGTCAGGGAGAACATGCACACACACCAGCCCCTTTAAGAAGACTAGGAAATCACAAAAAGAGGCAGTGGTTAAGAGCAGGAGCTCTGTGTTGAGTGTCAGCACAACCACTAACAAGCTCTGTGGTCTCGGCAACTTACTGAGCTTGGCTTTGTCTCATTGTTTCTTCTTGGGTAAAGGTCTTGGGTTGTTTAGGGGATTATATGAGGTAATGCACAGAAAGATAGTCCCAGAAAACGCAGTGCAGAGTCAAGACAAGTTGAGAACTGGAGTTATTGCACCCATACTCCAAGTTGCCCTTCCTGTGCCCATTGGGGTTGCAGTGTTTCCCTCCCCCTTGCTCCCCTGCAGGGCACCAGGACTGTGGGTCACTAACGTGGCCGGGTAAGGATGCTCTCAAGGGCTTGCCACTTTCTGCAGAAACGAGACAAGAAAAGGTGTGACTCAACAGGAGGAGGCTTGGATGTGCTCATCCAGATCTGGCTAATTCCTTCTCCCTTTATTTCCTTGGATAAGAAGTTCATTCCCAATTGCTTGAAATCTTTATTAGAGCAGGGCCATTTGATCTAAAGTTTTGAAGTCATTTGTCCTTGGGCTTTGACTGCATTTTGGACTCTTCTTATCTGGGTGTTCAGTGCCTGGGTCTCTGCAGGTAGGAAAGCTTTTAAAAGTCACTGACACCAGTGTGAGTTCATTGTGTGTCTGCTGTGCCCTTGTGCCCCATGGAGTCTGCTGGGGAAGAAGGGTGCAAACGGATAAAGGCTGGTTACAAGACTAGTGAGCAATACCAGCTCAGAGGGATGCAAGGCCCTTTGGGGGACAGGTGGGAGGACCTCCAGCCTGGAATTGGAGGCTCAGGCAGAGTTTCCTGGAGAAAGCACCTGAAAGATGAGTGTGACTTAGCTGAAATTAACAGGCAAGGAAACAGCAGTTGCAAAGTCCTGGAAGTGAGAGAAGCAATGAGTCCATAATTGCTTTGGGACACCCTCCCGGGAGCTATTTCTGCAAGGCCATCAGGCCTCTTAGATCATTCACAGAGGAAATGTGGTCAGGCTGTCAGAAGCCCTGCCTATGGAGAACCTGGCCCTGGTTTATCAAGGAAACGGGGCCTGAGACAAGCTGGGGAGTGGAGGGAGCACTTCCAAGGAGTCAGTTGTCCCCACACACGGTGTGACCCCAGCACCGTGCGCCCCTCTGGGCCTGTTTTCTCATCAATGAAATGACTAGATGAGGTCCTTTCAGTTCCTCAGTTCCATGGCTCTCTGAAATTATTTTTAAAGCTGAGAAAAAAAAATCAAGGAACTACCGAAAACAGATTTCAGTCCTTATTAGGTTGCAAAATGGGAACAGAGACAGAACCTGGTATTGAGAAGGAATTCAAAGAAACATTTGAGAGGAGACATCTTTGATACTGAGAGATAAAGCCTCCATGGTAATTCAAATTGATGCTGGGCCTGAGTTACCAAAAAACAAGAAATGAAGCACCGAGGAAATCAGAGGATGAGGAGAAAAAACCCTCCCCAGAAGCAAATGGCATTTGAAGACTAGTGACTGAGGGCCTCTCCAGGGGTGCGGTGAGTTACCTGGGAAAGGTAGTGGCCAGTAGCTGGTGCAGAATGGTGGGCCAGGGTGACGGTGGTGGCAGACAGGGGTTCCTGATTCCGAGCTCTCAGGATGGGCCAGCTTGGGGTTGTGGAAGGGAGAAGCAGGCGGAGGTTGTGGGGCACTCCCTGCTCTGTGGAGGCCTTGGAGGGGTCTGGTGCCAGGGGCCTTGAGGCTGCTGGCAGGAGCTCAGCGAGTGCCAGCCGGGCAGGGCAGGACTGGCATCTCACCTGTGATGGTGTGCGTGTACTAGGAGATGGAGGATGGGGGGCATGTACATGGAGTTCCCTGGGGACCCCTGAGGCTAGGGTCTGAATCACTTAGGGAAGTATTTTCCGGCTGAAGAGAAGTCAGATTTGAACAAGGAGACTAAGAAAGGATAAAGGATTTTCTCTTCTGCAGCATTATAACATGAGCCAGACTCACAGATTCAGGCAACATCACTATTCTCATCACCCCTGTCACAAAAGCAGCAACAATAAGCATTTACTATTTGCCAAACATGGGGCTAGGTCCAATATCTACATTATTTCCAAACTTCACAGCAACCTTTAAAGTGGACATTGTTTTTATTTGACTTCATATTCCAAGGAGGCCAGAACTCACGTGCCAGCTCCTCCCAGGTGTGTTCTCCCATCTGACTTCTCTGCACCACTGCCCTGGGCTGGCTCCCAGCTCCCCATCGGCTGCCTCGGTGGGGGGTAGGCTCAGCCCCACTCATTCCCAGGGGCCGTCCAGCAGGAAGAAAGAACAGGACAGGTAGCTCCTTGGCCAAAGAAGCCTGACATGAAATCCTTCCTGCAAAAAGCCTTGGCGTCTCTTCTGATGAACAATAGGCAACCCCTCAGACACATTTAAAAATAGCTGTTTTGTTTTGAAATTGAAAAAGAAGGAGAAGAGTAGAGAGGAGGCAGGTGGCATGTGTTTAAAGAGTTCTCAGTGGGGATTTTAAAAGCAAATATAAAAACCAGCTAACAAACTGCCCATCACAATTCAAAGTTGAGTATACCTAAGATCTCACTGAGGCACTTGGGGACAAAAACAGATTGTTGTGAAATCTGTCCTTTCATGAGTGCTGATTTGCTAAGTGCTGCCTGAGATTTGCCTCGTTTAATCCTCACAACAATCTGATACAATGGATACTGTTTTACAGACAAGCACAGGAGACTTAGAGAGGTTAAGATATTTTTTCAAGAGCACAAGCTAGTAAGTGGCAAAGCTGGGGCTTGAACCTGGAGCCTGACTCGAGTTTGTGCTTTTAATTACTTATGCTACCAGACACCCTGAGGATGTGTCTATAGCCAATGGAGTGGCAGTAGCCCTCTGGCCAGCATCAGGGGAGCAATCCTTGTAAAAACAAATCATCCCAGCCATTTTGAATTTGAGTATCCATAGATTTTGGTCCAGAAAACAGCACCCAAAAGATCACTTGCCAAGACCCTTCCCTTCCCTCAGATGAACAATAACCCCATTTTTCAGTTCAAGTAATTGAGGCTCAAAAAATAAGGTAATTTGCTGTAATTAACATCTCTCAGTGTTGGAGCTGAAAACACATCTTGCCATCTTGCCTCCTCCTGTGCTCTACCTGCCCCCTATCCCTGCGTTGTGTGTGTTTGTACGCACGTGCAGGTATACACACACTTCAGCGTACATGCCAAAACAGCTAAGAATAAAATGGGTTCAAATAACTTGAGTAAACAGTTGGTTGACATTACAGACTCTGAGGCTGGTGGGCACCATGCCAGGGTGTTCTAATTTCATCTGTACCAACAAACTTGTATCTCCTTTATAGAGAGAGGAGTCATTTTGATTTCTGCAATCCTGGCACAAGCTTTTTCAGTGTAAATTCCACTTGGCCCTTCCTAAGTAAAAATAATGAACAGCTGATCCTCATCTCATCTAATGTATGGTTTTCTGTGGTAGTTTTATGAGCTGAGTGGGATGAGCTGGGAGAATGTGTCTTTTAAGAGAATCAGTGTGAGACTGCTCTCAGCTGCCTTGTGTTGCTTCTAGCAACTAAGATTTATTTTATAAACACATTTATAGTGCTTACTGTACAGCAGGCACTGTCTGAAGCAGTGTACTTCCTCTTTACAACCCTGTGAGGGGGAAAATGAGGCATAGAAGAGTTGCCCAGCTGGTAAGTAGCTGAGCTGGAATCAGGACTGAGGCTGGCAGTGGAAAGCTGCTGTTTCTTCTAACAGAGTCAATTATCTTCATGTGGGTTTTTTTCTCACACAGAGAGAAAGCTTGAAGTTCATGTATTCTGTGACCCTGGGGGGGAAGAGACCCAAACTACAACAAGCAATGGGAAATGAGTCAGACAGAAGCCTGTTTACTTTGGTAATTTATTTTGTGTGAGCGAGCAATTGGTTGAATGAATGAACAAATGAAAAGTGGCCTTTTGCTGCTTCTGTTTGCCCACTTTGATATTCCACAATTTATTTCTTTTGGTCTTCTAAGCCAGCAAATTTAAATACCCACAAATTCAGCTATTATGATTTATAATTAGCCTTCAGCCCCCTATCTGCCTCTGGCACCGTGGACTCAACTGCATTTCACCCCCTGTGCATTTGGCCTCTTACTCTAAAATAAGGGCCAGATGAATGCTCATATTCTTTATAGAACAGATGATAATTTTACTAGACGAGTATAGTTTATGCTTCAGAACAGCTGCACATATGGAGTGAAATTGAGTAACTCATTTTCAAACCTCTACACATACGTTTGGCTTAAAACTCAACATACGTTTTCTCAAAAAGGAAACAAATGTAAACAACCTAATACGTTATCCTGTACATTTGAGTCTTATATGTTAATGGTTTCCCTTTTGACTCTGGTGTAGAATATGTTGATAATGGGAAAGGAAGTCCCATTCATTCACCTCTTTGTGATGACATGAAAGCTATAGAATTTTAGAGCCAACAAGGACCCTGGAGATTGTCAAGGGTAACCCTCTCATTGTATAAGAAGGTTCTGAGTCCCAGAGAAATTCATAGTGGTGAACATGGGACTAGAATCCAGGTCTCCTGACTCTAGTTCAGTAACAAATCTAGATTAAAGAGACCTGAATTGGCTAATGTACTCTGAAAATCTGGAGTTCAGAGCTTCTCTGGTCCACCATATCTCCCTGCCTGACCCCTCCAGCCTCAGCTACCACCCTCACACCAGGGATCCCCTGTCTGTTTTCAGCCACCTAAGATCTTTTCTGGGATTCAGTTCCAGATTCCCCATTGCCTCCTGGAGAGCTGGCTCCACCTGGCTTACCTCAGATCCCTAAACATATGTGCAACATTTAGCTTTCTTTTCCCAAATACTTGCTTTCCCCTTTCTTTGAGTGGATTCACTGTTTATCTAGTTGCACACAGTGAAAACCCAGGGTAGGGTTGTAAACTCGTGTCCTGGGGTCACATTGCATCTTGCAGATTTGTGTATCTGTATATTTTGGCCCACATAGTATTTTAAAAATTTTGTTGACATTTGACTTAATTTCACTTTAAAATTTTTAAATTTTATTGACATGTAACTTAACTTCACTTATGTTAGATACCCACTGTCTTTTGAAGAAACCAGAGAATCTAGCAGCCCTGAGCTGGCGTTCCCCAGAGGGCCCAGTTAGTGGGGGTCAAGCACTGCTGCTCCCTCACATGGGACATGGCCCTTCATTTCTCCGGGGCGCCCGTTGGCCCCCTTCTCCTACTTATGTTACCTGCCTTTGCCCTGCAGGCATGTCGATCTACAGCCCCTGTTTTAGTGCTGTCCTTGTTTGCTCCCTCTCGGTTACTCATCACCTCATTGAACCTATTTGGTTCTGTTGCCTTAGCTGTTGATTCCAGCCTATCCCTCGCCCAGGTTTCAACAGCCTCCAACTGGCCTCCCTGCCTCCTTTGCCAAACCCTCTCTTACCCATTGTCCCCACTGCTGCCTTTGTGATCTTTCAAATACACGGAGCTGACGTTGTTGTGGCTTTCAAAATCCAACACAGACAGTTTCACCCTGATTTTCCTTTTTAGTCCTTTTTCCTGTAACTCCAGGCACTTCATCCTTTAGCCATGCTGCTTGCTTTGTTTAACACTTTGTGGTCCATCTTGTCTGTGTGTCTGCCCAGCTGTTCCTTGCTCTTGCTGGCAGGAACATCCTCCTTGACCTTTTTCTCTGCCTAGAGCATTCTTTTTTTATCTTGTCAATTCTGCTGAGAACCTTCGCTGGTGGGTCTCTCAGGCATAGGCCCTCACCTCGCTCCTCTGGGCTTCCACACTCTTTGTATATAGCCTTCCATGTGCCAGGCTCCGATCACCACTCACCCCAGCAATGCAGTGGCTTCCTGACTAACAGGCCCCTGGGCTTCCAGACCATTCCCCCAACACACACACAAAATATTTTTAAGACAAATACCCATCATACCCCAAAAGCCAGCCTTGATCACATGCATCCTTTTCTAAAATGCCGACATCGTTGGTTTCATTCACCAATGTATCACAATCATCTGGAACAGTCTGGCACATAGAAAACAATAAATATTTGCTGAATAAATAAATGGCTCCCCATTTCCTATGGAATAAGTCGATTCTCACTTCTTAGTCTGGTGTTCAAGGTCCTTTATCATCTGGCACAATGTTTTCTCATTTTCCCCTTTCTATCCTCTACTAACTAAAATGTACAAAAATTTCAAGCTAGCAATTTAGTGTTTACTATATGTCATGCCTTTTTTAAACCTCTTTATGTTTAGTAACTAATTTAATTGTCACAACAGCCCTCTAAGGTAGATACTATCATTACTTTGAGGAAACCAAGTCACAGAGAGATCCAGTTACCTGTTTCAGAATACACTTCTCAGATGAGGGGACTCTGGGATTCAAACTCACTGTGGCTTCATAGCCCTTGCACATAAGCACTGTATTAAGCTAACTCTTCTATTAATTTAAATTACAAATGAAATACATGCTTTTCATAAATTTAAACAATCTAGAGGTACGTAAAGTCAAAAGTGACAATTCTCTACCCCCCCCCAAAAAAATTGTGAGATAATCAAGGTGTATACTTTTAGATATTTTTCTTTTGTTTATGAGAACATGTAAGTCATTTTAAAACTAAAATTTGCTTATGTTAAAAGTATTACAACTTGCCCTTTTCACTTATTGTATTTTTGAGATCTTTTCATATTAGTATATAAATGTACCCCATTCTTTATCACTGTTGTCTAGTATTCCATTGTATAGATACATCATAATTTCTTTCATTTGTCCCTGCTGGTGAACATTTAGGCTATCTCTAGTATTTTCCCCTTAGAAACAATGCTGCTATGAACAATTTGGAATATCTGTCTATACAATGGTATTATTTCTATGGTTTAGATTCTTAAAAATGGGATTGCTGAATCTTATCATATGCACGCTTAAAATAGTGATGGATACTGAAAAATGCTGATTTATCCTCCCACAAATGGTATCTTGCTGTTCCCTAGTTGCCCCTCCCCCCGCCCCGTGATTTTCGTTTCCTCCACATACAGGTTCAGGAAGTGAACACCAGCTCCTTTCCAGTCCTCCCAGAGAACCTGTGCTCTCTTGCCACATTGCTTGGCTATATCAAGTTCTCACTCTCTCCCTCAGTTCTGCAGAAACATTACTGAGATCCTCATTTTGGCTGAGGTGTCTTTGCCACAATCTCCGTATCAAGGAAACTTAGAGGCTACTTAGAGAAGAGTGAACTCTGTATTCCTGGCTGTGGTGATGCTCTGCGTGGTGCTGGTTGGGGGTGATGCTTGCAGTACCTAAGGGGCTGTGTTGGTAAGTGTTCCGGTTTCCTAAGTCTGCCAGAATGCAAAATACCAGAAATGGATCCGCTTTGATAAAAGGGGGGTTATTTGGTTACACAGTTACAGTCTGAAGGCCGTAAAGTGTCCAAGGCAACTGGGTACCTTCATTGAAAGACGGTCTATGGCGTCCATAAACCTCTGTTAGCTGGAAAGGCACATGGCTGGTGTCTGCTTGCTCCCAGGTTGCATTTCAAAATGGCATTCTCCAAAATGTCTGTATCAGCTTCCAACGGGTGCTAGCTGTGAGCTCCTTCTGTTTGAGCTTTTATAGAGCTCCAGTAAACTAATCAAGGCCCACGCTGAATGGACGGGGCCATGCCTCCATGGAAATTATCCAATCAGAGTTATCACCTATAGTTGGGTGGGTCTTATCTCCATGGATGCAACCTAATCCAAACTTAATCAACACTAATACATCTGCCCCCACAAGATTTCATTAAAGAATATGGCTTTTTCTGGGGAACACAATATATACAAATCAGCATAGTTAGGATAACCCCACCTTGTCCCCCTTATTTGGGGCACAGCAACAAGTATGATTGACAAAGGAACAAAGGGTTGCAATGGAAGGCAAAACTAGAGAAGAGCCTTTTAAATGATGCAGGAGATGGGAAAGGGAAGGATGAAAGGCATAATGCTTGCTGAATACCTACTTTATGCTACTTCCTTTGCTTGGAGCTTTACGGACATCACATTTAATCCCCTAGTGAGAACAGACTAAACGGATGAGGAATGGTCTGTCTGGAAAGCCAGAGAAGGAGGTGAACAAAGTTTTAAAAGTCATAAATAATTTGAAGAGAAGATACTCCTTGAAATTAGAGCACAGTGAATTTAGGACAAGAGAAATTTAGTAAGTGGTAATTGCAAAAATGGTTAGTAAATGCTTGGAATCTATAACTGAAGGTGAAATACAGGTAGAAAACTTAGATTTTTAAAAATTTTTAGAAAAATACATGGTAATGGATTGCTACTGGATTTCTAAGGGGAACTAGAATATTTGGGGTCCTTAGCCATTCGTATTGATGTCAAGGGGTTCAGCCATGCTTACAGTCAGGAATTTATATCGGGGATCATGCGAGGTGGGGTGCATTCTAGGCTCCCTTCATCTCTCTGAACCAAAATCACTCTTCTTTTATCTCTTGCATGTTGAAGGCTTGCACATAAAATTTTCCTTGAAAAACAATTTTTTTTGATTATATTTTTTTAAAAGTCTGCAAACCATTATACTGGTTGTTTGCTTCTCCTGTTGGAAACAAGTCCTGGGCTGCATGGACTAAAGGTCTAGCCCTTTGTGGCAGATAATACCTGTGGACCAGTACTCCTCCAGGGTTTCTTTCATTTCCATGATATAGGCTAGAGCCCAGGGGCCCTAGTCTGGAGTATGAGCAGGTAGGAGAAGGCAAGGGCTTTAACAAGAACTGTTTCCTGTTACTCTTCCCAGTTCATCTGAAAGACATCCTGGCCCCCACCCACCCTGCCCTAGGCAAGGTCTGAGTTCATGCAGCAGAGGTTCTTCAGCAGCTGCTCCTCCAGGAGGAAGTAAATGCAAAGGAGGCTGGAAGCAAATAGGCTCCTCAGTCCTGGCTCACAGGCTCAGCCCTCCACTGTGCTCTCACGGGGCTACTTTAACTCCTACTTTTGCCTGGTCTTTCCCTTGGCTCTGAGCCAAAAGACAGGGGTTGAAATTATTGTTCAGCCATGTTGCTGCTGTAATGTTTTGTATTACTCCAAACTATTCTACACCTCAGTCTCATCTATAAAATATTTCTGTAACAGCCCTTGTCTGATGTTATGAAGACAGGAGATAATGCAAGTAAAACACTTGGCAGAGTTCTTGGAACTCAGTAAAACCTCAATAAGTGGGGGTGTCAGTAGTTGCAGTTGCTGCTGCTATGTTATGTCATTTTTATGCCTCCCACTATTTTGCTGATGTCCTGGTTCCCAGAAATGTGCCATGGGACTGACTTTTGACTCCTGCAGCAAAACCTACTTCTGAATTACTGATTGCCCACCCAGACATCTGCCTGCTTTTCTCTGGTCCCAAGGCTCACCTGATAAATACTGAGTTTTCTGTCCTTGACCATAACTGGATTGATATCACAAAGGACAGAACATATTAATGTACAACAACAACACTCTTGTAACAGTTACTGCATTTAGAGAAGTACTTTGTATATCCGAAAGCACTTCACATATACTTTTCCGTATTTGATAGTCTTCCTTTTTCAGACAAAGAAGTTGAAATTTGGGGATGGCAGTGACTTGTCCTAAGCCACGGGGTTGTTAGTGGCATAAACAAGTGAAAACCCAGATCCTCTGATTCCCAACTTCTTCCCATTCCCTGCTAGCATTTGAGTTTACATGTGAGGACAAATTGCTTTGCTTTGGTGTCCCTGTGAATCTGGAGCAGGAAAAATATGAGTTTGACTTTTACTTCCTTGTGGCCATACTGCAATCAGCTTCTAAAACGTAGGAATAACTGTCTGGATGTTAATGAAAAAAAAATCTTTGACGTGTTCTTGTTTCAAAATGGATTTATCCCAACAAATAGCTGTTAGATGTTTGTCAAAATTACTGCATTCCCGAAGGCTTAAATACACCTGAGATGAAGAGAAAATATGACCAATAATAATAATAATAACTAGCTGAACTATTTTGATGAACAGAAAATTGCACTATGCTTATTAGAAAGAAATTCTAAATAAAATCATTTTGCCTCTGAAACCAGCAAATCCTACCATCTTAAAGGCATATTAGTTCTGTCTCTCTGTGCCAAAAATCACAAGACTTTTCATTCTTGTTCTCATGCAATGCTCTATTCAGAAAGTTCTGGCATGGATTTTTTTCTGGCTCCTTTGATGTTCCTCAAAGGGGGGCACTTTAGGTCACAGGTTTGGAGTTGTATTTTTAGAGCCAACCTGTGGTTCAGAAGAACATTTCACATGGACTTTGATTTTAGATAAAATCTTTTTACAAATCACGTTTTGTCTTTCAAATATTGACAATAGGGATATAAACCCTTTCTAAGGGCCTTCAAGAAAATACCTACACATCTAGAAAAAGTGTTATGCACAAATAGTGTATCATAACAGCTTTTATAATAGTGAAAACCTGGAAACCACTTTAATTTATGTTGATAAGAACGTGGTTAATTAAATTGTGGTCTCACCACTTGAAGGAATCTCATATAGCTTCAATGTGATTAGTAAGATGATGCTTTTAGTAATATGGAGAAAAGCTTGATTGTAATGTTATGTAGAAAAAGAGAATATAAACTGTATATAATGTAATCATAACTATGTAAAAATACATAGTGATAGTGGTATTATGTGACCTTTTTTGCTTTTCTTTATTTTCTAATTTTTCTATAATGAGCATGAATTACTTTGATAATTGAAGGGAGAAAAGATGTATTTTGTTGTTTTTTACTGAAAATAGAGGCATTATCCTTCTCTTTTGGTACCTTTTAGTTTGATTTGGTTTGTAGTGCTGGAGAAGGCTTCTTTGATTTCTCTAGAACAGTGTTTCTAAATTTCTGCACTATGAACATTTTGGA
This sequence comes from Choloepus didactylus, assembly GCF_015220235.1. Taxonomy (NCBI): domain Eukaryota; kingdom Metazoa; phylum Chordata; class Mammalia; order Pilosa; family Megalonychidae; genus Choloepus; species Choloepus didactylus. The sequence goes on from NC_051321.1 coordinate 43,580,370, forward strand.
TTGGGTAATTCGTTGTTGAGAGGAGGGGGGCTGCCTTGTGCATCATTGGATGTTTAGCAGCATACCTGGCTCCACTCAACTAGATGCCAGTAGCACGTCCTCAGTTGTGACAACCAAAATATCTCTGCACATTGCCAAATGTCCCCGGGAATATTTGAGAGTCACTACTCTAGAATAATGCTGATACTTCCCTAAATGTTCACTCCCCTGTGCACGCCCCAACCTGAGAGACCAGAGAGATTGGGAGGCAGGAAAGAGCCGATCCGGAGTGCTCTGGTGAGAGAGTCGTGCCTGGGTTTTGTAAGGCCTTAGGTTTGGTCAGTGTGGTAAGAAAGAAGGGACAGAGAGGCGAAGAAGCCCTGGAACCCTTCCAAGGGGAGGCAAATGCTGGGGGCCCAGCCAAGAAGACAGAGCTGGAGATCATAGCTCATGGTTTTCACGAGGAGGCTCTGGTGACCTGCAGTCCAAGGGGCCAACGAGCCCAAGGAGACCAAGCAGGTAGTAGCAGTGGCTGTTCAGTTGTGCACAGCAACGGCATATGTAGAAATCTAGGAATTCATTCATTCATTCATGAAACACTTTTGTTTGCTTGAAAGGTGTTTGGCATCATCAAGTGTGGCAATTGGTAAAGTAGGGTTCCTTCCATCTGCAGGGTAGAAACCAAGGGGAGGACTCCAGACCTTTGCAGGCAGAGGTGGGGTGAGGAAGGAGTCTGGCAAGCAAGGCTCAGAGTGACTGAGATACCAGGAGTCTTGGTCACAGGAAAAGGCAGAAGCCCAATTTCCCAGCTGGAGTTGGGAAAGAAAGCAGACATGCGGTTGACTGGACATTGTGGATCATGCACCAGAGAACTGAAGCTCTCAAAAATCCTGCTGACATGGAATAGTATTGTCCTCAGAGCCTGGGGCAGCATTCAGCTGGCAGGTAAAGGGAACAGGGCCCCAGATGAGGAGGTGGAGCGACCGGCCTTTGGAGAACCTAGCGGGGCATTGCCCGGGTGGCAGTGGGGTTGGGACTAGATCGAGACTGAGACACATAAACTTGGTCCTGTAAAAGGGGAAAGAAAAAAGAACCAGTTTTCCTATAGGAAAGATTCCCTAAAAGTGTACCAAAGAAAATGTGCACTTTTGAATGTGAATAGACACTACTAAATTGCATTTCAAAATGATAGCATAATAATCAATGGGTAAAATATACTTTTGGCATTTTATAGGGCTTGTGTAATAAATTTGTTATTTTAAGTGTTGGTAGAGGTTTATATCCGTTGCAGCTTTGCTTTCATGACCTGTTGTTGATCATATCTTTGATTTATATGATGCCTGGACAGGAACACAGTGCCTAATCATAAAATTTTTCCTATGGGAAAATATAACTTGCTTTATGACAATCTACTTTTTGATGTGCTTTCCAGAAATAATGTGTGGCAAAAAAGTGTAGATTGTCTACAAAGTTGACGTTGGTTTTATCTGTTTGTGAGTTTTTGTCCATTTGTCTCCCCTAATGGCTAAATTATTTTCCTTCATCTACTAGAGCAAAATAGTTAATAAAATTTGAAATTTTCTTTTTAAAAAGTGTGTGAGGCACAAGGAAGATGAATGGGTGGATTAGTAAGATGGAGGTTCAAGTTGATTATTACATGTATCCTTTATTGCATGAAATAAATGCATTCAGTTAGGTTGAACTATATGAAATTGGTATTTTTATAGATCAAAAATGGCCAAATATTAGCAATCGCAATAGTTCAGTCTAATAGTAATGTTGGCTATAAAGAAAATTTTTGTGAAATGAATATTCTATTTTATTGCTTTCTTAAAAATTCAGAGATTCATTCCTCTGAATACAGAGTTGAAAACTTGGCTGTGCATCATGCTGGGCATGGCTGGAATTCAGTAAATTATTCTTGCTTAGAATAGTTGTTTCCATTGGACCAAGAATTCTCAACCCTGACTGCTCATAGAATCACTTAGGGAACTTTTAAAAGATACTAATGCATAGGTCTCACCCCAGACTGATTAAATCAGAATCTTGGGAATGAGTTTGGGACAGAGCTCTGGCCTCAGTCTTTTTTATTCCCCAGATGATACTAATATGCAGCCAGGCTTAAAAACCACTACATTAGAATTTCACTTTGAGGATACTCAATAAAGCTTTTCTGTACTTTAGAAAAACAAAAACACACCTCTGCTCCTGATCTATTTCTCGATCTTGCTTCAGACCAACAAAGTCCAAAGATAAAACATGATTGTGCCACTGTCAAAGCTACGTAGGCCACCCCCTTGGGAAAAATATGTTTAATGTCATTGAACCCATGTTTTGCTTTTCTTTCAACAGAACATGTATTGGGTGCCTACTATGTGCCTGGCCCTAGGCTGGGTGTATTTTGGAAAGCAGGATGAGTTGAAGAATAAGACTTTGGCCCCTTTAAATAGCCAGGGGGTTTTATGAAATATAGACAACTGAATAGAAACTGAAAGTAGATTAATGGTTGCCTAGGGCTGGGAAAATTGGAAGTAAATGGGGACTGGCTTAACACTGAATAAGTGAATTAGGAACTGTAGGGGATAAACTCACTGCTGTATACCCATTTCCTTTCCAAAAGGACCATCAGTTAAAAGAGGGGAAATAACTTAGAACAAAATAAAGTTGTTCCGGTTTGCTAGAACTGCTGTTATGCAAAATAACAAGAAATGGATTGGCTTTTATAAAGGGGATTTATTTGGTTACAAATTTTAAGTTAAGGACATAAAAGTGTCCAAACTAAGGCATCAACAAGAGGATACCTTCACTGAAGAAAAGCTGATGACATCTGGAACACCTCTGTCAGCTGGAAAGGCACGTGGCCAGCATCTGCTGGTCCTTTGCTCCTGGGTTGTGTTTCAAAATAGCTTTCTCCAAAATGTCTCTCTCAGCTTCTCTCTCTCTCAACTCCTGTGTGTCCTTGCTTCTTTCTCCCATGACGTTCCTCTCTAAGCATCTGGAGGTCTCTCTTAGCTTCTCCACAGCAAACTCTGGACTTCATCTCTTAGCTTAGCATCTCCAAGCATCCTTTTGTCTGCATCTCCAAACATTTCCAAGCATCACTGTCAGCATCTGTGTTGACTCCTGGCTCTCTTAAATACTCCAGTGAATTAATCAAGGCCCACCCTGAATGGACAGGGTCCACACCTCCATGGAAATAATTCAGTCAGAGGTTCCACCCTAATCAACAGACTAATCAGTCTGCCCCCAGAAGATTGCATTAAAGAATATGGCTTTTGGGGGACACCATAGATCCAAACCAGCACAAAAGTAAATGCTCCTTGGAGGTATTTAATTATTACCTGTATTTCAGTATTCCTGAGTGTTAGGAAGGCGTACATGGGACCAGAAGTCATACAGATATCCTGGCACATCCAATGGGTCAGAAAAAAACAAGAACTTACATAGAATTCAGTGCCCCAGCTGTTCTAAGTGACTTACATACATTAATCTATCTTAATAATTGAATTAATGTTAAACTAATATCAATCAAATTAAACTAATAAAATAATTCATTTAGTTATCACACAGTTGTCTCCATTTTACTGTGATGAAATCGAGGCACAAAGAAGGTAAGCATCTGCCCCAAGGTCACACAATTAGTTAAGTAATGACATTAAGACTGCCTTAAAGACTGGGTGGGATTCTGATAGGAATGTGAAGTTGAGGGCATGTGAGGTAACAAGAAGGGCAAAGGCAAAAAGGCAGAAAAACTGGGGTATGTTGAAGAGATGGATGGTATCTAACTTTGTTTGGCAGGAACAATTTCATGTAGGGTAATAATGGAGGATGAAGCTAGAACGATGGTCAGGGAGAGAGAATTGAGGGGTTCTTTTGATCATGCTAAGAGATTTTTATTTTATTCAAAAGGCAGTGGAGTGGTTGCCATTGAAGGCAACTGAATTAGATGATCAAAGCAAGGCTTAAGAAGGTCATGTTCAGTTGTCTAAATGCACAGGTATGTGAGAGTCTGAATGTGTATCTCTCTGGGTGCATTAGAATAATAGTTCAATTATTACTCTCTGAGTATTGTCTGGAGCATCTCTCTTTCCTGGTGCATGTCACCTGGTGTGTGGGTGTGCAAACCACAGGTTCTGTCAACCCATCAGGCCCCATGACCTGGCCACTGGGGAGCAGCCACCAAAAGAGAAGTCACAACACCCTGGGGGAATTGAAAAACCTCCATAGACCTGCCTGAGAACCTTAAATTCTTTGCAGTGATGGAAAGATCCCAGCCCAGGGGGATTCACCAAGCCCAGGATGCTCAGGACAATTGGTGCCAAGCCTCCTGGACTAAAAGAGGAAGGAAAAGCATGTTGTCGCTTGACCCGCTCACTCTCCCCAAAGTAGAAGCAAGCTGGGTTTCCCAGCCTTTCTCTTCCTTCCCACTGTGGCAGATGGGGACAAGCAGTAATGTGGCTAAAGGGACCAGCAAGAAGGGCAGAGGAGGAAGGAGGGACATCAGGGACTGTTGTTCCACCATCTCATCCTTACAGTCTAAACTCTAACCTAAATTCTGCACTTCAGAGCCATCAACTTTTGGGATAAGCTAACCCCATGAACACTGGGGTCTCCTGGACCTTTCTATCCTAGCTTTTTCCAGCTTATAGCTCATTCATCAAGATTTTCCATGGTCATTCTGTTCTGACCTCCTGCCATGCTTGGATTTTTGAATCAAGTCACATAGTATCTCACTTGTAGGTAGCTTTCCTTAGTATGACAATCTCCACATTAACCCAAATAATCAAGTTTATAGTATAGCTAGTCTTTCCTCATGTCCTTGTCCCCTAGATCTCACCACAGGTTAATTCTATTGTGCTCCAGTTTTTTGCACTTGCATTATTGATCCAAGCACACAGTAGCTGCTCGCTTCCCAATGAAGCCAGCCTGTTCCCCGGTGCCTTCGGCCTCCTTTGAACTCCTAGAGCCCCAGTTGCCTGACCCTTTCTTTTCTCACTTATTTTCTTCTGCCTCATCGTATTAACTTTCCCTATTACCTACCCTACCTTCCCAACGAAGACTGGTCATGTAAGAGACACTCGATGAAGCTAGGTTGAGTCATTGATTAATTGGTGAGCACGTATAAGGACAGTGATGAAGGGTGATAATTGTTCTGACATCCAAAACCAGAGTGAACAGCAGGATGTCTCAGGAGCACTCTCAACTCAGACACTGCCCATCCTCCTCTTCCTCCTGCTCCTGCCTCCCTCTTTCTATCCCTAGCTTCATAGTTTTATCATTCTGTGATTCTCTCCTCATCAGCTTGCTTCTCCCCACCCTCTGACTCCCACCCATATCCCAGTTCCTTAACTGCTTACAATTTAGATCTCATTTATACTCTTATTTTCTATACATACAACACTGGACTTTTCTTATTTTGTACATTTTGTATCTGAAAATAATAATAACTATGGTAAATTTAAGTTTGTGTGTGTGGTCTCTGATTTCAGGAATGGGTAAAGATCACTGGTATTTGATCAGAAAAGGTTGCCAACTCTGCTTAAAGAGTTCTTAGTAATGGGTACAGAGCAAAACAAAGAAGAGCTGATGATGAAACCTGTTGGAGGGTCCTGGTGGAAATCAGAATTAGCCCAGCTAGAAACAGCCACAATCATCCCCAATACAGAATATGATCTTTCTTCTAAAGGAGATTGCCCTTGCTTCTCCATGGCTGGAAGATAAAGATTTGAAAAGGAGCGATTTGGAGGGAGGGCATCAAAAAGGAGAAAGAGCTCCTACAGTTATCCCTATATCCTTGACTTTTTCCAACACCTGTTTTCCAGCTTCTCCTTCTCCATTCCTTTATTTTGCAGCATATCTTATTCCTCTTATCATAGTCACTACTAGACTACCAGACTATAAATAAGCAAGAGTGGAGAGATTAATCAGTGGTGCAACTGGTAATGGTGTGGCCTGATGTCAGGTATGTGGACCTCCTCCCATCCTGGATACAACAGATAGAGCTCCCTTCCTCTCTCCTTTGAGAACATAAAGTGTGAATAGCTAAGCAAGGTCGAGCTTTTGTGGTGAGGATAGAATAGCTTGAAAGAACAAAAAGAAGTATGGGGATTGAGCTTCCAGTGAACAAAAGGTAGCCCTATGTTTGTATCATAGTGATAGAACCCTCCAGCTGAACCTACATTTGCCCCTGAAGGGGGGTATCCATTGGTGCCCAAAGCAGCTGCAGAAATGACTGGGATTTATACGAGGCATGGCCCCATCAGAAGGCCCTTCTTCCGGCTTAGAACCACATTCACTGTGTCTTCTTTGATTTCTTCCTGCTCTACAGGGAATGAGCCTACCTCTCCCTGTGCCCACCCAGCCGGTAGTCTCACACCCAAATGTTGGCTGCATTGACTTCATTTGCCCTCTGCCTTTGACATTACTGGTAATGCCCATTAAATGCAGGTGCCAAGGACCAGCTGAAATAAATTCAAGTAATATTCTATGAATTCCAACTATATGTAATGCAACATAAAGCAGATCACTGGATCACTAAAGGTACAAAGGAGAAGAAATCCTTGGAACACCGCCAGGTGGTGATCCTAGTGGGGCTAGTGTGGATGTAGTTTGTATACACACCATTGCTGATTTTTGCCTTTAATTATGTGCAGCCACATCTGTACAGCATCCTTTGTGAGCACCTTGAAAATAATGGCTGCATCTAATTGTTTAGGGCTCCTATAAAATCAAGGGCAAGAGAATCTTAAATTGTAGCAAGAGACCCAGAGAATCTCGAGACAGGGGAAGTTCATAAGTCTACTTTTTACACAATAGAGCTTCATACCATGATTCTGTATATAATCTTTTCACCAAAACACTGTCGCCTGTTTCTGTCAACAAAAGACTTCTTTGTTTTGATAGCCAAAAAAAACCCTTAAGCTCAGTAGAGACAACAGAACAGGCTTTTAAAATTACAAAATGTAAGGGCCAACATGCTTTATTTTCAGAATGTAAATTGGAAGTTGGTTTTTGTTATGTTTTGTTTTCATAGCACTTTAGCCCTCAGTTGTGATCAACTTGATGTTCTTTTAATAATATCCATGAAGTACTTTGGAATGTGGTTTGGAGTGACCATATCTTTCTTGTCGGAGTACAGAGTAGATGAGAGTGAGGTGGTAGGTGGTAACTTTCCCATATCCCTGAGCCCTATGAACATGTTGTTTTTGACCTTTAATCTCTTGGTATGCCCCCATCCCTGAAATATGTGCTCATGCAAACAAGCAGTTGAGAGCCTTTGGAATGGAACAAGAGTGTTCTACCTGGGGATAGCTGAGAAAGAGCTCCTGACTTTCTCTGTGAACTTAAGAATACTTCTAATGTGACCACCTGTTCACTTTTCTGTAGACCCCTGATGTTTTGGATCCTCTTTGAGGACTTACCTTTCTACTGCTCTCTTTCAAAGGTAGGGAGGTGGGTATTGTTTCTTCTTGAGTTTTTCCATCTTTTTCTGTATCTATACCTCCAACTAGAGAGGAAAAGTCCTAGGTTCCCCACCTATTCTATGGGTTGCCTGTGGATGTGGTTATATTATGGGTGTGAATGAAGTACGTGGTCTCTCTCCTGTTCCTGGCTGGTGGCTAATATTGGACACTTTGTCACGTCTCATTGATTTTTTTTTATGCAATTTTATTGAAATATATTCACATCCCATACAGTATCCAAAGTGTACAATCAGTTGTTCACAGTATCTTCATATAGTTCAACATTCATCACCAGAATCAATTTTTGAACATTTTCATTACTCCAAATAAATAAAAATAAAGATACAAATAAAAAGAAAAGAAAAATTGGTTTTTGTTAATAACAAGGAAGATACCAAATTATAAGGATCTTAGAAGATGTGGTAATATCTATCCCCTCAGTGCTTTAGGTGACCGTTTCTTTGATATTACATCCTCAGTACCTTCATGATACCCCTAGAAAGGGAAGGGATGTCCCCAGGCAGAGGTGATATAACCCATCCAGCTGCAAACTCTTTTTGCTTTTGAAGTCCCTTCCATGGTAGTTTGCTTAGACAACATGTGAAAGGCAATGGTTCTGAATGAGAATTTTATCTACTTGTAAGGACTCAGAAGGGTAGTGCTTGTCTCCCCAGCTCATTGCTCATTCTCTTAGCTCCAGCCTCATGGAACTACTTGTACATTCTCTCTCTGCTTAGAATATCTTCCCCCCACTTATCTTACCCTCTCTTACCTTTGCCAGTTAACTCTTAATTGTTTTCAGGTCGTGTTTTAGATGTTACCTCTTGGAAGAAGCCTTCCATGGCCTTCTAAGACCCTCCTCTGTGTTCCTGAAGCACTTTGTGCTTACAACATGCATGTAATAGAATTGCCCATTTTCTTGCCTTCTTTGATACTTGGTAACCTCCTTGAGGACAAAAACATTGTTTTATTCATCATTTTGTCTCTAGCTCCTGGCACAGCATTTGGCACATTGTAGACGTTCAGTAAATATTTGTTGAGTGAATGAATGACTGGAGTCCAAATAAGGAAGATATTCTTAGGCACAGATTTCTTATCCTTTGGAAATTTAAGGTCTGTCTGTGATTTTGGTGCCAGTCCAAGCTTATCAGAGGATTCCCCTGGGTGGGCATCTTTGTCTGGGTCTGTTGTGACTTAGGCCTTCCCAGAGGTTTACATTTTCTGGGTGTGAGGCCCCAGGATTTCCCCACCAGACCAGGCAACACTACTGGACTGTAGCCTTCCTCAACTTCTCTATCCTGTCCAGGTCCCTGCAGCTCTGAATGAGGAAAGCACTTTCTTTTCTAGACCTGACAATTTTTCTCCCAGGTTTCATGTATTCCTGACCTGCTTGAGCTGGGTAACAACTCTGGCTCTTGGAAACCTGGTGGTTTCTATTCACCCATTGCTACCTATTCCATTTGTTCCTCCAGTGTACACTAACTGGTTGTGCAGCTTGGATCTACACTTGGGTGAAGCCTGGAGTCTGAACTGCTTGTTATAAATGACTCTCAAGTCTTAGTGGGCCTGAGGCTCTGAAGGGCATGCTAATCATTCCTGGAGTTGGCTCAATTAGTCATGGCCCAAAGCTGACTGAAATGTCATGTCCTGTTCCTGAGGAGTGGGTTAGGGGATGGTGGCATCAAGTGTTGGGTCACCCACTTGGTTTCCCTTCCCTTAGGCTTCTGGTGGGGAGGAATGGCCCTAGCTGCTCTCTGGTGATCGTTCACTTGGCTCCCCTCTGAGGACAGACCTGCCGTTTTTCAGTAGAAGTAAACACTTAGTGTTTCAGTTTGCTAAAGCTGCCAGAATGCAATATAGCAGAAATGGGTTGGCTTTTTCAATGAGGTTTTGTTAGGTTACAAATTTATAGTTCTAAGGCCATGAAAATGTCCAAATTAAGGCATCAAGGGGAAGATACCTTCTCTGAGGAAAGGCTGATGGCATCCGGGGCTCCTCTGTTTCATGGGAAGGCACATGGCGACATCAGCTTGTCCTTCACTTCTGGGTTCTGGTTTCAAAAATGGCTCTCTCTCTCTCTCCAAATGGATTTGGGCGTTTCTCTGTTAGCTTCTCTGAGCTCTCTGAGTTTCATCTGTCTTTTATCCTCTCATAAAGGACCCCAGCAAGGGATTAAGACCCACCTTGAATTGGGTGGGTCACATCTCCATAGGTCTGCTCCCACAAGGGATGGATTAAAGGAACTTAGGCTTTTCTGGGGTACATAACAGATTCAAAACCAGCACACTTAGTGTGTTCAGTAATAATAAAGCATTGTTCACTAATAATTAGAGGAGTGTCCTTGTTTGCAGACTGTACTAGTCAACCCTCCTACCCTCTTTCACACCCTCCTTTCTTGCCCCTGAAACAGAAGCTTAAAGGATTAGAAGGGAGTGAAAAGAAGTGAGGGGTGGAGGAGAGAGATGGGGCAATGGGAAAAAAGGGAAGACAGGGAGAGAAGGTGAGGAAGGTAGAAAGATCAGGACAGTATAGAAAAAAAGAAAAAAAAAAAAAGATGACGTTTGGAAGAAACCAAGATAGAGAATCTGAAAGTGGGAAGAGATAAGAAATTTTGAGGGTGAAGAAACCATGGGGACAAAGAGGAAGCTGGAAAAAGCACCTCCGGGAGAAACCTGGGATGGGAGAGAGGATCTACAGTTTAACTCCCATATTAACCAAGAGGATTAATATGCTTCCATTTATTGACTACCATCTTGAATGTCTGTGCTATGGCTTTGCATTTAGAGCATAGTGGGCTTACTAGCCCAAGACTGAATTCTGAGTTTGGTTCTTTGTGTTGCTGTGGTCCACAAAACGCAGACATCTTCACCTGAGTTCATTTGTAGGGGAGAAGGAATTCAGATAACAAAGCAGGGAGGGGTGAGGCACAGGAAGCAAGTATCCTGGTCCTGTAGATTGACCTTGGTGCCCTCCATCTTTATGGACATGCAGCAGCCCAGAGCCACAGGGCTTCAGGAACTTTCTGTCCCTCACAGTTTCACACGAGCACAGCTTAGCAAGAACACTGCTTCTGAGCCTCTGAGCCGGGGAGCACCGTCTATGGGATTTGTGCAAGTTTGTTTTGGTCTTGCAGGGGCTTTGTTCCCATGTGATAAATTAATTGATCCATTGCTCTTTAGATTTGCAGGGAGCCTGGTAATTCAGGCCATTAAATCCCTTCTATTGGCCTAATTCGTGGCCTGACATCACAAGCTTAACAACATAATCTATCTGTCCTGATTTGATTTTTTTCTATTCAAGAGGCTTCCTTGGCAGCCGGGTTTTCTCATTATGATATAATTCATCTGTTTGGTAGTTCCCATTAGAATTAGCATCTCAGATGTGATTCATCTTCAGAAATATTAAATTGGAAGCATCATTTATAGACAAGCCTGTTACATTAGCAGCTGTGAGGAATTTCTGCCAGAGATGCCTCTTCATTCGACTAATATTTGTTGAGTTGTGCCCCTTGCTGGACTCTGAGCTTGGGGCTTTGGGGAATATAGAAATGACTATTACCTTGCCACTGCCCTCAGGAGCTCCCTTTCTAGAAGGAAGTTGACATGGATGTAAATGCTTATGGGATGGCTCAGAGGAGTAGTACAGTCAGAGATGAAAAGTAATTGTGCTCTTCTTAAAGTCTAAGGCAGTGATTTTCAGACTTAGCAGGAACTAGAACCACCAGGAGGAGGGCTTGTTAAAACACAGATTGCTGGATCACACCCCAGAGTTTTTAATTCACTAGGTCTGGGTGGGGCCCAAGAATTTGCATTTCTAACAAGTTCCCAGGCCATTCTGATGCTGCTGGTAGGGGACTATACTTTGAGGATCACACAGCTCTAAGGCTTCAATTTTTCAACCCCTTTTCTCCACTGCCTACTGTGTGCTTAGCTGTGTGCTCTGTACTGGAGAGAAGACATTGAATAAAAGATGGTCCTTGCCCCCATGGGGACTCACAACTTGGAAGGGGATAAGTATGATTTCCATACTTCACCGAAAGTGCCACTGTAGAGTTTTGCATAGGGTGTAGTGAAGTACAGAAGAGAACTCTGACTGGAGCCCTAGGAAGACAATATGGAGGAGGCAAAATCTGAATGAATGGGTAAAAAAAAAAAAAGTTTGGAAGAAGTTGTGCAAAAGGGCATTTCAAGTTGTTTAATTCCCAGATTATTAAATGTCTTGGGACATCCTCTCACACTACCTCTTAGCTGTTCCCTGTGTTAATGAAGGTTTGGCTTACTTCCTATAGAAACTAGGAAGTTTGGCCTGGTCTTAGAAAAGCCTTTCTTTTTGACACTCTGGAGTTCTGTTTGGTCTCGTGCGTGGTCTGCATACTCTCAGTAGACTGGAATTTTCAGGACAGGCACTTGAATGGAATGCAGAACAAGCAGAGTAAACAGCCTGCTACCAAAATCCTACTCCCCCTCCCTACCCCTCTGGTCCCCAAGCTGCCTCAGCTGCCATCCAGCTCCAGCAGCCGCACTGTTAATGTCAGCTCTTCAGGAAATTTGGTTGTTCTTATACCATTGCATTTTGTTTACACACAGACACCCATCAGAAATCAAACTCGCAGCACCTCCTGTGTTCCAGAACACTGCTTGTCAATTCCAGATGTTAGGAAAGGGACCCATGAGACCAGTAAAAAGGGGTTTCCAACCCACAGCACAAAGCTCTTAAATGTCATTCCATGAGGGAGGTCCCTACATTCTTAGCCTATTAACTCATAGTTAACACATAGTTAAAATAAATATGATTATTTATTTTTCCAGCTCAAGGTACTTTAAGAACCACATTATGGAAAGGATAAAGGCACCATTAGAAGTAAATATAATCACTAGTGAGAAATGATGGCTGGTATTGAAGAAAACTGATAAGAGGGAGGGAAACAGCAGGACCTAACTATATATTGCATTACAAAATAATAATTAATCAAAGTAATCTTCAGAATGAAGGTTAATTAACAGCCCCAACCTCTGTGTAGGAATACTAGGAAGAATGGGTCATAGAACAGCAACATATTGTGATCCTGCATTGCACTGTGGCCTTTAGGTGTGACCATGTACAGTGCTTAGTAAAGCTGGACCCTGCAGCTTGGATAGACCTGGGTTAAATCCTGACTCAGCTTCTTACTAACTATGTAACATTGACTGAATTTCTCCACCTCTTTAGGCTTACTTTTCTCGTTTGCAAAATAAATCAACCCCGTAGGGTTAGCATGTGGATTCAAACCTCATGCAAGTAAAATACATGCCATTATGGCCACACATCATTGTGTCATTAACTTTTGCTTTCCAACATAGCACCCCCTAAAATTAGTGACTTATCACAACCACCATTTATTTAGGTCATGATTCTGTGAGTTGACTGGGTGGTTCTATTCTGGATCAACTAATCTCTGTTGGGCTCTCTCATGTGTCTATGGTTGGGTAGCAAGTCAGACTGGCAATTGGGTGATCTAGGATGGTCTCACTCGTGTTATCTGGTTGTTATCAAACTATCAGCTAAGGTCTCCAGCAGGCTGGCTTGGGATTCTTCACATGGCAATTTTTTCAGGGTTCCTGAAAGCTACAAGAGAGGGCAAGCTCCAATGCACAGATACTTTTTTAAGGACTCTGCTTGCATCATGTTTGCTAAAGTCCCCACTGGTCAAGAAATTACAAAACCATCCCAGAGTCAGTGAGGGAAATGATTTATGGTCAGGTTTGCATTCTACCACACTCATTATTATCACCATCATCGTAAAAACCATTTGTTGAACATTTACCATGTGCCAAGTGTTGTTCTAATCATTTTACATTTATTGGATCTTGTAATTCTTACCATGAGCTAATGAGGTAGGTTCTATTATATCTCCATTTTGAGGAAAAGCAGACTGAGGCACTGAATGGTAAAGCAACTTGTCTAAAGTCACACAGCTGGGAAGCAGTAGAATTAGGAATCAAACCAAGGCTCCAGAGCCACACTCATTTCTTACACTCTGTATTTATGGAACTCTGTATTTACTATTATTTCTTACACTCTATATTTATGGAAGTTTCCATGACTTCTGGATTTTAAGTAAGAGATTAAAATCTGATTTTGACATGTTCTTTGAATGAAGTATTGTCATATGTACCACCACTTGGTCCACATTTTGACATTTTTGTGATAAACACCTTGAATTTAGTTCATCCATTATAGATATGACTACTGGAATGTGTTAGCCTAGATCTTGGTAGAACCTTTTTGGTCTGTTTCTAGTTCTTTGTGGTGGAGGAGTTAGAAATGGTAATGGAAGTTCAGAGTTTCATTCTTAGAACTCTTAATTATTCCTCCATGCAAGTTTGGGAGCTTGGAAACGAGACTGATGGCAACACTGGATGATTAGTTTATAGCTATATAAGCATTTATATGCTTATTAATAGTTTCTTAAAGGTAAGCTCCAACACTCCTTGAGAGCAGAAACTATGGCTTTTCTCTTTGTTTCTCTGGCAACTACACAGGGATGAACACACATAGGACACATAGGAGGAGCTCAGTACATGTTTGTCATATATTTCTATATCCTTATCCATATTTAATTAAGGTAAGTGCCACCAACACATATATGAATGGTGATCAGATGTTGGCCAGATGGGATTCTTGTAGAGTGGTGGGGACTGGTTCCAACTGAGGAACTCATTCCCCATCTAACAGAGGAAGGTGCCACTTGACACCATGTGGGAATGCTCGGTGTTACCAGTTGATTCCATTTTTCAGGAGATACTATAACTCTAGATTTTTATGAAAATATTTATGATTTCAAAACACTGTGCTTCAGATGAAGCAGGTCTGTTGGCTGAATCTGGAGAATCTGGCCTGTGGCTCCCACATTAGGCACTTGGTGGTACCTCTGTATAGCATTGTAGCTGCCCTGAAGGCTAGAGGAGCAAGGGGGGCCACAGAAAAAGGCAGAGATGTTCCTTTAAAGTAGAGGAGTGCATTTTCTTCTACAGGCTTGTCCAATAGTGATGGGCACCATTTATACACACAAGGCTTTGCTCTTTACATGTACTGTCTTGTCGAATCCCATGACATCCCTAATTCTATCCCCATTTTACAGAGAAGGACGCTGTCTTAGAACAGTCAAGTCAGCTTGCTCATGGTCAAAGAGCTGGTCAAGATGGAGCCAGATGTCCAACTCCCAGATGCCTAACCCTAAAGCCTGAGCTCTTTCTGTCCCATCTCCTCAGTCATGTTAGCCACCAAAATTTAATGACTGAGAATTAGAGCTAAGAATTCATGCCCTGCCTTCAAGAGGCAAGTGTGTACCAGTAGACAAAGGAAGGCAGAGTAGAAATTTAGTTAGGGGCAGCAAAGTTTGACTATCAGGTGGGTACATTCTAGTGTTTCATAAGGACCTTCTTTCACAGGTCAACAGGGTCCTCTTACGTGACTATAGACCGTGGTTAAGGTGAGATTTGGAATGTGCCCACATCACAGGGCACATGCATGTCTAGAGGGCATGCAAAGGCCTTCTTATCCATGGCCACCCATTGGGTTACCAGAGAGGGTGACCTCCATTTCCACTCTACTATAAGCACTTAGCTTATCTTCTGTCTTCCTTAATAGACTGTGAGCTATTTAAGGTAAGACATGCCTTATTTACCCAGGCCTGATACATTGACTAGTATGTAAACACTTAATAAATATTTATTGATTTGTTGAATGAATGATGAGTCAACCAAGGTTGACAACACAATATTGTAAACCTTTATTCCACCATGAGAAAGCTAGATGAACTTACCCCATTATATGCTTCTTCCCTGTTTTGCTCTACTCAGAAGTCTCTGGCTTCTCAGAATGCTTGATAAAATCCCAGATCTTTCTGCAGTAATGTCAAAGCACGTAATTTTCAGACCTCATCTTCCAAATTAGATTGTGAAATCCTGCAGCCCAAGGGTGTTGTGTTACTGTTTGCACGTGCCCAGGTTTTTCAACACAGTGCCTTGCACAGAGCAGGGTCTTTGTATATGCATGTAGAATGACTGCTTTGGGATAGATGGGAGGTATGGTTGGGAACCTGTTCTAAAAGTCCAATCTTGAGTTAATTCCTGGTGAATTCAGGTGATAAAGAGAGAGGAAATTAGGATAGTGACAGAGACAGAGCAGGAAGAGCGGGCAGGACTTGTCAGCCCACTGGATATGGGAGATGAGGGAGGAGGAAGAGCCAAAAAAGATTCAAAGAGTTTGATCCCAGTTGATGGATTGGAGGATTATGCCCAAGAGAGAAATAGGGAGGTTCTCCTTTCCCATTACCCTCTCATCCTCACTTCAATTTGAGCATGGAGAAAAG
Organism: Choloepus didactylus; assembly: GCF_015220235.1. Lineage (NCBI taxonomy): Eukaryota > Metazoa > Chordata > Mammalia > Pilosa > Megalonychidae > Choloepus > Choloepus didactylus. The sequence continues at coordinate 43,596,165 of NC_051321.1, forward strand.
ATTTCTCATGAATACCAGACTGAAGCATTCCATGGAGGCAGACAGACATGGGACATTCACACAGCAGAGGCCAAAAGGACAAAAAGGAAAGATTTGCCCTCATCCCTTTGCAGATGGGCTTTACACTGCTGAGGAGGAGAAATTTGAGCTGAATATATTTTTGGTTGGTACAACTTGTAAGTGCTCTGTTTGATAGCAGGGTTGTTTGAATGGCCCATTTCATAACTACACACAACTTTTCCAAATAAATTGTGTCTGTAGAATGTTCAGGTTAATGCATGAGTCCAGTATTCAAGAGTGTTTGTGCTTAGAGCGGCTGAGCCTTCTTTCTTAATAAGTCATCTTGGCATTTTGTCAACAAGTTAATTTGCTTTTCTAAGAAACTAGATTAATACTTCCTGTGCTTTGTGCTATTCACAGACCTACAATGCAGTGAGAAGAGGAGAACAAACAGAAGATACAATTGGATCTCTTCTCCATTTCTTCAGAAAGCTCCCAGCCTCCGAGACAGCCCATGGAAGGGTTAGTGTTGGTCTGTGTTTAAAGCAGTGTATTCCAGGCAATGTATGTGAGTATCGTGCCACTCTCCAGAGGACGTCCTTGTCTCAGTACATCTCTGGTTCTCTGCTAGAAGCAACCACATCGTTAGGAGCAAGGACTGGCCTTCTCAATATTTTTGGAGGATCCACTGGACGAATGATGCTGAAAGGTAACGTGAAATTTCACTTTTAACTTTTTACCTTTGAATGTGGAAAAGAATGTAAGTTAACATTTATGCATCTTCTGCTGACTGATGGAAAATTGAATTCACTTTATAGTGACCTTAAATAAAGGTAGCTGCTTTAGGAGAATAAAGGGAGCTCTTCTCAAAACACCTTAAATTGTTTAATTTCAAATAATAGGATTTTGAGATTTCTTTTTGTAAAGAAGTAAATGGTTAAGAGGCTAGCTTTAATTAAAAAAAAAAGTTAATTGGACAGGTGGTTTCTCCTAGTGGTAGCTCATGACACATGTCAATTGCTGTGATAAGATGCTTATAAACAAGTGTGGTCATGTGGTCACAGAGAGAACCAATGGTGATCAGGATCAGAGTGCATTTAGATCCCATTCATATGCAGAATCAGAAGATCTGGCATATTCACCAGAAAGGCCACATATCATCTTCCTGTGATTCCCTTCTTAAAGTACAAATAGCCAGGCATCCCACTGAAAAATGAATCAGTGAAAAACAGGGTCCCTAACAGCTGAGCTTCCCAGCTGCTTCTCACGAGCAGCAGATGGGCAGGTCAGAAATGGCAGTGCACTGAAGAACCTTGGGGACGTGCACACTGTACAGCTGTCACAACCTGCTTGGCAGCCTTTACTGGCAGGAAGCTGCCAGCTAGATAAGGGCCACGCAGAGCAGTGTTCTTCTGCCCAGGGGTTGCTAAAGCTCAATCTGACATTTAGTCATTTCTGTTAAGGAGAACAGCTATTGTCCCTCCACTGTGAACCCTGAGACCCAGGACTAGTAGACCAGTGACTTTCCTTCCTGATTCTCAGCCTCCCCACCCCACTCCCTTACACACACCCTGGGCAAGCCTGAGAGGAAACGCCACCAACTCCCTGTGTAGACACTCTGGGTGCCATGTTGGTTTGGTTTCTGGAAACACCTTACCTTCTGTGGGTTGATTAGAAATGATGAATGAAAAAAAAAAAATCATGAAGTGTGGGAGCTTAAATCCAGGAGACTAATGGGGAGAAACCTGGTTTCATATGTTTTTCATTCATTCAACAAGTATTTTGAGCCATTTTGCTAGGTGCTAGGTAGGGAAAAAATCAAAGTATTTCCTTCCCTCATGGAACTTATAGTTCCTAGGTGGTTAAGAGTTTTCCCTACACAAAGGAATCGTGGTTTCTTCATCTGATGTAGCTCATAGTGACTGCTAAGATATCCTCCTAGCTTGTCTTCTCCATCAGTGCTCCTTCTGGGAAGTTGGGCTGAGATTAGCATGTGGAATTGGCATTGCTTCAATGCTTGAGACTGTATGTCAGGACGTTGTCCTGTGAGTTAATCAGTCTGTGTTTAGCAGATACCCACTCTGGGCCCAACAACTCTGAATGAAATTTGAATCGTTTATTTGCCTTTAAGATGTTTATGATTCTAATAAGGAAGCCAGATTTGCATGTGCCATATAATCAAAGAATAATAGGAGACTGCAGAGAATAAAATGCCAAATAATGTGGAAAGTGGTTCTAAGTGTACAAAGAGTTTGGAGAGGGAGTTAATGATCTATATGACAAATGGCTTGGCCTGAAACTTGAGGTCTCAGACAAACAAACAAAAGTCAATAAAAGCCACTTTCTTCTCCATTAATTGCAAAAGGGCAGATCTCCAGACTCCCCAACCAAGGCAGGCATGCCTCCAGTCTTACACAGACCTATTGGGAGAAGAAAAGAGGCTGCTAGTTAGTACTCTGTTGCTATTTGCACTTCCGCATTCAGATCAGACCTTCTAATTCATTCATTCCTACTGGAGACCCACTGGACCTTTAGCTAATGTGTTACCTTTAATTTATATTTTATATAGAAGTTGGGAGTTTCTTTATCTTTCCGTTTTGCGGCTTTTTAATGGCTTTTGACGGTACTCTATAAGTAGCTCTTGCTGAATAATGCAATTAACTGGTTGGTTTCTGCTCCAGACGAACTTGAATGGCTTCTGGATTGCTCTCTTAGTAACATTTTTCAACTTCAGGGCCCCCTCCAATGGAGCTTTCAACAGCTATTTGTGCTGTAGTTCAACATGTTTCTTTGACATGCAGTAGAAGAAAATACGTCAAAAAACCAGAAGGGCCTTTGAGGTCACAGAGTGCTCACAGAATCAGTGGGTTCAGCATAACCTATTTTGAGCTCTGTTGGCCATATCCTCTGCCCGGGGGTCTGGAGGCCACGCTGTTTGCCGTGATTGAATTGCTCGTTTTGTTTATGGTTCAGTGTATATCCTATGGCATAGAGGTGGGCAACAGCTTTCAGCTCTGTATTGTTATTGAATATGGAGAGCGTATAATATGTACTCTGTCCCCATATTATAATGGGTTGTTTTCCAGAAGTTCATTCCTCAGGAGTTATATTGAACTTAGACAACTTGCCTAGAAAAGTAGTATTAAAAATTGTGATTTGGTTCCCAGATTCTACTCCTCAAAAACCTCTTTAACCTATAACACAGTTGAAATATGCACACTTCCCATGGTATAAAAAGAAAAACACTATTATTGGAATACTGAAAATCAACGTACAAGAAAAAAGCAATACAAGTGAGTTAAATGACATTTCTTGTGGAGAAGAAATATTATTAATTAAAGATGTGTAAAGAGTTCAATTTCAATTTTTATGGAGATTTTTAAAAGAACTTTTGATCATTTAAGGGTTTTTAGATTATTGGCAGCTGTAGTTCTTTGTTAAAGTTAATTCTACTTCAAACTCTTACCTATTTTAAGGGATCAGGAAATTGTCCCAGTAGTGTTCTTTTCCTTTTCCTTTTTTTTTAAAGTGGGAGGCTTATAAATGAAATGAAGAAGGGAAAAAGGAGGCAAGACAGAGTTTAAATATTTTTCCCAGAGAGAAAGGGAAAGAAAGAGGGTCAAAGAGAATGATCTTGTATTGTTTTCTTGGGGCTGCTGTAACAAATTGCCACAAACCAGGTGGCTTAAAATAAGAGAAATTTATTCTCCCATAGTTCTGGAGGCTAGAAGTGTGCCATCATGTTGTCACTAGGACCATGTTCCCTCTGAAGGCTCTTGGGAAGGATCTTTCTTGCCTTTTCCAGTTCCTGGTGTTTCCCAGTATCCTGGGCATTCTGGGCTCACAGTCGGTCTCTGCTTCTGTTGTCACATGCTCTTCTTCCCTATATGTGTGATTCTGCTTCCAAATCTCTCTCTCCTTGAAGACACCAGTGATTGGAATTAGGCCCACTCTGGTCCAACATGACTTCCTCTTGACTTGATTACATCTACACAGACTCCCTTTCCAAATAAAGTCACATTTAAAGGTACCAGGTGATAAGACTTCAGCATATCTTTTGGGGGAACAATTCAAGCCACAATAGACCACTTTCATGAGAGAGATCATGCTAGAAGTGTATTAAATGGAGTTGGGAAAGGAGGAAGGAAGTGCTGTATATGTCTTTGGTCCAGGGTCTATCAAGACGTAAGAAAGAACTGAGGTGGTGGAAAAGAGATGTGAAGTCAGAGAGCCTCTCACATGGCCTCCAGGTGGCCCAAGTCAACTTGCTTGCCTTCTAGAAGTGATTACAGTTACAAGATGGGGTGGGAGCAACCTGAAGTAGGTAAGACTAGGAGAAAACGTCCAGTTAATTGCTGATTATTCACAGGACGATCACAAATCAGGAATTGGTAGCTCAAGACTTGATTGAAATGAACTCTAGCTCCGCAGCTTTACCACAGTGTCTGGGATTCTGCCAGCTTTTCACCATCTCCATGAGCTTCCACACCTCTAATGGTTAAGATGGCTCAAGAACAAACAACAACCAGTACGCAAACATTCATGGGTTTCTGCCTCCAAGAACTCAAAGGATGGTCCTACTAAAATGAAAGATTGCCAAATAATAAGAAATATTTTTTGATAAGAGCTATTGATCTGCAAGAGTGTACCATTGATCACAAGGATGTGCTATCTCAGAATGAAAAAATGGAAAGCCTACACCAACCTGCCACAGACTTCCACTAGTTTCACACAGTTAAGATTTTTCTACATCCTTATTCCTTCTTCCTTCTCTCTTTCCCTGTCAACCTTGCTAGAATCTCAGAACCAACAGCTTATAGCAGCAGCAGTCAAAAGAATTACTGATTTCAATAATCAGGGAGAAGTTTCCCATATCTATTATCTGTTTTTGTTTCTTTTTTAAAAATGTTTTACCTACTGAAAATTACAAAACCAAGATAATTTGTAAAAGGAGAGAGAAAACCGTGAGATAATTGATAATAATGTAAAACACTGAAAACACAAAATTAGAGAAATAAAATTGTGATGAGTAAGAAGGTTTTACAAATAATACAGCTGTCTTTTCAAAGGTGCATATTGTATCAGCCAATACAATAAATTTGGTGCATTAAGTTCAATTTTCCTTCTCAAATTGTTGCTTAATAAAGTTTATAAATTAAGGGATTAAATATTTATATAGAAGCAGGACACAGCTTAGTTACCCATATTTAAATTTCCACTATTCATTTTTATCTGAATTGAATGTATGTGTATGTGTGTAGAACAGCTATATGAAAGTTATTGGTCGTATATAGACTGTAATAGGTTCTTAATATGAAGACAAAATGTGCCTTACATATTGTTTTAGTTTTCGGGCTGTTAAAGCAAATGCCAAGCAATGGGTTGGCTTAAACAACAGGAATTGGTTCATGGTTTGAGGCTCAGAGAAGTATGTGTATCTGTGGAATTGGAATTGGTTCATGGTTTGAGGCTCAGAGAAGTCCAAAATCAAGGCATTATCAAGGCAGTGCTTTCTCCCAGAAGACTGTGGCATTCTGGGGTTGGCTGCCGGTGATCCTCGGTCCTTGGCTTTTCTGTCCCATGACAATGCACATGGCGGCCTCTCCTGGCTTCTCTATTCTTTTCCTGTTTCCACTGACTTTCAGCTTCTGGTTGCTCTCTCTGTCTTCTCTCTCTGTGGAATTCCCTGTAAAGCCTTTAGTAATAGAATTAAGACCCATTCTGATTCAGTTGGGCCACACTTTAACTGATGTGACATTATCAAAAGGTCTTATTACATTGGGTTTACACCCACAGGAATGGATTAAGTTTAAGAACATGTTTTTCTGGGGTACATAGCTCCAAGCCACCACAAATATTTAATATTTTTAGTTGAAAATAGGTGACATTTTGTTTCAAATAGAAATGTCTAATAAATTTTCAACTCATTTCCATTTGCTGCAATCCGCATATTCCATTTGTATCTTATGTTAATAGCTTTGAGCATAAAAACAAGAAGTCATCATAGGAATACATACACATTTGAACTGTATGACTGTACCTTGTAAATAATTTCGTTTATGAAAGCTGTCTTACTTAACTTCCTCATAATCAAAACAATTAGCCTTTACATGCCTGCCAGGCAGGGAAAGGCATGTGCATAGTTCTAATTCCAAGATTGAAGTTTATGTAAAGAAATTCCCTGATTTATCAATTTTGTGACCTTGAAATTATTTTCGTGCTGTTTAAAACTATGCTTGAATGTGATATGGGGTATATTTCTGTACCAGTTCATCAGCTAAAAAGTATTTGCTAGCTGCCTACCATAGCCCACTGCAGTATCACCTCTGAGAAGAATGCAAAGGATCAGATCTGGAAGTCTTCAACTTGTAAAAATAGTATTTCTCACTCTAGAGAAAATGCAGTGTTAGGTTTTAGGTCTACAAAAGCAACACCTACCACTCCAAGAGAGTTCACAAAGTGCTGGGCTACTTAGTTGATGGTAGTATCTGTAGGTCATGGGGCCAGGAAGCTTGGTGGACACAAAGACAAAAGCCCTCTGCCTTGTGACCACATGTGGTCAGGTATCATCCAGGAGTGTGACTTCATATCCAGGTGAGACCCAGTGGTATGACTCCATGCTTAGGTGTGACCAAGAAGTGTAATTCCTCACCCAGGTGTGACAAAGGTGTATGTATCTCCATGCTTCGGTATAACTGAAGAGTGTGACTTGATCCCCAGGTATAACCTAGGAGTGTGACCAAGAAATGTGAGTTTAAGGCCCTGCTTCTAACAAAGGGGTTCCTCTCCAAAGAGCCAGTGGGGAGGGAAGGCACATCAAAAATATCTCTGGAAATACAATGCCTCTTGAGTCAAAAACAATTATGTATAGTTTTGTGAATTATTTTCAATATGACATCATTACTGTTATCTCTAAAATGTTAAATTTTTTCATCTGCAAAGAGGAATTTGGGGGGTAGAATTAGAATTATAGTAATACTTGTTAACATTTTTTTTACTTCTTGCTATGTTTCAAGGCACTGCTCTGAGTGCTTTGCATGTGTGGTTTCATTGGAAACCAACCAATGGTCCTATGAGGGAGGTGCTATTTACTGATACGGAAATGGAGGCCCAGAGAGGTTAAGAAACTTGCCCAGGGTGCACAGATCATCAGTGTTAGAGTCAGGACTTGAACTCAAGCAGCCTGTTGAGTGCTTACTGTGACCCAAGCAATGTACCAAGCCCTTTATCTACATTATTTCATGGTAAGTCCTATGCAGAAGAAATTATTAGCAGCAGGAAACTGAAGCTTAGAGAGGTTAAGTGTTTTTTCCAAGGTCACATAGCTAGTAAGTATGTGCTGCCAGCTCAGATCAAGGTGCTCTAAGGCCTATGGTCATAGCCATGATGGAGACATCTTTGCAGCTCTCTGCTGCCACTGCCCCTTTCTGCCTTGTTTTAGCTATTTCAGGGGTTTTCAAGTCTTAGGCTCTAATTCTCATCCTCCACTCATACACTCATCTCTCCTGAGACAGGGCCGGGCACAGAATGGACACTACATAAACCTTCATGTAGCAGGTGTGTTCAAAGAATCAGGGAATAGGTAATTTTTTTCTGCTGTTTGGTAACAGTTAATTGAAGGAGATCATTTTAAGACCAAAGAAAGAAAATAGTAATTTATGCCATAGGTAGTAAACATATCAAACTTGTCCAAAACTGAAAAATGCAAATACATTCCTGAAGTTTCCGAATTGGCACAAGAGCCTGTTTGCAGTGTCTCAAAAGCTGTTGTGAACACCAGAGCCCTGGAATGGCTACAGGGTTTACCAGAGCCCTGGAATGGCTGCAGGGTTTATCTTCAAGGCCTTTCTTATTCCTTGTCCCTCCTCCCCAGGCACCTCTGCCCTCTGGGGTCCCAAGTCCTCCTAACTGTACCAGTCCATCGACTCCTCCCTCATTGCCTGCTGTGGAGCTTGGCTGGGCTTGGTGAAGACCTGATGGGTTGCAAGGGACTGAGACTTGCCTGGAGTACTGAATGAGGAAAATTCTACCAGGAGGGCTGGAGGACAGATGGAGGAGGTGACAGGTTCCTGGCAAAGGGAATGGGAGTCACAAGTAAGAGGCAGAAGGTACAGGAGAGCATGATGTGCTCAGGGGCTGCTGGTCTACCAGCCCCTTCTGGCCAAAGCCTGGGGAGCAGAGGGGGGCAGGTTGGGGAGATGGGGTGGGGATCATAGGAGAAGATAGGCCTCCAGGAAGCTTTAGTCCACAATAAGGATCTTTCATTTTACCATGGAAGTGATGAGGAAACAATGAAGTGTTCTGAGAAAGGATGTGATGCAATCACTTTAGCTTTTCGTGATGTGAGTGCAGTGTGGGGTGGGGCTGAGTAGAGTATTATCCTTAGCCCACCTGTATTAGATCTGCCCAGCATGAGTATCCAAAATATAGCTTTCTGGGCTTCACCCCTAAATTTATAAAATTAAAATTTCTGATAATTCATATGCATATTGAAGATTGATAATGCTTGGTGTGGAAGATGGATGGGGAGAAAGAGCATGAAAGTTAAGGAAATGTTCCTGGTAGAGTGTTGCAGGAGCATTTAGCAACTGATGAAAACTACAAAAAGCCCCCCCCCCCCCAACTCCTTGTGGGGTGATGCAACCTCACACCCATGTATATCACTTAGTGCTTGGAGTGCAGGCTAGATTTCAGTCCCCCTCATCATTTGGAATGTGCACTAACTATTCACCTGTACACAAAAAATCTAGGTCCTTGGGAAAGTGTAGAGCAGAGTATGTAAGAGATAGGACTAACAGAACTTGCAAGTCGAATGAATATAGCTGGTGGGTGGGGGGCGTGGAGCTATGTCTAAGATGCCCATCAATTTTATCTTTAAAATAATAAATTCTTTCAAATCCTCTTAATGCATTATTAATGGTTAAGAAGCAATAGGAATTTTGGATTAGATACCCCTTTCCCTCTACCACCACTTTAAGAAATCAGAAATTAAGGGCTGGTTAAAGTCTGTCTAATCATTGAATTAGAAAGGTGATTGTTTAGGGCAGCCATCCCACACAGGCACTTAGGTTTCCATATTTGAGCTGGTCATAAAAATGTCAAGTCCTAGTTACAGAAACTCAGAACCAGCCATTTTCCGGAAATTCATTTGCAAGAGAGTTATTTGAAATGCTATACTCAAAGAAACAACAGTGATTAAATTCCCCTAAAAGCTTGCTAACCACGTAATAAAACTGAAGTCCTAAATAATTAAAATGAAAAACAGTCCTAAAAGATGATTTTTCAATGCTGATAATGAAATGATCCAGGAAAACAAACCTGAATAAAAAATTGCTTTGAAAGAAGCAGGTGAAATTAGAGAAGGATAAAGAGCAAATGGATTACATTGGGGGAGTTAAGAAATACATTAACAAATAAAAATTACTAATGAAACTACTAATAAAATAAAATTACTAATAAAAATTTCTTTTAGTAAATTACCAAATTTGTAATTTTGAGAAGCATTTGAAGCCTATGTGAAGATTCTGATGGTAATTTCTGGCTGCTTTCAAGGATTTGGGAGGTCTGTAGTTTAAGGTGGTTTTTCTTGATTCAAGCCCCTTATTTTTGTTGTCAGCAGCCACAACGAGATCCACTTAGGGCTCACAATCTTATGAGAAAGAGGATAGAAGAGGGGAAGATCAAAGATTTTGTTGAAGTAAGAAGGCGAGAGGGGCTCAGAAATGAATGAGGCAAGTGTTGTTTCGGGCTCCCTTTGTCCTGTTAGGACTGTCAGCCCGTGAGTTGCTTTGTGGTTAAAAAAACTTAACATGGGTATCAATCTGTCGTGGGTTTGAGTCTTGACTTCAAAGCTGTGTCACTTTTAATTAGGCTTCAGTTTCCACATATGTAAAATGGGAACAATGAGGGCAACTTTATAGAGCTGTTGCAAAGATTTTATGAGATAATATAATAAAGAACTTAGCATAGTACTTGGTACCTAGTATGTGTTTAATAAATGGTTGACGGTGATGCTGCTGCTGCTGGGGATGGATGGTGGTGATGATGGTTGCTACCAGCCTTTGTTATATAGCACCTTATTCCTCCACTGTTCTTAATTCAGAAACTCTGCTGTTAGCCCAGTCACAGATACACGCAAGAAAGAAAAATGCCCTCTGGGTTTCCCTGGCTGTGTATCCAGAGCACTAGAACCTCATGGGATACCAGAGAAAGGGGTATTTAGTGGCTGGAGGCCCCCACCCCTATGGATAGTAACTCCTTCAGTTGATTTTTTCTTAGGATCCATGCATTAGACCATGTTCCAGTTTGCTAAAGCTGCCATTATGCAAATACCAGAAATGGATTGGCTTTTATAAAGAGGATTTATTAGTTCTACAAATTTACAGTTCTAAGGCCATAAAAGTGTCCAAACTAATGCATCAACAAGAAGATACCTTCACTGAAGGAAAAGGTTGATGGCATCCGGAACACCTCTGTCAGCTGGGAAGGCATGTGGCTGGCGTCTGCTGGTCCTTTGCTCCGGGTTCTGGTTTTTAAATGGCTTTCTCCAAGATGTCTCTGGGCTTCTGTCTCTCTTGGCTTCTTTCAGCTCTATACTTTGTTCTCCTGGGGCATTTCTCTCTAAGCATCTGGGAGTCCTCTCTTCTCTGGGGCAAACTCTGGGCTTTATCTCTTAGCTTAGCATCTCCAAACGTCCGTCTGTCTGCAATTCCAAGCATCTCTGCCAGCTATTAGCTTCTCCCCGGGGCAAACCCTAGATTACATTTCTTAGCTTCTCTCCAAAATGTCTCGATCAGCTTCTCTGCGCTCCTTCTCTCCGTGAGCTCTCATAAAGGACTCCAGTGATCTAATTAAGACCCACCCAGAATGGGTGGGGTCATGCCTCCATGGAAATGATCCAATTAAAAGGTCTCACCTACAGTTGAGTGGGTCATTCTCCATGGAAACAACCTAAACAAAAGGTCCCACCCTGATCTGAAGACTCATAAGTCTGCCCCCACAAGATTGCATTAAAGAACATGGCTTTTGTGGGGGGCATAATAGATTCAAACCAGCACGGAACATTTAGTCATCCATTCATTTTTTTAACAAGTATTTTTCAAACATCTACTATATGTCAAGCACTGTGCTAGGCCCTGAATATAGAACAATAAATAAGATGCAGTCTTTGCTTTCTAGTGGAGGAGATAGGCAAAACAAACATTGTAATTTTAGGGCAATGTAAATGTGATAGTTGAAGTAATCACAGGAGGTAGGGGCCCAGAAGGAAGTCTCCCTATCCCTTACCATCTGAGGTTCTTAAATCCATTTAAGAGCCTGGAGAAATGTGAACTGTTGAAAATAAGGCCTGATCAGTATTATGGGGTTCTATTGTTTCTACTTCATTCTCTGCTCATGTCATCTCTGTTCCCTCTAGGGTAGAGATGTTAAGCATTTGCTCATGGGATTGGGAAGCTTGTCTAAAAATCTGTGATTGGTACAAAATTTAGCATTCAAGTTAAAATCTGTACATTTTTATGAAGATGAATTACTCACTACAGTAAAATTAAATGAGATTTTTTAGTACATGAGACTAATTCTTTTGAGAGTTTTTAAGTTGTTTATTATTTTAAAAGACTAAAACTCATTTAATTGAGCTATGAAAATTCTTGTCCATGGGAACATTTATAGAACATAATGGAATATGCTTATAGTGTGTTTATAAAAACATGTGGGTCAGTAGCAAATATTTAAGAGGGAAAAAAGGAGAAGACCTCAATCTAGTCTGAGTCTTTATTTAAACTTGTTTTGGAATTGAATCTTAAAACCAAGAAATCATAAGGAAATTAGTAGCATAGTTAAAGTAGTTAAAGGGCATTTTTAAGGGTGTTTAGATTTCGAGGGACTGAATTTTGACAATATATTCAGGAAAGTCTAAAATGTTTTGCCAACTTAAAACACATATTTGCTTTTTAAGTCTTTCAACTTTAAATTTCATGATGGCAAAAAAACTTTTAAAAAATAGTTTCTATAATATTAACTCCACAAGTGATTCCATGAAGGCCTGAACATATGTATATTTCCAAACCCTCTGAGACTCTCCCTGTGCATTTTATGGTCAACAGAAACACCAATGGGGGCTGGTGTATTTTACCCCTGTTTATACCCAGAATCACATTTTTGCATTAATAGGCAGACTCGTCTAAAATCCATGTCGAACAGATATTGTGGATGATCTGGGAGCATCAAGGGGAATTGAGATTCCAAAAAGTTTAAGAGATACTGGCAATGCATAAGATCTGGGATTATAGATTTCCAGCTAGGGTTGATCAGCTACCAGAGGGCAGAGCCAACATTTGAACCTGAGTCTGTCTCATTCCCAAAAGGAATTTCATAACCACTAGAAACATTTCAGTATTATCTCCAGTGCTGGTCACAAGCCTGTGCCCTGACTCGTACCAGGTGCTTAGTGTGTTTGTATGTATATATGCATGTATAGATGTATGTATGTATATATGTATGTACATACACACCTACACACAATACAACATGGAACCCGATATTAGAACCAGGTCCTTCCGGCTACAAAATTGATCATTTTCTCACATAACCTTCTGCTTCTTTGACCTAGGGACCTCTGAGAACTTCAAGGATGTCTCTTTGCTGGGGTCAGGGATAAGACCTTCACTTCTAGGGCACAGTCTTCGATATGGGCAACTTGGGGTAGATGGGGATTTTCCCACCTGCAGCTGAGTAGTCACAGCACAAAGTCAAGCAAGTAGGAGAAGAAAGAGCTCTTATCAGCTAATAGACAAGCAAAAGTATTCCTCTCTGCAAAACAAGCCATGCATCCTGGCACATGATAGGGGCTCAGAAAAATCTGTTGAATGAATGAATGGGTAAATGAACACATGCACACAACTTCAGGCTATCACAGAGTTACCTGTAATAAAACCAGGAAGGAACATTTGAAACCATCTGTTTCTACGCAGTGAGCATCACCAGTATCACAAGTGAATTTATCAGCAGAGACTGTTTTTCAAGCATCATTTCCAAAAATCATTTGGGCTGGTCATCCCTGCCTAGAGTGTGACTGCAGGTAGGTGGCAGATACGTTCTAGACTCACAGCTGAGATCTGTCCTCTGAGAGCCACATGATGCCTCGTTTACACCTTTGGTCCCCATTGGCTTCTGAGCATTTGAGCCTCATGGGCTTCTGAGCACAAGATTCCTGCCCAGTTGGGAAGTATTAACTGGCCCACTGTGAAGCAGACAGCCATGAACTGCTTTCTCTCTGGTCTGTTCTTGCAGCTGCCTCAGATGTCCTCAACCTCTGGGGCAGCTGCAAGTGTTCCTAAGGGTTTGTCTCTGCAAAGTGGACCCATGCTATTGTTGGGAAAAGAGAATAGGATAAAAAAAGAAAGGCTGAGGCCCCAATCTCTGCATTAGCCCTACTTTCCCTGAACAAGGAGGAGAGGGGCCCCTATTTCTAACCCTCTGGCCAAGAGGGAAGTCCCCATGACCTCAGTAGCTTTGCTACTTTATCCCATTTTAGAGTGTACAATTCAGTGGCATTAATTACATTTATAATATTGTGCTACCATCAAGACCTTGTAATACCCAGACTTTTCCAATCACCTCAAACAGAATTCTTTATTAGGCAATAATCTCCATTCCCCACTCTCAGCCCCTTGTAACCTCTAATCTACCTTCTGTCTGTATGAATTGACCATCAGAAGGTTTTAAGTAGGGGAAGTAACACAGTAAGATTTGGGTTTCAAAGGGATGGGTCTGATCACAGTAATAGGGATGCTCCCACCTGCACTGTGCCCAACAAATCTGAAACTCTCATGGTTATCAAATCTGAAAATAAGTGAGCATTCTGAAATAAAACCAGGCCAAAGTTCTGTGTAGTTGTTTTGAGGGGAGGAGGAAAGGATGGAGTGGACTAGTAACCCATCTTTCCCTACTTCCTGGGACTGTGTTCTAAGGGGTCAGACCTAGAAGAGAGGCTTGTGGTATGGACTAGAAATGGAGATTGAAGACCCTCTCCCTCCAGAGCTCCCCTCCTAGCTATAAACTTACTGAATAGTATGAGTAGTATGGTGTTTTACTTGATCTACGCTACCAAACTAGTCACTCATGGACCAAATCCAGGCCACGTGTGATTTTCTTTGACAACTGCAGTGTTTTAAAAATTGAGAAATTTCTGGTTTCTCCCAAGGAATCTGTAAATCTGGCAACCCTGGGCCACCATTCTCCCTTGGCCCCATGGGCTTGCAGTGACCGCAGCCACTCCTTTAGAGGGATCATACTGGCTATACACCCACTTCTCCTGGCCCCTCCTCTGGGTGATCTTCCTTCTTTCCTGCCTGGCCCTGAAGTATCTATATTTATGATTCCCAGATTGTATTCTGAGATTCCCACACACTGTAGAGCACTTCTATTCATTTGCAAATTTTAGGAAGATTAGACTGACAGTGTGACACATTAGGATCAGAGACTGGAGGCAGAGACACCCTCTGTGGTAAAGAGGGTGACAATTACAACCCTGAATAATTATTACTGGATTAGGAATTAGTGCAGTCAAAATAAAGGGACAGAAGCCAGAGTGAGCCTGTTTAGTTTTCATTGGCACAAGGCAGTAGTTCAGGGAAAAAGACTAGCCTTGAAAGTTTAGCATCGCCAGGAGAAAAATGAAGAGTAATAAAAATTACAGTCAGTTAAGAATGGAGGCATTTTACTACAACACAGCACCATTGTAAAAACCTCCTAGCTCGTGCCAGGGGGTAAATGCTGCTAAACTTTTTCCCCTGAGTCTGGGCATTTGAGTGCACTTGCTGCATTTGGCTTAGTGAGAGGGCTGGGAGCAGGGCCTCCTGGGGGCTTACATAAAGCATAGATATTGCCCAAATGTGGAAAACCTTTTTGGATGTTAAAACCATTAGGGATCCGTAGCCCTGATTTGAACCAAGCAGAATAAACAAACCCCTGCCCAAATTGGAACTTGTTGGATGCCGTTCAGAGTCATCCAAGTGGAGAAGCTGGAGGCCTCGGGGTCTTCGAGGGGGTTAATGTCTTATTTCAGTTGCTTAGCTCAAGTCTGTCAAGATTTTATGTGTGCTTCGCTCTCTGTCCTCTTTTGAAGCATCGAACACCTCAGATGCTTACCTACCTCAAATGGATAACGTTCTGAACCTAAAACATTTACAGTCTGTATGTTTTTTTGTAAATGGGATGGATGTTAAGGCCCAGCTTAGATCCCTTGGAAGCACATTACCTATTCAGGAACTGGGTTGGAAAAGCTCCAGTGAGCATTCACATTTTCCATGGACAGGGTCTTGGTTAAGTTCCCAACCTTGATTTCTATTTTCAATACCTTTTGTCACTCTTTACAGAGCTTAATAATTTGGTTAGTTTTGTTTGTGCATGGCATAGCAAAATGTAGTGTCTCCCTGTCCCCATAATAAAGTGGCATTTTGTTTTAAGACTCTTTAAATCCATTTCTAAAGGGGTAGGGGCTGCGGTAGATAGCTCACCTATATTAAAAGTTACTAATGTTCATTGGGGGCTGGGGGGTTGCTGTTTGAAGAGGAATAAAACAGTATGCCCATCTCCTTAATATTCACAGTCTATTAAAAGATGAACATAGAGCAAAGAGGACATTCTGGGCAATAGCAGGAACAAGGCTTAGCTACAGGATGTGTCTCAGGATGGGGCTGGCAAGGTCTCAGGGTTGGAGGAGAGAGGAACATAGAGGGGACTGTGGGAAATGGAACTGGAAAGGGCACCCTGGTCTGGGGGCTGTCTGGAACTGTGTGTGGGCACTGGGTCAAGGCGAGCCTCGGGAGGACCAGGAACCGGGACACCAGCGCTTCCTGCCTCCACCCCTCAGAGTTTGTCTCTTCCACCCTCAGCCAGCCCTTCCCAGGATGCTAAGCTGCATCAGCCACAGTTGCCATCTCACCAGCCTGCACACAGCCCTCTCGCCTTCCTGCCTAGCTCAGTTGAATTTTGCACAGGCAAATCCCTTTGTTCCTTCTCTAGCTTAACCAGGAGAAAGTGGGAATTTTTTAATGCAAACTTCAGCTTTAAAAAGAAAAGAGAGAAAGGATGGAATGAAGGGAGAGCAGGAAGGAGGGTAGGAAGAAGGGAAAGGAAAAAAGAGATATACAGATGCGCAGATGTCCAGCATAGCACAGACTTCTTACCTCATTTGTCAAAAGCATGTCACAGATAAGTATGGCCAGTGGATTCCATTTGTGGGGCTTCCAGTTCTAATTCTCTTCTTTGCCTCTTCCCTGTGTGGACTTGGAGAGATGAAATCAGGTATCTGAGAAGTCTGTTAGCATTTTCTTTGTCCCTTCCAAAACCTTCTGACCTCTCCATGGAGGGCCCCAGGTCTTCCTTCCCTTTGGCCCTGGGCTGTGTCACATTCCTGTGTGTTTATCAGTCTCTCCATCAGTTCACTTATTGACAATTACTGAGGACTCCCCTCTGCCAGGTACTCTCCACATGTTGGAGATCACAACATAAGGTGTGGCCTCTGCCCTCGGTGGCTCCCAGTATGGGAGGTTCAAACCACAGTGCTACCGACTCTGAAGACAGCATCAAAAAGGGACCCAGTGCCGCATGGAGCAATGACAGTGTCTTTGTAATAATGCATATATACTACCAAAGGTGACTTTGGTAATTACTCGGACATAAATTCTGGTAATTCTGTTTGGAAAAAAAGAATCAGTCATTCAGCTTTATCAATTTGCACTGAAAAACAAAAAACCTGCATTGTTTTAAAAGTATTATTAAGGCTAATCTTTTCTATGCAGAGTTAATACAAATTAATAAGAAACCATGTATTTAAGAAGTGACCTGTGGTATCATAATGTAATTTTGATTTAGGCTTCTATGTTGAAACTGAATTTTTGAAGGGCAGTGTCAAAGAGCCCTTGTGGGGGACCTCAGATTTGGTTATTCGATTCTCTGAGGCTCAGTTTTCCATATCTGCAAAGTGGAAATAATAGACTTATCCTGTAAATCAAAAGAATGTATAGCATTCCATTTGTAGACTGTGGGCCATTATAGAAATGTAAGTTGCTATTGCTACTTTACTAACTGTGATGATGATGATGTGGTTGGTGGTGGTGGTTGTGGGTGTGCATTTGTGAAGCCAAGTGGGGGTAATTCTCTATATATCTGGATGCTTCTTTCCTTGAGCCCACTCCACTGTTGTGATGAAATACCTTCTGAGCAGTGCTTCTCAAACTTCGCTGCACATACGAGTCTCATGGGGATCTTGTTAAAATGCAGATTCAGATTTGCTAAGTCTGTAGTAGAGACCAAGATTCTGCATTTTTAGGAAATTCCCAGGTGATGCAGCTGCTACTGGTCCAAGTCCTTGTTGTGAGTAGCAAGGCTCTAGATTATCTCTGAAAGCCTCCTCAGAGCACATTTCTGGGTTTTTGGCTTCTGTGTCCACCTTTCCCTCAGGAGTACTAACTTGTCATCTAAGGGCCTACAGCTTCTGTGCCAGGTCCACATCAGCCCTGGAGCAGGCTGCTCGCCCACCTCACACAGTGCAAAAGCTCCAGCCTGCTGCAGTGCCCTTTAGTTGCAGCCACACACAGGAAGTTGAATTTTTTTTTTCTCCTGTTAACATTTGTTGTACTCTGCACTGAGATCTAATCCTCAGCCCTGAAAGGGATTCTAAAGCTTACTGTGGTCAGTTCATCCAGCCTATTTGAATCAGTTCTTTGAACCCTGGCAGATTGATCTGAGCCAATCAAGGTCACAGAAAATTGACTTCTAAACCCAAATGCCAGTTTTCCAATTTTTGAGTGTTACATGCAGCTTAATCACTGCAAGTAATAACAACCATAACAATAATACCATTTATTGAGTTAGGAACCATGTGCCCTAAACTGTTCTAAGTGCTTTATCCTTATCAGCCTTCTTGCAACTCAAAGTGTGGTCCCAGGACCAGAAGAATTTTAGGCCCCACCTGAAACCTCATGAATCAGAATCTGCATTTTTAAACAAAATCCCCTGGTAAAGACCTGGTTCAAGTCCTGGCTGTGCCACTTGCCAATTGTTCAACCCTCTGTCTTACATCTTCAGTCCCTTGGTCTTATTCAGTTTCAAGGTTAATTTAAAAATACTTCAAGTCTATAAAGGCATTTCAAGGTTCTCTCTGGTGCCCAGGATCTGTAGCAACGGTTGTCGGGCCCACTCTGAGTGGCCAGCAGAGAGTTCTGGTTGTTGATGGCTCCTTTAGAAAACACGAGGGACAGACAATTGGGTCCCTACAAGTAAGGGAATTACATATTAATAAGATATGTTCCAACAGCTGCCAGGCAATATAATCTTGTTTTTTTCTTTATATATTTATATCTGTAACTGTAGACTAAAAGGGAAGCACCCTGAAAAAATAATAGACCAATGTCTAATTAGGCCTTTGACATTGTGAAGAACCATATGTCCTTTGTATAGTAATGATCTGCTCTCCTCTTTGCCTATTCTCAGGGCAATTATTAACTCACCTTCAGCTTATATGACAGCCTGCCCAGAATTCATATGGAAACAAGCCCGCCTTCTATTAACCACTGAGTTGAGTGTTTAATGTATGTTGAGTGTTTGTGTATGAATGTATGTCTCACTTACCAAAACAGGGTGGTGAGGTAGGGTTATGATTCCCATTCCAAAGATGAAAAAACTTAGAGGCCATAATTGGTATTTCTGCAAATTTCAGTTATTTAAATATTTGTTTACTTAAGTCTCTACTTAAGGAGAGACTAAACACTGAGAAGGGGTAAAATAGGTGGTGGCCTCAGTCCCTCTGTTGTCCTCAGCTATTCCCTTCTGACTCCAAACTTGCCTGCCCCAGTCCACAAACCCAAGGCCCTGTGGTTAGGCTAGACAGGTGTTCCCATTTCAGAAGGCTGTTTGGGAAGCACACCCCATGGTGTGCTTTTCCAGCCACAGTTGGAATAATACTCTTCCAGCTTTAGTTGCCAAAGTATTAGTTCCAGCTACGTATGATATTTTACCTGTGAGTAGTTCAGGAAAATTGATTTTCGTCCATTTCCTCATATGTTTTGTACTCCTAGATGGGAGTTCACAGGCAGTTAACCAGATGTCCTACTCTGAGAGGTTAATTACAGGGTTAATCAATGAGTGTGTGGCTGAGCAGGGACTTGAACGTGGGTCCTTCTCACTTTAGAATCCATGCTCCTGAGTACTCCCCTGTATGCCTCTGGAGCTCTGGGGTTCTTCATTCACTACCCCCTTACCCCATACCTCTGTCAGGAGGAGGCATCTGCACTGAATGAAGGTACAGTCTTAGTTTGCCAGAGCTGCTGTAACAAAGTACCACCTTCTAGTTGACTTAATAGTATTTATTTTCTCACAGTTCTGGAGGCTGGAAATCCAAAGTCAAGGGGTCAGTAGGGCTGTGCTGTTCTCTGAGTCTGTAGTGTTCTGGTGGTGCCTTGTCAGCAATCTATAACTCCATCTTTGTTTCTGCTACATGGCTTTCTTTCTCCCCATCTGTCTCTTCCTACTATGTCCAAATTTCCTCTACTTATAAGGATTCCAGTTGCATTGGATTAGGGGCCACCCTTAATCAGTTTGGCCTCACCTTAATTAATGACCTCTTCAAAGATCCTATTTACAAATGGGTTCACAGCCACTGAACTGGAGGTTAGTACTTGAACATGTCTTTGTGGGGGACATGATACAATCCTTAACAGTGCCCAAGGTCTGCAGCCCCCAGGCTGCATGCTGAAAGCTGGCAGCAGTCCAGCAGCAGTGGTTGCAGATACCAGATGCTGAGAAGCCCAGGTGGTTCACTTCTAGCTGCAGGAGCCAAGGTCTCCTTCGTGTCTGCTGCACAGGCTCGCTGGAGAGAGGCCGGCAGCTGTTTTGCTCCCAGATCCTGTGACTGCTTTATACTAAATCAGAGAGGAACTGACCTCAGGAAGGAAGCTTGAGGTCTCTCCTGGACCTGTGTAAACCATGTGTATTTCCTTTACACATTTCATTGGACTGGCTTCCACCTTCCCCCCACCTCCTACAGCTGTTATGGACATCACCTCACAGGACAAAATGGTCTTGCAAACCCCACTACACTTTGACTTAGGAGTTTTTTAAGGAGTCCTCTTGGTCTTTCACAGCAGAGGACAATCAGGAGGTCATTGTAGATATTCATGCAGGTGGCAATTGAGTAAAAACAATGAAAGTGGAAAGGAAGTGATTAATTCCCATAACAACCGGTATATAAATGGTTGCAAACTCAGCACAGGACATGAAGGAATAACAAATGCCTCCAATAAATGCCTCCAAGCTGGGGAAATGAATGTAGTACCATAAAAAGAAAGTGAAAACTTAGATCCCAAATGGATATCTTGAAGCATCAGGACTGGATCTTAAGTGAGAGACCAGTACTGAAGTTACACATTTATACATCATCTGCTTAGCTGTGATGGTTGGAGTTGTTGAGATGAACTTTTCTAGGAGAGGAGAGAGAGAGATGAACAGAGTACCAAGACCTGTAGAGGAGAGCTCAGGCTGTGAGGAGGCCCAGGAACTCATACCATGGCTAGAGAATTAGCAGGAAAGCCAAGATAGTTTAGTGTTCTGGGCCAGGACTCAAAGGTTTTTTGTATCTGGTTTTTGTTTTTGCCAAAGTCTTTTCCATTACTAGTTTAAGGTTCTTTTGTAATTCTAAGGTCTTAAGAATTACAGTATAATATTTGCAGAAACTTAATCATCTAACAGTGGTTCCCCAGCTTTGACAATAAACAATTGGTATGCTTTTAAGAACACTGTTTCCTAGGTACCGATTTAGCTTGCTTGAGTCACGATGTCTAGGGGAGAAGACTCATAATATGTCATAATCTGTATATTTTACAGATGGTTCAAGTGATTCTTATGTTGGAAGTTTAGGAAACCCTGATCTGGCAACATTCCCAAACCAATATTACCCTCTATGTCAACTCTTCTTAAATAAGTGTGCAGCAGAATGAGGGTGGGGTCTGCCTATTGTAAATTTCAATTCCTGCACTTGGAATGTGCATTTGTAATATACACACCTGGTATTCTGATGCAGGTGGACTCAGCCTTTTGAGGAGAGGAGGACAGTCCATAGAGGTGGGTTAGTGTTGTAGATTAACAAATTGTCTCCACTTAACAACTCTGTGGTGATTTTAATGCATCAAGTCATCATGTCCCCGAATGTATCTTTAGCAATTTTGGTGTATCTATTTCTTTCATGTTAAAGGTGAGTTTGATCTTCTACTTGAAATCCTCAAACATGGCCCAAAAGTCAATAGCTGTGTTAATTATTTACAAAAAAGCTCCTGTATCCTGGTAACCCAGATTCTATATTTTATGTCTAAGAGCTTATATATTATAGTTAGTTCATATCAGTGAGGTCATGCAATATTTGTCCTTTTGTGCCTGACTTATTTCACTTAACATAATGTCCTCAAGTTTCATCCATGTTGTTGCATGCTTCAGGACTTCATTCCTAAAGGATATAGAATGAGGCTAAAGAATGGGGAGCAGTTGCTTAACTGCTAAACTATCTTGGCTTTCCTCCTAATTCTCTAGCCATGGTGTGAGTTCCTGGGCCTCCTCACAGCCCCTCAGAATGTTTAGATAGGTTGAACTTAAAAGTTTGGAAATGGACAGAGGTGAAGGTAGCACATTAATGTGAGAATAATTGATGATGCTGAATGGTGTGTGAATATGGTAGAAAGGGGAAGTTTAGAGTAATGTATGTTACCAAAAGAGAATTTGGCATCAAAACAAGAGAATGTATAATACAGTGAATCTTGTGGTGGTAATGTCCATGAAAAACTGTACCAGTTCTTTCAAGAAACAGAACAAATGTATGACACTATTACAAGGAGTTAATAATAGAGGGGTATATGGGGAAAATGTACCTATTGCAAACTATGGATTAGTTAATGGTAATATTTTAATACTTTTTCATCAACAGTAACAAATGTACTACACCAATACTATGGGTCAATAATAGGGAGGGATAAGCGGTATGGGAGATTTGGGTTTCCTTTTTTGTTTTTATTTATTTTCTGAAGTAATGAAAATGTTCTAAAATCAATCATGGTGCTGTATGCACAACTATGTGATGATACTATGACATGGTGATTGTACACTTCAGATGATTTGAATGGTGTGTTAATACATCTCAATAAAACTGCATTTTTAAAAAGGCAGGGGGAGGGGGACAGCACCTGGACAGCCTTGCGACTGATAGATTAGTTCCTTCACATAGGTCGAATGCACATAATAGGTACTCAGTGAGTACTTGACTTGAAATAGCATCTGGTCAACTAGAGAGACACTATGAATCCTATGACCTTTTAGGTTTGGGGCCCATTTCAGTTGAAAATGGGGAAATAACATAAATTAAACTCTGGTAGTCAGATTACAAGAAATGGTTAAGATCATGGGCTTTGGTGTCAGGTGAGTCTGGGTGGGAATCATGACCCTAAGACTTATTATCTGTGTATTTGGGGGCAAGTTACTTAATCTCTTTGAGTCTTCTCAACTGTAAAATGGAATACTAACCATATTTAGCCCACAGAGTTGCTGAGAAGGCTAAATGAGAGGCTTAAATAAAATTTTGGAAGTAAGCACTAGCTGACTGGTAGCTTATATAAATATTGGAAAGTAATATTATCAGTGTCATTATTGTTCCCCTTTATGGTAAAAGTTTCCATGCCCAAAAAAGTAAAAAAACATGTCCATATGTGTTTTCCTCATTAAGTGATTTTGACCCACCCAAAGTCTGGTACAGATCATTTCTGCAATAATGTGTTCTACATCAGAAATAACATGCACAGGTTTTAAGTCATAGAGTTATTTTTATAGATGTTTACCTGGTCAATTGAAAAAATGTGATTATAATAATGGAGGACAATAAAGAGTGCATGTTCAACATGAATTTAAAAAATATATTTCCCTTCTTTAACACAATACAATTTTTTAAAATATCAGAATAATTGTAATTTGAAATCATCGTTACAGTCATGTCCCGATTTGCCATCTGTTCTTGTCCAATGTACAGGTCCAAGTTAGAGCCAGAATCACAAACAGACAATAAATGTCTATTGGTCTTGGTATAAGTTCTTTCCAATTAGGCTCTACTTAAGTGGGTAAAATAATCATATAAAAATGAATATACAATTTAACATATGAAAATTAAACTATTAATAGGATAATGTACAAAAACAATATGATCATCTTAGTAGGTGCAGAAAAATCATTTCACAAAATGCAACACCTTTACATGTTAAAAACCCTCAACAAACTAGGAATAGACGGGATCTTCCTTAACCTGATAAAGGACATCTACAAAAACCCACAGCTAACATCCTACTTAATGGTGAAAGACTGAAAGCTTTCCCTGCTAAGATCATGAACAAGAGCTGGATGTCTGCACTTGTGGACTGGAGGTTGTAATAAAGGCTCTAGCCAAGGCAACTGGATAAGAAAAAGAAATAAAGATATGAAGATTGAGAAGAAAGAAGTAAAATTATTTCTATTAGCACATGATCTTGTATACAGAAAATTCTAAGGAATCCACTAAAACAGCCTTAGAACTAACAAACAAATTCAACAAGGTTGCAGGATAGAAGATCAATAAACAAAAGTCATTTATATTTCTACATGCTAGCAATGAAAAAATTCCAACAATGAAATAATGAAAACAACTCCATTTACAGTAGTATCAAAAAAGAATAAAATACTTATGAATAAGATTGACAGAAGGAGTCTAAAACTCATTCTAAAAGAAATTAAAGAATATTGTAATAAATTGGAAAGGCAAGGATAAGAAAGCAGTACTCTTCAATTGATTTACAGATTCAAAGAAGTCAGTAGGAGAAATAAACTGACTTGTTTTTAGAAATTAATAAGCCGATTCTGAAATTCATATGGGAATGCAAGATGCCCAGAATAGCCAAAACAATGTTTAAAAAGAAGAATAAAGTTGGAAAACTCACATATCCCGGTTTCAAAACTTACTACAAAACTACAGTAATCAAGACTGTGTGGCACTAGAATAAAAATTGACATATAGATCAATGGAATAGAATTGAAAAATGCAAAAATAAACTCATACATCTATGGCCAATTGATTTTCTACAAGGGTACCAAGATAGTTAAGTGAGGAGAGAATAGTCTTTTCAACAAACGGTGCTGGGACAATTGAATGTCTAGATGAACAGAATGAATTTGGACCCATACCTCACACCATATAAAAAAATGAACTGAAGATGGATGAAAGATCTAAATTAAGAGCTGAAACTACAGAACTTTTAAAAGAAACCATAGATGTAAATCTCTGTGACCTTTGGTTGGACAGGGTTTCTTAGGTATGCCACCCAAAGCACAGCCAACCAAACATTGATATATTAGAGTTTATCAAAATTAAAAATTTTTATGCTATCAAGAAAGTGAAGACAATCCACAAACTGGGAGAAAATATTTGTAAATCATATATCTGATAAGACTCCAGTGTCATATATACATGTGTGTATACATATATGTGTGTGTGTGTGTGTGTGTGTGTGTATTCATAACCCACTTTTTTTTTTGAAATTTTTTTTTTATTGAGATATATTCACATACCACGCAGTCGTACAAAACAAATCGTACTTTCGATTGTTTACAGTACCATTACATAGTTGTACATTCATCACCTAAATCAATCCCTGACACCTTCATTAGCACACACACAAAAATAACAAGAATAATAATTAGAGTGAAAAAGAGCAATTGAAGTAAAAAAGAACACTGGGTACCTTTGTCTGTTTGTTTCCTTCCCCTATTTTTCTACTCATCCATCCATAAACTAGACAAAGTGGAGTGTGGTCCTTATGGCTTTCCCAATCCCATTGACACCCCTCATAAGCTACATTTTTATACAACTGTCTTCGAGATTCATGGGTTCTGGGTTGTAGTTTGATAGTTTCAGGTATCCACCACCAGCTACCCCAATTCTTTAGAACCTAAAAAGGGTTGTCTAAAGTGTGCGTAAGAGTGCCCACCAGAATGACCTCTTGGCTCGTTTTGGAATCTCTCTGCCACTGAAGCTTATTTCATTTCCTTTCACATCCCCCTTTTGGTCAAGAAGATGTTCTCCGCATAACCCACTTTTAAATGGGCAAAGGATTTGAATAGACATTACTCCAAGAAAGATATCTAAATGTCCAATAAGCACATGAAAAGATGTTCAATATTGGTAGTGAGGAAAATGAAATCAAAGCCACAATGAAATACCACTTCACAACCACTACTAGGCTGGCTATAAATTAAAACAAAACAAACAAACAAACAAAAAAAAACAAACAAGAAAATGGAAAAATAAGAAGTGTTGGCAAGGATGTAAGAGAAATTGGAACCCTCATGCATTGTTGGTGGGAATGTAAAATGGTGCAGCCACTGTGGAATTCCTCAGTTTGGCAGTTCCTCAAAATGTGAAACATAGTCACCATATGATTCAGTAATTCCTCTTTTAAGTATATACTCAGGAGAACTGAAAACTCATGTTCACGCAAAAACTCATAGATGAGTATTTGTAACAGCATTAGTCATAATAACTAAAAATTGGAGACAACCCAAATGCCCATCAACTGATTAATGAATAAATAAAATGTGGTATATCTTCACAATGGAATATTATTCAGTCATGGAAAGGCATGAAATTATGATACACGCTACAACATGATGAACCTTGAAAACAGGCTAAGTAAAAGAAGCCAGACACAAACAGCCACATACGGCATATGAAATATGCAGAATAGGCAAATCTCTAGGAACAAATTATAGATTTGTGACTGGAGCAGGAGTTGGGAAGTGATTATTAATGGGTTTTTTTCTTTGGGGTGATGAAAATGTAAAAGGATTGTTGCACAACCTTGTGAGTATACTAAAAATGACTGAATTGTACATTTTTAAATGGTGAATTTTATGGTTTATGAATGAGATCTCAAGAAAAAAAAAGAATATACATACATTTTATAACATTGAGTGCAAACCCATCTCCTATGTCCTAATGGAGAGAATAAATTTTGACACAGACGTAAAAAAAAGAAAAAAGTACGTAAATTACTCAGCAATATTCTAGCGTGAAAGGACTTAACTCAGAGACTGCTCTGGAATCTTGATCAGGTTTGCTGATAATACCAAGCTAAAAGGGATGTGAAATGTTCTCTTCATACAGGGATTAGCTGCAGAGTTAAGAGGGTACAGTTGTGAGTTATAAAAACAAAATAAAAGTTCCCATAACCTGAGATGGTTTGATATATGACTTAGTCTCCTCATCTGGCTTCTAAGACAAAGGGCCCCAGATTTCTTCTTCCTCTTTCAAATGATGAATTAATGATGATTTTTTTTTAAATTGCTAATTTCATAATGCCAAATAGGTACACTAAACATTTTACAAGCATTTTCTCATTTTAATTTCCCCATAAATGCTATGAAATAGTTGTTTAGTAACTTGCCAAGATCCTGCAGCAGGTCATCACTCAGAACCTCAGGACTAAACTCTGCATTTCCCAGTTTTCTATTCCTGGAGGACTTCCTCCCAACAATTTACAGCACCTGTGATTCTAACAGGGCCAGTGGAGTAGAGAGGGAAACTCCTGGACTAGGAGTTGGGTGCCTTGAATTCTAGTCCCAGCTTTGCCACTCATCAGCCAATGATCTTGGGCAAGCTTGACCTCTCAGAATTGTGCTTTCCTGACCTGTAAAACTGGAAAATTAATCCCAAGAGTGCTTCAATGCCTGAACATTCAGCCCCTGAGTCCTGCCTTGTTTACTTATCACTAAGAAAACTTCTGAATCAGTTATATATATATATGTATGTATATATATATAAAATGTTATATATATAAAATATATAATGTTATATATAATATATATGGTTATATATAATGTATTTTACATAATATATATATATGGTTATACATGGAGAGAGAAAGGAACAAAACCTTTGAGTCAGTGTGGTTGGTGATTTGGGGAGCTTTGGTGTCAGACTGATGTGGCTCCAAATCCTGGTTCCATCACTAATTTCAGTGTGATGTTGAGTAATTTCCTTAACCTGTGTCTCAATCTGCTAAAATGGGAATAATAATAGCCTCTACCGCATAGAGTAGTGGTGAGGACTGAATGCAATCTCTGTAGAAAGCTTAGCGTAATTTCTGGCACACAGTAAGTACTTGGGTGGCTGTTAATTCATTATTATTGTTGTTGTTACCATTATTAAATTATTATAATTATAAAATAGAGGCATCGAATCCCTCAAAGGCAATCAGTGCGTGTTAAATAGCTCAGCCAGATGGGACTCTGGAGCTCAGGTGGCTTGTTTGGACTCAGTTCTAGAAGTACCCATATCTACGGGGTCAGCCCTCCCTCCAGACTTGCTGCTGGGTGAAAGGGCATCAGCTTGTCACTGACAATCCCGAGTTCCCCTCCTGTTAATTTTGAGTCAGTTATGCCATTTTCCCCTACACTGAACAACACATTATTACAACTTACTATGTTAATTTTGGCTCAATTAATTTTGTTTACCCAATGTAATCACAAATGGGGAAGTTCAGTGAGGGATACTGATAAAAGAGCTCATTATTGTACTGCAAAAAGGAAAGGTGAGAAACTGCTACTCCCTGGAAGATTCCCAATGTAGGTGGGAATTTTCTCTCTCTTTCTGTGTTATTTTATAACATAATAAACACATAGAAAGGTGTCGTTATAAGATGGTTTATGACAGTGTTACTTATAATTTTAATGCTAAAAATTGAAAACATACTATTGACTACTAAAGAGCCATTAGCAATAAAATAGTAGAAGACTAAGAGTTGGGAGTAAGATTTTTTGTTTTTGTTTTTTAAAAAAAGGTGGAATAAAGGATATGTCTATGGTTCTAATATTGTAAATATTGTATGTCACTACAGAAGCAGCATGAATTTCTACAACAGAAATATTGACAGAGATTATCTCTGGGTTTGAGGTTATTGATGAATTTACTTTTCTGCTAAAGTATAAATATTTTTCTGTATTTTCCATACTTCCACAGTGAAAGCATATTTGTTTGGAAATAGGAGCAAAAGTTATTTTTTGTTAAGGAGAATTCTGTCAGACTTCTTTCTGCTACTGAGGCTTTTGGTCCAGTAAACTATTTTTCTGAATATGT
The DNA here is from genome assembly GCF_015220235.1 of Choloepus didactylus. Taxonomy (NCBI): domain Eukaryota; kingdom Metazoa; phylum Chordata; class Mammalia; order Pilosa; family Megalonychidae; genus Choloepus; species Choloepus didactylus. The sequence continues at coordinate 43,624,363 of NC_051321.1, forward strand.
GTTAATTCTCAATCTAGGCATATTATTTTCTCTTTTTCTAAGTCTGATTTAGAAGTAATGTGCGTCATTACACATTTATCTTTTTTTATGTAATGCTGAGGACAAGCCAGACACATGTATTACAAGTTTGACTGGTTATTCTGAAAACCAATAACAGAAAATAAGAAAGCGTCACCAATTAGCTAACCCATTTCTGAACTCATCACTTCCCCTACTGAAAACAATTTTCAGCTCTGCCTGAGATGTAGTGTTTTTAAGCCAATTCAGAATCTTTTTTAAAAAGAAATCAATGTTGGTGCTCTTGGCTGTCTTATTTTATATAATTGGGATTGCACCATTCAAGGGCTATTAAATTGTGCAGTTGATGAATCTAATGTTTAACTTAAAAAAGTTAATGTCTGTAAAATTAATTCAAGTTAAAGGAAAATGGATGGAGTAGATAGACTAAAGGTTTTTCTTTCTTTCTTCTCTAATTTTAATTTGAAGTAACTTTACAGAAAGAATATTGCAGTATGTATGGGGAAAAAATCTGAACAGTCTAAATGCTGAACCAGTTGTGTCCATGAAAAGGCTAAGGTTTTATTCTCTGGAAGGATTTTTCAGATATCTTCTTTGTTTACTTTTAAAAAATACTTTTGCATGTGCATTAGAAAAAAATTTAAAACAGAACCATGTAATATTTATGCACTATTAATAGTTTGGTGTATACTTTACAGATATACAAATATATACCTACACTTATGAAATTCTTTTCTCCCAGTAGGATCATATTTCATGTGTTTCATTGTTTGACAACTTGATTTTTTTCACCTGATTTATCATGAGTAAATTTAAATTTCAGTACATATAAATTCATCTCACTTTGTCTATATTTTTGCAAGAAGTTTGGTGAGATAAAACTCTAGAAGTACAAGTAGAATTACTAGCACAAAGGATACGTATGTTTACGTTTCATTTTGCCTTCCACATGACCTTGTGCCCAGTTTGCCTCCACCCACAGAGAATAATAAAAAAAAAACAAAGTTTCTGAAGCTTAGGTTTCCCTACCCAGAAACCTAAAAAAGGCTCTATGAGTAAGTGTGTGTGTGTGAGTGAGCGTGTGAGTGTGACCTAGAGACTGAAACAGAGAGACCCAGTGGGAAATCAGTGTTATCCATTTTCTATGCAGAAGATCCTTCAAAATGCCCAGTGTAATAGAAGATGGACCTTTGGAATCAGAGCTAGATTTAAATCCCAACTCCATTAGTAACAGGTGTCTGTAGACAAATTGTTTTACATTTCTGACCCTCTATTTTGTCATCTGTAGATGGGGATAATCACACCTACCTTAAAGGGTCCTTTGTGAGAATTAAATGAGTTAATTGATGCAAAAGGCCCATAAATGGTGAGGAGCTAGAACGAGGTGTGTAGCTACAACAGGGTTAGGATGACCAAGCTAAGAGCATCCTGGATGATAAAGTTTAGAATACATTTGCAGAAAAACTTGAGGAGATCTCTAACATTCTAGTGAATATATGCTATGTAATACTGCACCCTCCTGGCTCCTAGCCATGTCTCCGCACTCCCCATTCATGCTCAGGATCCCTTTCTGATTTTCACCACGGCACTTATTACCTGCTAACATGTACCATGTCTCATCGATTTACAATGTTTATTGTGTTTTGGTTTCCTCTCCTAAAACGATCTATAAGAATGGGGATCTTTTCTTGTTCACTAAATCCCAACATCAGTGTAGCATGAAACAAAGCCTAGCACCTGGTAGACACTCAATAAATGAATGAATGAGTTTCCACTTAGAATTTCTTAAACCCATTCACATACATTGGCAGCTAATAAGTACAGTCCTTGCACATTGAGGAACCCCAGGATAACTTAGGCTTGGCTTGGGATACTGGAGAGTACTGGGCCAGGAGCCAGAATCTTCAGATTCTCTCCTGGCGTTTGCCAACTCCAGGACTGACTACTCACAAGCTGTGTTCTCGGACAGTTCACTTAACAACATAACACAAGCTTTATATAAAAAAAAAAAACAAGTAGAATTAGCAATGCCTGCCTGACTCCCTCACAGGGTGGTTAGAGATTATTGTAAGACTATTCTGTAAATTCTAGATTTTCAAATGAAGCACAGCAAGAAATACTAAATGCTTTTCATTTCATAGAAACTAAAAAGCAAATGGAGAAATAAATGGGAAGTGGCTGGTTTTGCTGGGCCCTAGCCCAAGCCAAAGGCTCTTCTGTGGGATAGAGATCTGAACAAATGGTATCCCTGGGGAGGGGGCAGCATGGTGGGCCAAGGGTGAACACAAATCAAAGAAAAATGCTCATCAACCTAGGGCCCTATCTTGATATTTGTGGGCTATGCAATTTGTGGACATGCCCTGGGAATGCAGCTTATAGACAAAGTCATATACTGGGAAAGAAGGAAGGAAGGGAGGAAGGAGAGAAGAGCACTATGAAGATGGCAGGGGGGTACTGTTTCATCCTCTCAGAGCTGCATCTCTCAAGGGAAGACTTGGCCTGAGGTTTCCCTCCCTCAAGGTGGGGTGATTGCCTAGATCTACCCCACAACCCTAACATCTAAGGCAATATTTCTTCATGTATACATTGTTTTTTTTTTAAATCTTCATTTTATTGAGATATATTCACATACCATGCAGTCATGCAAAACAAATAGTACATTCAATTGTTCACAGTACCATTACATAGTTGTACATTCATCACCTAAATCAATCCCTGACACCTTCATTAGCACACACACAAAAATAACAAGAATAATAATTAAAGTGAAAAGAGCAATTGAAGTAAAAAAGAACACTGGGTACCTTTGTCTGTTTATTTCCTTCTCCTATTTTTCTACTCATCCATCCATAAACTAGACAAAGTGGAGTGTGGTCCTTATGGCTTTCCCAATCCCATTGTCACCCCCTCATAAGCTACATTTTTATACAATTGTCTTCGAGATTCATGGGTTCTGGGTTGTAGTTTGATAGTTTCAGGTACCTACCACCAGCTACCCCAATTCTTTAGAATCTAAAAAGGGTTGTCTAAATTGCGCGTAAGAGTGCCCACCAGAGTGACCTCTCGGCTCCTTTTGGAATCTCTCTGCCACTGAAGCTTATTTCATTTCCTTTCATATCCCCCTTTTGGTCAAGAAGATGTTCTCCATCCCATGATGCCGGGTCTACATTCCTCCCTGGGAGTCATATTCCACGTTGCCAGGAAGATTCACTCCCCTGGGTGTCTGATCCCATGTAGCGGGGAGGGCAGTGATTTCACCCTTCAAGTTGGCTTAGGTAGAAAGAGAGGGCCACATCTGAGCAACAAAGGGGCATTCGGGAGGAGGCTCTTAGGCACAATTATAGGGAGGCCTAGCCTCTCCTTTGCAGCCACAGTCTTCCCAAGGGTAAATCCTGTGGTAGACGACTCAACTCATCAAACCACCAGTCCCCTATGTCTGTGGTCATGTTAGCAACCATCAAGGTGGGGTAGGCCAATACCCCTGCATTCTCCACAGGCTCCTCAAGGGGGCTCTACATATTTTTTCCTTGTTTTTTTTTTTTAACTTTTTTTTTTTTCAATCCACTGTATGAAAAAAAAAAATAAAAAAAAAAACATACAATAAAAGAACATTTCAAAGAGACCATAACAAGGGAGTAAGAAAAAGACAATTAACCTAATATAACTACTTTACTTCCAACATGTTCCTACTCTACCCCAAGAAAGTTACCTAATATAGCAACATTTCTGTGAACTTGTTCCTACTATACCCATCAGAAATTAACAGACCATAGTCATTCCTGGGCATTCCCAGAACGTTAAATTTACCCATGATAGCTTATCTGTTCTTCTTGGATTATTGTTCCCCCTTCCTTAATTGCTCTCTATTGCTAGTTCCCCTACATTCTACAGTATAAACCATTTGTTTTACATTTTTCAAAGTTCACATTAGTGGTAGCATATAATATTTCTCTTTTTGTGCCTGGCTTATTTCACTCAGCATTATGTCTTCAAGGTTCATCCATGTTGTCATGTGTTTCATGAGATCCTTCCTTCTTACTGTTGCGTAGTATTCCATCGTGTGTATATACCACATTTTATTTATCCACTCATTTGTTGAAGGACATTTGGGTTGTTTCCATCTCTTGGCAATTGTGAATAATGCTGCTATGAACATTGGCGTGCAGATATCTGTTCGTGTCACTGCTTTCCGATCTTTCGGGTATATACCGAGAAGTGCAATCGCTGGATCAAAGGGTAACTCTATATCTAGTTTTCTGAGGAACTGCCAGACTGACTTCCAGAGTGGCTGAACCATTATACAGTCCCACCAACAATGAATAAGAGTTCCAATTTCTCCACATCTCCTCCAGCATTTGTAGTTTCCTGTTTGTTTAATGGCAGCCATTCTAATCGGTGTGAGATGGTACCTCATTGTGATCTTAATTTGCATCTCTCTATTAGCTAGTGAAGCTGAACATATTTTCATGTGTTTCTTGGCCATTTGTATTTCCTCTTCAGCGAACTGTCTTTTCATATCTTTTGCCCATTTTATAATTGGGCTATCTGTACTATTGTCATTGAGTTGTGGGATTTCTTTATATATGCAAGATATCAGTCTTTTGTCAGATACATGGTTTCCAAAAATTTTTTCCCATTGAGTTGGCTGCCTCTTTACCTTTTTGAGAAATTCCTTTGAGGTACGGAAACTTCTAAGCTTGAGGAGTTCCCGTTTATCTATTGTTTCTTTTATTGCTTGAGCTTTGGGTGTAAAGTCTACGAAGTGTCCGCCTAATACAAGGTCTTGAAGATGTTTTCCTACATTATCTTCTAGGAGTTTTATGGTACTTTCTTTTATATTGAGATCTTTGATCCATTTTGAGTTAATTTTTGTGTAGGGTGTGAGGTAGGGGTCCTCTTTCATTCTTTTGGATGTGGATGTCCGACTCTCCCAACCCCCTTTGTTGAAAAGACCATTACGACCCAGTTCAGTGACTTTGAGGGCCTTATCAAAGATGAGTTGGCCATAGATCTGGGGGTCTATCTCCGAATTCTCAATCTGATTCCATTGATCTATATGTCTATCTTTGTGCCAGTACCATGCTGTTTTGACAACTGTGGCTTTATAATAAGCTTCAAAGTCAGGGAGTGTAAGTCCTCCCACTTTGTTTTTCTTTTTTAGAGTGTCTTTAGCAATTCGAGGCATCTTCCCTTTCCAAATAAATTTGATTACTAGCTTTTCCAAGTCTGCGAAGTAGGTTGTTGGAATTTTGATTGGGATCGCATTGAATCTGTAGATGAGTTTGGGTAGAATTGACATCTTAATGACATTTAGTCTTCCTATCCATGAACATGGAATATTTTTCTATCTTTTAAGGTCCCCTTCTATTTCTTTTAGTAGAGTTATGTAGTTTTCTTTGTATAGGTCTTTTACATCTTTGGTTAAGTTTATTCCTAGGTACTTGATTTTTTTAGTTGCTGTTGAAAATGGTATCTTTTTCTGGAGTGTCTCTTCAGTTTGTTCATTTCTAGCATATAGAAACATTACTGACTTATGTGCATTAATCTTGTATCCCGCTACTTTGCTAAATTTGTTTATTAGCTCTACTAGCTGTATCGTCGATTTCTCAGGGTTTTTCAGATATAAGATCATATCATCTGCAAACAATGACCGTTTTACTTCTTCTTTTCCAATTTGGATGCCTTTTATTTCTTTGTCTTGCCAGATTGCCCTGGCTAGCACTTCCAGCACAATGTTGAATAACAGGGGTGACAGCGGGCATCCTTGTCTTGTTCCTGATCTTAGAGGGAAGGCTTTCAGTCTCTCACCATTGAGTACTATGCTGGCTGTGGGTTTTTCATATATGCTCTTTATCATGTTGAGGAAGTTTCCTTCAATTCCTACCTTTTGAAGTGTTTTTATCAAAAACGGATGTTGGATTTTGTCAAATGCTTTTTCAGCATCTATTCAGATGATCATTTGATTTTTCCCTTTTGAATTGTTAATGTGTTGTAATACATTGATTGTTTTTCTTATGTTGAACCATCCTTGCATGCCTGGAATGAACCCCACTTGGTCATGGTGTATGATTTTTTTAATGTGTCTTTGGATTCGATTTGCAAGTATTTTTTTGAGGATTTTTGTATCTATATTCATTAGGGAGATTGGGTGTTAGTTTTCCTTTTTTGTAGCATCTTTGTCTGGTTTTGGTATTAGATTGATGTTAGCTTCATAAAATGAGTTAGGTAGTGTTCCCTTTTCTTCAATGTTTTGAAAGAGTTTGAGTAAGATTGGTGTCAGTTCTTTCTGGAAAGTTTGGTAGAATTCCCCTGTGAAGCCATCTGGCCCTGGGCATTTATTTGTGGGAAGATTTTTGATGACTGATTGGATCTCTTTGCTTGTGATGGGTTGGTTGAGGTCTTCTATTTCTTCTCTGGTCAGTCTAGGTTGTTCATATGTTTCCAGGCAATTGCCCATTTCCTCTGCATTATCCAGTTTGTTGCCATATAGTTGTTCATAGTATACTCTTATACTTTTTTTAATTTCTTTGGTATCTGCAGTTATGTCACCCTTTTCATTCATTATTCTGTTTATATAGGTCTTCTCTCTTTTTGATTTTGTCAGTCTAGCTAGGGGCTTGTCAATCTTGTTGATCTTCTCAAAGAACCAACTTTTGGTGATATTTATCCTCTCTATTGTTTTTTTGTTTTTTGTGTCATTTATATCTGCTTTAATCCTTGTTATTTCTTTTCTTCTACTTGGTTTAGGATTGGTTTGCTGTTCATTTTCTAGCTTCTTCAGTTGATCCATTAGTTCTTTGATTTTGGCTCTTTCTTCCTTTTTAATATATGTGTTTAGTGCTATAAATTTCCCCCTTAGCACTGCTTTTGCTGCATCCCATAGGTTTTGGTATGTTGTGTTCTCATTTTCGTTCGTCTCTAAATATTTAGCAATTTCTCTTGCTATTTCTTCTTTAACCCACTGATTGTTTAGGAGTGTGTTGTTTAACCTCCAGGTATTTGTGAATTTTCTAAGTCTCTTAGGGTTATTGACTTCCAATTGTATTCCATTGTGGTCAGAGAATGTGCTTTGAATAATTTCAATCTTTTAAAATTTATTGAGCCTTGTTTTATGTCCCAGCATATGACCTATTCTGGAGAAATTTCCGTGAGCATTAGAAAAGTATGTGTAACCTGGTGATTTGGGATGTAATGTTCTATATATGTCTGTTAAATCTAATTCGTTTATCAGTTTGTTTAGGTTTTCAATTTCCTTATTGGTCTTCTGTCTGGTTGATCTATCTATAGGAGAGAGTGATGTGTTGAAGTCTCCCACAATTATTGTGGAAACATCAATTGCTTCCTTTAGTTTTGCCAATGTTTCTCTCATGTTTTGTGGCACCTTGATTGGGTGCATAGACATTTATGATTGTTATTTCTTCTTGTTGAATTGCCCCTTTTATTAGTATGTAGTGGCCTTCTTTGTCTCTCAAAACATCCCTGCATTTAAAGTCTATTTCATCTGAGATTAATTTTGCTATACCTGCTTTGTTTTGGCTGTAGCTTGCATGAAATATTTTTTTTCCATCCTTTCACTTTCAATTTCTTTGTGTCCCTGTGTCTAAGATGAGTCTCTTGTATGCAACATATTGATGGTTCATTTTTTTTAATCCGTTCTGTGTATCTATATCTTTTAATTGGGGAGGTTAATCCATTTACATTTAATGTTATAACCGTGAAGGCATTTCTTGAATCAGCCATCTTATCCTTTGGTTTATGTTTGTCATATATATTTTTCCCCTCTCTCTATTAATATCCTTTAATGTACCCATACCGAATCTCTTTAGTACTGAACCTTTCTCCAAGTCTCTCTGTCCTTTCTTTGTTTCTCTGTCTGTAGGGCTCCCTTTAGTATCTCCAGTAGGGCAGGTCTCTTGTTAGCAAATTCTCTCAGCATTTGTTTGTCTGTGACAAATTTAAGCTCCCCCTCAAATTTGAAGGAGAGCTTTGCTGGATAATATATTCCTGGTTGGAAATTTTTCTCACTCAGAGTTTTAAATATATTGTGCCACTGCCTTCTCGCCTCCATGGTGGCTGCTGAGTAGTCACTACTTAGTCTTATGCTGTTTCCTTTGTATGGGGTGAATTGCTTTTCTCTTGCTGCTTTCAGAACTTGCTCCTTCTCTTCTGTATTTGACAGTGTGATCAGAATATGTCTCAGAGTGGGTTTATTTGGATTTATGATTTGTGTATTTATGGTGTTTAGAAGATTTGGGAAGTTTTCCCCAACAATTTCTTTGAATACTCTTCCTAGACCTTTACCCTTTTCTTCCCCTTCTGGAACACCAATGAGTCTTATTTTCGGACGTTTTATATTATCTGTCATATCCCTGAGGTCCATTTCGATTTTTTCGATTTTTTTTTCCCATTCTTTCTTTTGTGCTTTCATTTTCCATTCTGTCATCTTCCAGGTCACTGATTCGTTGTTCAACTTCCTCTAGTCTTGTACTGTGAGTATCCAGAATCTTTTTAATTTGGTCAACAGTTTGTTTAATTTCCATAAGATCATCTATTTTTTTTATTTAGTCCTGCAATGTCTTCTTTATGCTCTTCTAGGGTCTTCTTGATATCCTTTGTATCCCGTACTATGGTCTCATTGTTCATCCTTAGATCTTTGATTAGTTGCTCTAGGTACTGTGTCTCTTCTGAACTTTTGATTTGGGTGCTTGTGCTTGGGTTATCCATATCGTCTGTTTTTTTCATATGCTTTATAATTTTCTGTTGTTTCTGTCCTCTTGGCATTTGCTTAACTTGATAGGGTTTTTTTAGGATTTGTAGACCAATTGAAGTCCTAATCTCTAATTTAGCAGATCTACAGCTTCGTTGAGTACACTTTCTCTAACTACCCAGCAGGTGGTGTCCACGAGCCACCCTTTCTCCACAAGCCAGTTCTCCCCTGCTTTGCCTTTTTGGTGAGTGGGAGAGTGAGTCTTGTGGGGTCCAATTGGTATACCAAGCTTGCGTGTGTAGTTGGTGTTGCTCACCCTGTATATGGGGCGTGTGTCTGGGCGGTCAGGGAGGGGGTGTGGCTCTAACAATCAAATCTCCCTGGTGTTCCTGGAGTTTAAAGCTGCTGCAATAGTCTAATCCTTCAGTTCAGTCCTGCCACAGTTTGTCTCTGACACTGACCTACAAGTCCTTGGTATTGGCGTATGGCTCCTGAGACTTGCTAGTGGGTCCCTCTTCCAGGCCGTCCACCCCCTGGTCCTCTGTTGAGGGATGACTGTGCTATGTCACAGGGCACCCCCAGGGTGGTTCTGGGCTGCTGGGCTGTGTAGGGAGGCTCCCAGTCTGCTGAAATGATGGCTGAATGGGGCTTTGTTAATTCACACTGCTCCACCTTCCCAACTCTGAGACAACCAGCTGAGGTTGCAGGGAAGGCTAATGTCCACGCCCAGTTTTGTGATGTGTGCATGTTATCTGAAGCACTTCCGTCACACTGGGTTGTCTGGGGCAGCTCTGGGCTATGGGGCTGGTGATGGGCAGGAGCGTTTCCTGTCCACCAGGATGATGGCTGTGAGCGGACACCCCCCTTTTCTTGGGAAATTGTGGTGTTTACTGAATTTTCTCAGCCACTGGATTATTACCTTTTGTCTCAGGGCTCTCTTAGTTCTGCTCTTGTCTTGACCTGCCCAAATTGCAAGTCTTTGAGGCTTTCTGTATTGGGCTTCTTAGAGTAATTGTTTAGAAACAGAAAAAAAAAAAAAGATAAAAAAAAAAAAGCCCTCCTCACAGATCTAATGGGTTATTGAAATGCTAAGAGACAAAGCAATTAGGGCCATTAAGGAAAGATCCAGGGGGCAGAGAGATCAGTTTTTCTTGGGATTTGCATATGAGCCTCAGGGCCTGAGCTCTGCCCTTCCCCTTTCTATGTTCACCAGAACTCCAAAAATCCTCCGCTTTTATTTTGGAGTTTTTCTTGCTGTTTTTTTCTATGCCTGTCTCCTCTCTGCTGGGCTGGCTGCTCTCAGATTCTCTGCTGTCTGGTCTCAGTCTATCTATGGTTGGAGTTTGTATCAGTAGAATGAGTTTCCGATAAGAGCTGCCACTGCAGTTCTCCCTTCTCCTTCCCAGCGCTGACGGCCCCTCCTCCCACAGGACTGAGCCTGGCAGGGAGGGGCGCGGGTCCCCTGGCTGCAAAAACTTACAGATTTCGCTGATCTCAGCAGTTCGACGTGTTCATGAGTGTTGTATGAAGTATGCCCAAAGTCAAATTGCTCTGCGGTGTCCAGTCCACGCAGTTCCTGGCTTTCTACCTACTTTCCTGGAGGATTAACTAAAATATACAGCTCACCAATCCGCCATCTTGCCTCCATTTCATGTATACGTTTTGATCCTCCCACTACCTCCATCATGAGCCAAATTTCATGAGACTACTTCAAAATAAAGCTTTCTTCCCTGGTTTTCTACAGTGATGCTTCAGCCATGGTGAATAACCTGCAGTTTCCCAAATAAGCCATGTTCTGTCTCACCCTTAGAACTTTGCATACAGTTCCAGCAACATGGCGGTGTAAGCTTCCTCTGAACTGCTCACCTCACCAACCTCTGATGCCCTGTTTCTCCCACTGAGTATCACTATGTATGATGAGAATGTTTTTGAAGGGACGATAATTCCCATGTAAATGGAGAGACAGACAACATCTTTGAGGAGAGCTACTATGTGCTATGATATTGTATTCCCTTCTTGGAAATTATTAAAGATTTTGAGAAAACCTACAGTTAAAAAAGAAAATGAAAGCCTGTTTATTTTTGTTTAACCCATAATTTCCCTAAATTATTAATCACAGAGTTGTGTTTTGCATTAATTCATGAACTCCTGTTTTATTCAGTGTACCACATTTTGGAGAATCCTAGTTTAAAGCGTGGGCACATTCTTATGAACTTGTGGAAGGAAAAGGAGAGGATACCCTTGAGTTTCTGTGTGCTGCACCATAATGTAGCTGTAGTAAAGTGCTTGGAGTGATTTTTCCAGGGCGGGGAACTGTCTACCCTCCAGGGTCAAATTCTTAGCTTTGAAGTTTGAAGAGTTCATTTTATCAGATCCCTCAAAGTAAAAGAGCACTAAGCACGATTGATTTAAACTAACTAAAATCACTTGAGATGCATCTATAAACCAGAATGTCAATATGGCATTCTGTTGCCACATGAGGGAATATGCTAAGTAATCAGGAATATGAGCTCTGGAGTTGGGCAAACCTAGCTTGAAATCCCAGCTCCTTGGCTTACTACTTAAATAACATTATCTGTGCCTCAATTCCCTCAAGTAAAAATGTAAATAATAATACTGTCCGTTTACTTTTTGAATTAAGCCATAGAAATCACTTATTAGAGGGAACGCTTATTGAAGCAGGAAGTCAGAACAAGTTATTGTGTCCCATGCTGCCTATTTATAGGCTATGGCAGTATCTACAAGTATAGCCCTATTCTAATGTAGAATGACTACTAAACTGAAGAACACACGGTTGAGAGCAAGCATTGACTGTCAATAGGGTGATAAATTTTATTCAGCAGAAATTCTCAAAACATTTTTTCACAAAAGAAGAATCACAGTTTCCAATGGGCTTAGAGTATACTTTGTCCCACAGATAATAAGGAAGGATTGGAGGTCATAAAGCCACTGAGTCTTTAATCCATCCTAACATGGCCCATGTTGCAGAAAGGAAGACCTGATAGTAACTTAGAGCTGAGAGTTGGGGCAGTGTGGCATGTGAGCTGGAAGGAGGAGGCAATAGGAGAACTCAAAATGGATGACAGAAAGCAGGAGATATTTTTAGCAGCTGCTTAAAGTGTGGAGTTGGGGTACAGAAAATTATGTCCTAAGTAGATTTCTGGGTATTTCTTTGTGGTACACAGTATAAAATCCCTGAGTAATCCTGCTTTAAGGAAACCTACATTAAAATCTATATTTTATTGTTTTTAATATCTGAGGCTTCTAGCATTAGATTTGTGTGTTTGAGTGTGATGCCCTATTTATGTTGAGCCACATGGGGCCACAAGAATTATTTGGATTACACTACCCAGGCTTGATTTTCTTCATTTATTTATATTTCTTAAACTCTCTTTTATTGCTATTTCCCAATAGTCATAGGCTTGTTTTTTCTTAAACTTTTGCTTGTGAAATAAGACTCTTTATTTCTTGTAACAGCATGTGATTCATATCTTGGGATGTATTGCAGTTTCCAAGGTATCTTCTTATCTAACATTGATTACATATTTTATTACATGATCTCTCCTCTTACATGTTAGATAAGTGTCTCTTTCCTAAGTTTTAGAAGTTACTTTTATTTCCTCTGCAGAGTATCAGACTTTGAAACCATATCTTAGAGTTGGTTACTTCTGGGAAGTAATTCCACCCACTGTACATAAATTATCAGTCTCCAGAAACTGTAGCCTGTCTCTGTCATCAGGCTGACTTCATTTTCAGGAAAATCCAGTCATTTTCTAGAGTAGTCAAGAACTACTTGGAGAGTAAAGTCAAGTAAGCTAGTTTTGTGCATCTGTCTTATTTTAATTATTCCAAATATGAGCCTAGAGAGACTCAAATATAAATTCCTTATTCACCTGCTTGTCTTTCAAGATCAAAGAGAAGTAATAATTTGGATATATGGATTTTATGGGGAAGACAAGACAGTTTTGCTAAAATATGTTTAAAACAAGCCCAAACTTTCATCAGTGGAGAGCAATATAGCTCTCAACTTTAAAGCTTTCTCCTCACATTTTTTTTAGATTGTCACTGAAAGTATTCCCTAAAAAAGGGGAGCAACTCACATAATTAAATAACAAATGCCCAATACATCCCAGAGTAATTTGGGCAGAGAATAGAAATGTAATTGCAAAGCCCCCTTGAGGGACTGGAGGAAGATATGGAAATATTAAATGTCCCCACCTGGGGAATTACTGATATTCTCACAACATTGAGGACTACCAATTTACCAGGCTGAGCTCTTGATCTTGGGGCTTGCCCTTATGAAGCTTATTACTGCAAAAGAGAGGCTAAACCTACTTGTAATTGTGCCTAAGTGTCTCCCCCTGAGTGCCTCTTTGGTTGCTCAGATGTGGCCTCTCTCTAAACCAACTCAGCAGATAAACTCAACTGCCCTCTGCACTACATGGGACGTGATTCCCAGGGGCTAAATCTCCCTGGCAACATGGGACATGACTCCTGAGGATTAGCCTGGACCCAGCATAGTGGGATTGAGATAGTCATCTTGGACCAAAAGGGGGAAGAGAAATGAAACCAAATGAAGTTTCAGTGGCTGAGAGATTTCAAATGGAGTCGAGAGGTCATTCTGGAGGTTATTCTTATGCATTATATAGATATCCATTTTTAGTTTTTAGTGTACTAGAATAGCTGGAAGAAAATGCCTGAAACTGTTGAACTGCAACCCAGTAGCCTTGATTCTTAGAGATGATTGTATAACTATATAGCTTATACAGTGTGACCATGTGATTGTGAAAACATACACCCCCTTTATACAGTGTATGGACAGAGAAACAGAAAAATGGGGACAAAAATTAAATGAGTAATAGGGGAGGTGAGGCAATGGGATGTTTGGGTGTTCTTTTTAACTTTTATTTTTACTCTTATTTTTATTTTTATTTTTGGAGTAATGAAAATGTTCAAAAATTGATTGTCATGATAAATGCACAACTATGTGATGGTACTGTGAACAATTGATTGTACACTTTGGATGATTGTATGGTATGTGAATATATCTCAATAAAACTGAATTTTTAAAAAAAAATGCCGGCAAGCTCTTTTCCTGAGCTATGCTTCAAAGGCAGTTTGGCTGCCTTGGAGAGGATGAATGCAGGGTAGAATATCAGAGCCCAGAAGCCATCAACAGAGATGCCCTGCTAACAAGTGCTTAAAGCAGGAGGATCTCCCAGGATGGTTTCCACTTTTCTGTCACACAATCCGTATTGGTTTAATTTGTACAGACCTGTGGCCTACTTTTTGGACCAGAAGATATGGTCACCATACTTCTAAAGGTTTATGTTGTGAGTTGCCATTTTGTTCTTGTGAAAGCCAGAGAGATTTGAGACAGTTTGGAACTTCCTTATATCGATGGGGGTCAGACTTTCAAGAAATGACCCATGTGTGAACCAAGTCAGGGTCAGTGGGGATGGAGAGAAGCAGACGGATTGGGAGGTTACCATGTAACACATAATTCAACTGCTCTCTAGTGATGATAAAGAGAAAAAAAAAATATCCAAGGTTTGGGTATATAAAGTGACTGCACCTTATCTTATCTCTGTAGGAGAAGGGTATTTGACCTTGATGTTGCCTGGTTTTGACATCCCATGTGGGGGACTTTCATAGGCCAAAAAACACAAAACAAAACAAAATAAACAAAAAAACTAAATTTGTGTTCCCTTTGTCACTTTCTATACATATAAAGAAGTCCTCTGGCCCTGCTTTATGTTGTTGATTTGGTGGTTATTTTGCTTTCTGAAATTTGAGTTGATTCTTTCACCTTTTTCAATCAGGAGTGGGACCAACACCATCTGGTGGCTGTCCCAAGACAGCTAGTAAAGAAGTTTAGAGGGCAGGCTCTGGAGTCAGACTGCTTGAGTTTGAATCACAACTCTGCCTCCTATAGGTGTGACTTTAGGCAATCTTTCTCATCTGTATATTGGGAATTTTGAGTAGCCATCTATAAGGTTATTGTGAGAACTAAATGAGGGAATTCATGTCAAGCACCTAGAACAGTAGCTGGCATATAGTTTTTGGGTTCACTATCATAATTTTTATTAAGCCAATCATCTTTTTTTTTTTTTTTTTTAAGTTAAATAATGTGCCTAATGGGAACCACAACTGTTCTCCCAGGGATATGTTTTTCAATATTCTGAAAGCACCTGCCTCTTTATCAGATAATTGGTTTCACAAGAAATTGATAAAACATGCTTAGTAAGTAAATATAATGCATTAAAACTAGACTCATTTGACCTATGGAAATAAGGTAGAAATATATTAAACTGTTGACTGGCCAAGGAGTCTTTAGAACAGAATAACACTGCATTATTTAACAAAATGCATGTAAATAGAATCCCAAAGAAAAGTTTATATGATACCTCATTCTTTCAGTGCATTAAATGGATTTTGTTGAGAGTCATGTTTCAAGCTAAACTGGAGAAGAAACTGATTTGAATCCAAATCTTTTGAATAACACACACTTTTGTGTGTTGGGCTGTTTTATGAATAATTTGGGCACTTGGGAGTGTTCTGTCAGGAACAATGGGGTGTTTGAAGGCAGAGTGAAAGCTTCTGAGAAAACCACCATTAAATGGCTAAACAGGAGCTCTAAAACAACCCTGTTTTCCTCCTTTCCTGCTATGCAGAAGGAAGGCCATGTGAGATTAGGACTCTCACCTTGGTCCCCAAAGCAGGTTCGTATTTCTTTCTTCCTGCTTCAATTCAGTTTATTTCAACAAGTATATTCAAATGCTGTCCCCTGTGTAAGGCTCTATTCACCAGGGGGATTACCAAGATGAATGGGGTGCAGCCCCTGCCCTGCCCTAATGGAGGACACAGACATGTAAACAAATATTTTAAAATAGAAGACAGATTAAAATATGTTTTCATATCTCTCCACAAAATTATACAGTCAGTGGAAGGAGCCACCGATTCCAAAATAAAGAGTCAGAAAAAGTAGTGTTGGAGCAAGATAAGGTTTTTGAAAAAAATAAGTGAAAGGGTATTCTAGACCAGAACAGCAAAGCCATAGAACTGTAGCAGCAGGAAATGTGTGGAGTTAAAAGCAAATAATCTCATGCTATTTTTACGTGGTGGGATGTGTACTGAGAGATGGGCTAAGAAGACATTTTGAGACCTGATGACAGAAGGCATTGAGTGAGAAGTATAAGTATTATGCTATGAGCACCAGGAAACCCTTGCAGGTTTTTTAAAAGATCAATATTACCTAGTATCTTAGGAACATCATTTTTGCTGCAGTGTGATAGATGTCCGCATGATCAGCGGCAGAGAAACCAGTTGGGAAGTAGTTACAGAGGTCACATGGAGGGGACAGCATGTGCAGGGCCTAGGCAGGGATGATGGACTTGAAACAAGGGCATTGTGAAACTGGAATCTGCGTGACTCAGGTAGGGGAATGGGGGATGAGGGAGGGGAATGTCAAAGGTGATTCCAAAGGTTCTCCTTTAAGTGACTGGGTAGATGGAACCATTAACTGAGATAGGAAATGGAGGAGGAGAGCAGATTTATACTACCAGTTATTGACCAGAGAGGAAGATTTTTTTATTTACAGACATCTTATTATCTGTCTATCCTTCCTTACTTTTGTAGGTGGTTCTTTCCCTGCAGATCCCAAGATGGATTTAATTGGAATCAGAGGAGGTTTAGCAGAGTATATCATGAAATTTTGAAATTTTGAAATCTTATGTGGCTCTCCAGATCTCCCGCCTGCTTAAACAAATAGACATATACATGTACATGCCTCCCCACCCCAGTGTTTTCCCCCTCCTGTTTCCACCAGTTATGCCCACACCCACCCTTGACACCCCTTCTCATTTCTCTTCCCTCTAAGGGTTAGCAAAAGAGAAACGAGGAACCAAATGGCACACTTTAGTTTTCTGCAAAGTGTCATAGTCAACTGGTTGGGGAACAGTGTGTTAGATCATTGCTGCTTCTGAATGGAAAATCAAGGCTCCTAGGGGGAAGAACAGAGAAGATAACTGAGTTTTCAATAGCAAGAAAGATAATATAGAGCTATTCACAATGCAAAGATCTTGGTTAAGTAACGTGAAAGACTTTGAATGGTTCTCAAGTAAATGTCTGCTGTGCAGGAGACAACTTTTGAGTAACCATGACTTTTGTGACTTTATTTCAGAGCGCCAAACGGGCATTTCCATGGCCAACTCCAGTGTCCTCCCTTCAAGTACAGCTGGGATCAGCAAGGAACTGATTGATCTACAACCCCTCATCCAGTTCCCAGAGGAAGTTGCCAGCATCCTGACGGAGCAGGAGCAGAACATTTATCAAAGAGTCTTGCCAGTTGACTATCTTTGCTTCTTAACCCGGAACTTGGACTCTCCTGAATGCCAGAGGTCCCTGCCCTGCCTCAAAGCATCCATCTCAGCTTCGATTCTTACCTCCCAGAATGGAGACCACAATACCCTTGAAGATCTTGTGATGAGATTTAATGAGGTAAGAATTCACCTTTGAAAGGTTTTGTAATTGAATCACTGATAAATGATTTTTAAGCATGTTTCTCCCTATAGGTTTGTCTGTTACTGATGTCTCATCTACCCCTCTGTTTTGCTACTTCTATAATGGCTGTTTTTATTTCCACCTACCCTGAGGCCTAATTTACCTCATTACCAAGTCCACCAATCCTCGTCTTTTGAACAACCAGACTTTTGCTCCCAGGTTGCCGCCTTTCCCCCACCTTTGCCAAAATACTCTCTCTGAGCCCAATTCCAAATATTTACCCATGTTTCCCACAGTGCTTTTAAGACCAGATATGTCAACTTTGAGTTTTGAAAACATGATCCCTGGCCACATCCCCTTCTACTACCAGGCCCCCTCAGGAAAGGGAGGGAACTCGGTGAGCTTGAGAGTCACTGCACCACTCCACTCCCTCTCCCTGCATCCTGTCAAGATTGTCAGCCCCAGGGAAGTCACTCCAAAGCCTCTGAAGCCAGTTCCAAAGCAGGCAGGTCTAACCAGAATCAGGGAACAGTTAGGGTGGAGCCCTTATAAAGGGTCTAGGGACTCACTGGGAGGTAAACAGCCGCTGGCTGGATATCCCTGTGGCCCTGGGGCGAGTAGGAGGACGGGGTGGAGAGGCTGGTCTCCAGGCAGTGCTGGGGTCAGAGGATGCTGCCCTTTTGGCCTTAAAGAGCACTTTCTCCACATGCTGTAACCCCACACCCAGAGTTTTCTATTCTACATGTTATTCGTTATAGACTTAATTTCGCAAAATTAACTCTGTTTTTTTTTGTTGTTGTGGTTGGTTGGTTGATTGAACTCCACAAATATAGTAGTTTCCTATTGTAGTCATTTAGTAAATGCTAAGCAGATTGCTCCCATTCTGGGTCATGTATCTCTGACAGGCAGAGGATCAGTTAGCCTATGTTATTTAATCTCTTTCACTTTGCAGCCCCTGTGGCCTGCCAATCATGACCCTGATGGCTATAAATTGTCAGTGACCATGATAAAGCCCAGTAGATGCAGTAAGTGTTACAGGGTAAGCTCAAGCTGTTCTGTGCTCAGCTGTGCCTTGAACATCATTTCTCAAAGAGAGATCTGTTATCCATAGGCATGGTCTGTATCCATCTAGCATTGTCATGCTAATCATTTCACATGCACCTCTTATTTGCCCCTCATGACAACCCAGAGAGAGAAACTGTCATTATCCCCATTTCGCCAGTGGGGAAACTGAGACACAAGGTGATGAAGCTGTGTTCCCAGGATTACACAGCTGGTAGATAGTGATACTAAAACTCAAGCCCATGTAGTCTGGCCACAGAGCCTAGGCTTTGACCACCATGTAAATCTGCCTCTCACCTCAGGCTCGTGGTGGGGAGTGATGCTTGCTGGAACCCCAGATTCCTGGTCCTGCCCCAAATTGAGTAAGACAGAATCTTTGGGAGTCCATATGAGAGCTTGCGAAGCACATTGCCCTCAAAGTTGCTCTTTACAATAAATCTCCCGATGTTCTTGATTTTCTTTACTGATAAAAATAGGGTGGAAAATGAAAGTTCCAGTAAATTGAGTGATTTTACTAGTGGATTTTACTGTGTTTCATAAATTATTTTTAAACTTCTAGAACCAGTCACCCTAAAAAATCCTTAGAACTCTATATTCCTGTTCTCTTGTTTAATTCCATCTGAACTTTTAAAATCTAATTTTGAATTAATTTTGGAGAAAGAAAACTTGGATTTCTTCCATTCACTGCCATAAGCTTGGGAATCACATATCAATCAGTGATTTCATTAATTCAGAGTTAGTGATGACATGAACCACATACTTTGAACTGTCTCTGAAAATAGTTTACCTCAGCAATTTGCACACATAAACAAGATTTCTGGGAAAACACTTAAACTACTTAAGAGAACAGCCTGTTTTCAAGTATTCTCAAGCATTTATTTTAATACAAATAATGGTTATGCTGATTAAAAGTCAACATTATATAGTCATTCAAGGTAGATCCCAAATGACTTCCTCTAGGCAACAGTGGGATCTCTAAATTCTAGTTGTTTTGTATACTTTAGGGTTAAAAAGCTGCATTGCATAAAAAGATAATTCTTAAATTCAGATTTTACCTACTTAGAATGGTCTTGCCTCCAAATTACTTTCTGTAAAAATACTTGAAAGAAAGCAATTGACATTCATTTAGTAGATGCTCTGGACTGGATATTTTCAGATTTTTAAATTCCAGTTAATCCTTATGACAGTTGTGGAAGGCAGTTAGTTGTAATTATCTGCATCTCATGGATAAAGAAAGTGAAGTTTAGACAACAAAATAAATATAGTACTGGGTTATGACCCATAGAATAAAATAAATATTCATCAATCAATACTGATATAAATAAATAATTGAATAAACAAATGGAGGAGCTTACAGAAGACTTCCAATTAAGAAATGTAAAAGGAATGTCTCAAGTTTACAGAAGACTTCCAATTAAGAAATGTAGAAGGAATGAAGGAGATGGAAAATTGCTACAAAACACCACAGTATTCATTGTTATAGGCAAGAACCACTGATGAATACTAAAATTATTGGGCAAAAGCATGATGAGAACCATAATATTTGAATAGTCTCAAAGACTTTCTCCAAATACATTTATTAATTATGCAGGGAAAAATAGTACAGTGGAGAAATCCAGCAGACATTGCTTTAATCTAGTGATCAAGGTCAACATCACAAGTAATAAGATATGTTGACGTGTACTTCCTGACGTGATGCGCTGAGAAGGGCATGATGTAATTTCTGTAGTTTTCTTGCTAAAAATGCATAACCTCAATCTAATCAGACATCAGACAGCCCCAAATTGAGGAACATTCTACTCTTCACAAGTATCAAGGTTATGATAGGCAAGGAAAGACTGATGAAATGTCAAAGGCTATAAAGAGATTGAAGAGACATGACAACTAAAAGCAGTGTGGGATCCTAATGGATTCTGGGCTAGAAAAAGGACATTAGTGGGAAAACTGGTGAAATTCTAATTTCTTGATTTTGATAATTGTACTGCGGTTTTGGAAGATGTTTACATTAGGGGAGGCTGGCTGAAGAATGTACAGGAACTTTTGTAGTATTTTTGCAAATCTTTATAAATCTAAAATTACTTCAAAATAAAAATTAAAAAAAACAACAAAAAAAAACTCACTGAAGCTCAGAGATATCCAGTCACTTACGCAAGGTCACTCTGTGGCTGAGTGAATATTGGAATCCAGGTCTGTGTGTCTTCAAAGTCTATTCTCTTCTCTCCCAACTTCCTCCCTACTTGTTAAATTATCAAGTTCAAATTTGTAGTAAAACAGAATTGTTGATTTAGAATGTAATCAACCCCAGGTCTCCTTTCCCTCTTCCTTCCCTCTCTTTCTACTTATTTTCCAAATATCCTGTGTATCCATCCTTTTCTACTCTTCTTCCTCTGTCCCTTTCAATCCAATTTCCTGTTATCTAGACTTCATTCATTCCCTCAACCATATTTATTGAGCACCTACTATGTTCTACCCTTCTTTTCATTTGTTTCAAATATATTTTTAAAAAATAAGAAATTAGCAATATATGGTAAAAGTGTACAATATTATTAGCCCTTAAGTTGGTTCTACCAAAACAGGGTACACAAAATAAATGCAGTTTCCTCAGTGGAAGGAAGATTTATGTTCCTTCGAACACTGGAGACCCAAAGACAAGAGAGAGAATATTAAGCACTTTGTAGGAGTGCTAGCCACTTAGTGGAGAGGTGAATGCATTTATTTATGCATTTAGTTATTCAGTTAACATTTATTCAGCACCTCTCAGAAGCAGGACACTGTGGTGGATATGCACCAAGGAAAATGAATAACAGTCCTTGACTGCCAGAAGCTACCAGACTTACATTTTAATCAGGCATGGGCTGAGATAACTACCAAATAAGGCAGAAAGTAGGTACAGAGTGAGTAGCACAGACACCGAGGGCTGAGGTGTCAGGAGAGATCAAGTCTAGGTGGGTGATCAGGGATCTGTGTTGAGCTCTGGGGTTTGAGGCTTGGGAGGGATAGAGAGGGAAGATCATGGGGAAGGGAGGACATTCCAGACAAGAAGACAGCCAAACAGTTCTTGTAATAAGCAGGACTCATGGTTTAGGGAGGCAGCTTGCTCCTGATTGTCAGTAGAACACAATCATGAGCTAGAAGTTTCCCAGATTCAAACAACTCTTTACACAATGACTTAACTCTAATGTAGGAAAGAGAAGAAAAGTCTTAGTGCCTTTCAGGCACTGTTGCATAACGTTCATTCTTAGGAAAGTATGGTTAAAATGCCGTTCATAGTACAGCCGTGAAATAACTGAAAGGGTTTGGCTTAAATTAAGGAAGGCCAGGAGATAAATCATTTAAAATAAATATAGC
This sequence comes from Choloepus didactylus, assembly GCF_015220235.1. Taxonomy (NCBI): domain Eukaryota; kingdom Metazoa; phylum Chordata; class Mammalia; order Pilosa; family Megalonychidae; genus Choloepus; species Choloepus didactylus. Next base: position 43,646,000 of record NC_051321.1, read on the forward strand.
TTATTTCTCTTTGTTACATATTCAGCATTACTCCAAAATATTCATACTGTTTGTTTTAACTAGATTGTTTTGTCTTAACCTGTTAGGGAAGATGATACCTTAATTGGAATCAAACAACTAAGCAGCTTAGAAGAAGGTCAAAGAATAAATAGCAGTTAGGCAAACTGATGAGGAAGGAAAAGACATCCAAGAGGAAAGAACAGAATAGGAAACAGCAAGGTGCATTTGGGGAAATAACAGCCCTTTGGGGATGCTGGTCTATTGATTGTGGTGTAGGAAATGATATTTGATAGGTGGCTGGGGACTGGATCTTGGAGGGCCTTGTGGGCCATCAGGGAACCGGACCTTACTTTGAAAGCAGTAAGTTTCAAGGCACAGGTTTTAAGCAGAGGAGTGACATGATCAAATTTACACTTTATAAAGACCTTTTGACTACAATATGAAGAATAGATTATGATAGAGTTACAATATTGGAGGCAGATAGACCACTTGGGGACCTTTTGGACAAATCAAGGAGGGAGACACTGGTGCTCTGGATGATGGTAGGAATGGAGAGGAGGAGACAGATTTGAAGAACAAATTTAAGTACTAAATTGGCAGGATGTGATGGTTTATTGGAAGGTGGTGATGGAAGAGAGAGGAAGAATCAAACTGATACCAAGATTTCCAACTTGGGATATATGGTCTGAATGTTGAGGAAGTGGTCTGGACTGGGAATACAATAAATTGCGAGTTCTTGCTAGTAGGTAATTGAAATAATTAGGGAAGATGGGAGAGCATCTAGAACAAGAACAACAGTAGGCCTAGAACAAGAACGTCAGTAGTGAAGGGGAGAGGACCTGTGAAGGAGACACAGAGGGAACAGAAAAGAAGGAGTGAAGGGGATCAGGGAACAATGTAACGCTGGTGACGCCAAAAGAATTGCAGGAGTTTAAGATGGAGAGGGTAGTCAAACGTCAAAAATAGCAGACAAGCCCTGGGAGGTGAGAACTAAAATATGCCCATTGGAGATGGGTCTGACTTAGTCAAAGGAGACCATTCATGACTCCTCAGCTGTTTTTGATGCCACTTATCTGAGACAAGTGGGTATTTTTTTGGATTGTGCCTTGGAAGCAATGTTTCTCACCATTCCCTGTTCCTCTACCCTATGACAAGACTGTGGTGCATAGTAGGGAAGCTTCTTACACATCTCTTTATTCTTGAAAGTAAACAGAAGCACATGCAAAGGTCAGTCCTCAGGCAAGTGATGGTCAAGATCTGTGTTGTGGGTGGGCTCCAGCCTGCTTGGCGTGGTTAGGAAGGTAGGTCTTCCTGAACCCTTTTAATCTGGACACCTCTTTCTCTGGTCATATGCTTGACCTGAAGCCCATTTTTCTGGCTCTCCAAGGAGCCAGTATTCTCTCTTTCTCCCTTCAATTTCAAAAACCTTACTCCCTGGCCACCCACAAAGTCTCTTGCTTAGATAGTTTCAAATCATATTGTTTGGTTGTTCTTTTTTCTTTTTTCTTCCTCTATTCAGCCTCTAAGTCTAACCCATATTCTCTTTGATCTTGCTTTTTTTTTTTAAATTCTCAAAGCCATTTATCTTTTCTACAAGAGAAAGAGGCACTTTTTGGTAGATAATTTTACCAGAGAGATCACATCCTGTGTCATGTGCAGTTGAGAAGAGATGAGAGGCAAATAGAGATTGAAATTCAAACTGATTCCCTTCACTTTTTCCCCTTTTTCTCACAAAGTACTGTGGGGGGACATCAGGTGAAGGGGGAATCTTCTGGGATCCATATAAGGAGCAAATCACTGGTTGTGAAACCTTATGCCACTTCAGTGTGGCCTTTGCTACTATCATGTTATCATTGCTGATCCTTGGGATTGGGATTCTTCTTTGTCGGGCTCTACAGCTGGTCTTCAGGATCTGTCAACAAAATGAATTTTTGTCTTCATAACCTGCACTGGCACTCTTTTGTGCAACAGATAGTTGATTTCTCTGGCCAGTGGGGAGTGGTTTTTAGCTTAAGAGGCCATTGGCAGGTTCATCTTTTCTTGTATCCTAAGACAGAAGTTGTTTTTTGTGTGTGTGTGTGTTTTTTTCCAGGACAATGGAGGAAATTTTAATAGGAGCCATATTATAAAATATTAATGTTTAGAAACTTCTAGTTTGAATAGTGTATTACAGCGATGTAGGAATGTTGTTCTCAGGAGAAACATGCTGAAGTATGTAGGGCAAAGTGTCATGATATCTGCAATTTACTCACAAATAGTCAGCAAAAACAAAAAGCGTTTGACACATATATAGAAAGAGAAAGCAAATGTGGCAAATGTCAACAGTTCAAGTTGGAGAGTGCACAGAATTCTGTATTCTTTCAACTTCTCTGTAATCTTGAATTTTATTTTTTTTAATAAAAAGGAGATGAAGCATTATATATAGCTAATAAAATAACTGTTCTGGGGGAAAAAGTGTAACCTGTCTCCCTGGTGAGAACTTCCCTTAACAGGCTTTCTAAATTACCCTCCCTTCCACCACATTTCTTTGACTGGAAGTCCAATATAGTATTTAATGAAGCAGATAGAAGGGCACTGGAATTGTCTCCAACTTAAGGGTGTTAGAGACAAGCCTGCATAGCTGTACAAGCTTATTTCTATATGATAAACCACAGATCTTAAATTGCTAATTCAAAAAGTATGGCCATCAAAAACTTGAATAGTAATGACCAACCTGCCTTCTAAAGAGTTAGCTTATTTACATCAGCAATATAAATGCAAGCCATGTTTCCACACTCCCACCAGTAATTCCTAGTTATCTTTTCTTAGCCACTTGCATAAGTGACAGTTGATGTCTTATTTCTTTTTCATGGCCACATTTCAATCCTAGAATTGTAGATTCTCAAATTCCTGACTTGAGGGACTGGCTAGACTAGGGTGATGTGATTTACTAAGGGGAGCTCCCCATCCCTGACCACCCCCCACCCACCCCCTCAATGGGGCCACTGCCTCTATTCTACCTCCAATGGCTCAGCAGAACGTTTCACTCCTCTTTGCTTGAGATATCTATCTTAATTTTATCTCCCACGACACAATTGTTTACGTGCCTCCAGCCTCCTATCTGGCCCAGAGCAACTATTGTGAGCATGCAAGAACCGAAAATCCACTCTCAGCCCCACAATACCAGATGTTACCCTCTAGTTAGCTATCTTATTTAAAGCGGGTAGGAACCACATCCACAGGCTCCTGCGTTATCACACCCATGGTGGCCTCCTCTCCACGCCATCACTCAGACCGCTGGGTGGTGTCAGACCAGGCGGGACAACTGAGATCGCCCCCACCCCAGGTCTCAGGGGCAAAGCAGGTAAACTCCTGGCGCGCCTGGCCAGAGGGGCTAGAGGCATCCAAGGCACCCGGGGCCCAGCACCCAGTAGCCTCTAATCCTGGCCCCACCTAGGAACGGCCGCAGGGGGCCTCTGCCATGCCCTGGTGCCCCCAGCACCGGGCTGAACAGAGAGAAGGCTACAGACTCCTAGGGAGCACACGGCAGAAGGAAAGGCAGTCCTGGCAATACTCATTCCATGCTTTGCCAGTTTCTTAGAAAAAGGGCTGCCGTCAAAGGTTGGGATTGGCATTGTGGCCAGGGAGTCTCTTCGGGGCCTGGGTGCAGGATTTTACGGAGGAGAAGGAGGGCCTAGGAGATAGTTACCCACCCACCCCCAGTGAGGTCACCGCAGCCCAGATCCTGCATCTCCTTCCCCCACCCTCCGTACGTGGGCTACCCCTCTCCTCAGTGGTATCTGTCGCGTCATCTCGGCTTTCCTAGTGTAGAGCTGTTGAGCCTGCGCCTCTGCCCGGGGAAGAGAAGCAGGTCAGAGCCAGGGTCATCTGGGCACTTGAGGCTAGAAAAACAACGGCCAGTACCAGAGCCATCTCTCCACTTGGTCTCTTTGGCCAAGAGGTCTCCTTCAGGCCTGGAGAAATTAATTGTTCGATTCGAACCGTTAAAACACAATCGCTGTGCTCACGGTTTTCTCCCATCTCCGGGTGCACTTCCAGCGCGCTCATGGCTTGCTGAGTGCTGGCACTTCGTAACCGTAAAAGCAGCTGCCATGGCAGCTGCCGGCCAGGACCTGGAGTAGCCACGCAGCTCGCTTCCTGTGCCCCGGGCAGCCAAAGACTGTGATCTCAGCGTTACCCAGCAGTCTGCCACTTTCATGTCCAGAAGCACCTCGTTCGCCCTCTGAAGAGCTGGAGGAGGACCATGCTAGGACCTGGGGAGTGCAGAGGCAGGCCGTGAGGACCGCAGCGGCCAGGGGCACAGACGTGAGGCTCACAGCCGGGTGGGGTAAAACAAGAAGGAGTCCGGGACCAGACTGGCCCAGCGAAGATAGGCTTCAGCAGTGACACCTTGACATGCAGCACCAGTGGACTCTGCAAGTGAGCTGGCCGCAGCGAGCCGGAGAGGCAAATCCACCACGATTTTCGAGTCCGCCTCCATTTCAACTTGCCCTGCCTCTGTTTCTGCATTCCCAGGCAGCGGTCAGAGAAAGGGTGAATTCTTTTCACCAAGATGGAAGTTTTTGCTTGTCGAGTGGCTCTTGGCAAGACCATTTTGTCTGGGCTTTTCTTTGGTACCTGCTGGTCCAGCGGTAGATCATGAGTCCGAGGTTAAGGCCGGCTGTTAACACTGAGACCCCAACAGTTTCTGCATGGATTCCACCTTGCTCTTTGCAGTGACCTTCCCCCATCCCCTTACCACTAGGACAACCTAAATGTTCACAGCATGCATCCTTCAGCCACTCAACTTGGCAGCCCAAAGTGACATCAGTGGTTGCTTGTTTCTTCCATCTGGCAGGTTTCACCAAATGCTAATTCAACAGTTTAAAGACCACCTCCTCTATAAAGAGTGCCGAGGTGCAGCTTTACTTCCTAGGAAAGAATTATAAGAATCCATAAACCATCTGGCCTGAGAAGAGTTGTTTGAGCATGGGTCCTTTCAGCCAGAATCCCTTTTATACTTTATAAGTGATAATCATTTGGGGAAGATTCCAGAATCCAAAATTCTGTCTGGTCACAGCTAAAGAAAGACCATTTCAGCACTATAAGGAAAAACATGGCATATGCTAATGGTTGGGAATGGGAGACAGTGTCTTCATGTCCAAATGTGTTCTCTCATTAGAAGTATTTTAGGAAAAAAATATTGTTTTTGAATTTGTGTATTCAACCATGTTAAGAAAAGTTTCCTGTCAAAGATTTTTTCCCCCTTCCTTTATATATGTACAGCCTAGCCAAGCAAATCATCTGTTTCAGGCTGGTATACAAACTTTCTTCCTTAAATATGAACACCAATGTAGTAAATTTCGGATAAAGTCCTCTTAGTGTACGGAGAATTGGAGCCCACTTCTGAAAGGTCAGATTTCTTCTTGGGATGTCACATCTCCCCAGAGGCAGACCTCTGAGAAAAAGTAGTCATTGTATTCTTTCCCCAGAACATTTCAGTACACATTCCTGGGTTGACAGTCATACGGGAGCAGAAATTTCTAGACTAAATAATACAATAGGTAATTAAACCACAGAGACTTAGCCATGCAGATCAGCATTCTGAGGTTGTTTGTAGGTGGCTCATCTGCACTGGAGCCAATTGGCAGCAGTCATGTTTCCTGGTTCTTGGCAATCAGCACCCAAGGGACTCTACTCAAAATAACACTTCAGTAAATAGTGGGGCCTGGGAAAGACGAGGAGCATCAAGGCGCATCATTATTCAGGGTGTGGCTCTGGAAGCAGACTGCCTGGTCTCTAATCCACCGTTCCCAGCTTGTGTATCCCTTATCTTTAAATGGGAATGATAATGGTACTGACTTCAAATGGTTTATGAGTATCCAGAGAAATGGCTTTCTAAAGCAACCAGTGGGGACCTAAGAAATAAAAATGACCCAAGGTTAATTTAAAAAGTGCTAAAATAGCTGCCTTTCAGAATAACTGAAAACAATAGATATTATTATTATTATTACCCATTTAATTGGTGGGAAAACAGGTACAGAGCCCCTAAGTAAATGACCTGTGGCTTCAGAACTAGGATTTGAACCCTGGCCAGTCTGGCTTCCAGAGCCCATATTCTTGGTTCATCTACCTGATACTATTGAGTCAAAAGCTGAAGGGAACTTTTCCCCTGAACTAGGTTTTCTCATTCTGGAAAAAACTTTGTCTTCACAACAGGATTCGAAATATTCTTTATGTTTTCATCATGTATGTGCCGGTTTGGATGTATTATGTCCCCCAAATGCCATGTTCTTTGATGCCATCTTGTGAGGCCAGACATCTTATTGTTGATTAGGTTGGAATCCTTTGAGTGTTTCCATGGAGATGTGACTCAATGTGAGAGAAATGTTTGGTTGGATAGTCCCATGGAGATATGAACCCTGCCCATTCAAATGGCTCTTAATTAAATCACTGGAGTCCTATATAGGAAGCTCAGATAGAAGGAGCTCACTGCAGCCTAAAGAGGAACATCCTGGGAGAAAGCCATTTTGAAACCAGAACCCCAGAGCAGACACCAGCCACGTGCCTTCCCAGCTAATAGAGGCTTTCCAGACACCATTGGCCATCCTCCAGTGAAGGCATCCGGTTGTTGATGCCTTACCTTGGACACTTTATGGCCTTAAGACTGTAATTCTGTAACCAAATAAACACCCTTTATAAAAGCCAGTCCATTACTGGTATTTTGCATTATGGCAGCATTAGCAAACCAGAACAATGCATAACCCCATTAACTTATTGACTTCAACCTAAGTGCTAACTTCATGATATTGAAAATGTGGAATCTCCTTTGAAGTGGGAAACTGTGGTCCTTGATATGGGGAAGGCATCAGCATCTTGAGGCATCTGAGAATATTGTCAGAGAGCACTAGAATAAGTTGTCATTTCCACAATACCAGAAAGAAGGAGGAGTTTGTGTCTTCAGATTTTTAAGTTCCCTTTTTGGCTTTGAGATTTCCTTAAATACTGGATGCCTGAGAATGTTGGCTGCCAAAAGAATCCAAAATTTTCCTTATTTTATTTTTTCTCTTTGTCTCTTGATAACACCCTTCCCCTATATCTGTTTCTCTTTTGCATGAAACCCCCAACAAGGACAGCCTTTTTCAAATTCAGAATCTTAAGTCATATCTCTACTCCTAGAAAGACCCAAGGAAGGAAGGCTGTTCTCAAAGCTGGGGCAGCAGGAGAAGGCTGTGGCGTGGAGGGGCTTCCAGGCTCCTGGTAAATCTGGACTTCCACACATATGCTCATTCTTTAAACATCTAAAGTGGTTTCCTAGAAGAGGTTTCCAGTGTTCAGCATCATGAAGGTAATGGGCATCAAAATCTTTTTAAAAATCTGCCTCTAGTTGGAGCCCACTTGCAAGAGACTCTGGCTCGGCAGATGTGTGGTAGGGCCCAGCGATGTGTATTTTTTAAAAGCTCTGGTAGATAATTCTGATGCCCACCATTGGTTGAGAATCACTGCTCTAGAACATCAGTCACATCGGTATTGAAAGAGGAGTACAAAGCCACACTCCAAAACAAATAGGAGGAAATTATTCCTTTTTCTTGAGATCATCCATTAGCGGAGACAGTTGAGAATTGTTTGAAATAATTTTAAATAAATGTGGTGCTTTTCCTTTTTTTTCTTTCTGTCTGTCGGTCTATCTTTTTATCTCCCCCAAATTTTGGTCATAGTGTTACTACAGTGGATTTGGTTTTGAAATCTTAAATATTTAAAACATTTTTTTCTATGATAGGATATCTGAATTCTCTTTATTACCCCTCCTAATGTATGCATCATGTCTTTAAGATTTAACCAACCCAGAAAGATAACTGACTTATTGGAGGCCTGTTTTATTCTGCTTAAACCGGGCTTCAAGTTAACACTTTAATCTGGGACTGAAAGAAATAAGAATGGATCCAGTGAAAATTAGCAAATAGACAAGAATTTTGACATACGTGAGAAGTATCATTGTGATTATGATTATAATTATGATTAGATATAGTAAACAGGACTCAGAAGCAGTGCAGCAGCTACTCAGGGCTGCAGGGTTCTTTGTCATCAGCTATATCGTTTATGTGACACTGAACACTAAGGAGAAGACCAACTGCTGCTCTAGTTGGAGACTGTATTTTTTGCCTCTCACTAGGACTGCATTAACTGACCCTATTAGGATATTTAATTCAACTCTTTGGAAAGTCACTCTCTTAATGACTCTTATTGTCTGTGTTGGAGCCAGGGAGGAATGTATTTACATATATTTTCTCCTCAGTAGCTTTGCTGAGAATCCACATTTGCCCAGGAGATTTAAACATTCATAAATCCAACTGCCTTCTCAATGCCTCCCCTTCTCAATACTTCCCCTTGGTTTTTCATTCAACACATTTTTGAGAACTAACTTACATATTAGGAACTATTTAATGCACTGGGGATACAGCACATGAGCAAGACAAAGTCCCTGCCCTCAGAGAGCTTACATTATAGTAATGTATAGAAAGCCCTCAAACATGGCGACAACAGAAATATTGACTTCTCCTTCCTCCATTCACATACCATTGGTATTTTTCCCTCTCACCCTATGCAGCCATCTTCCCCATCTCAGTTTATGGCTTCAACATCTACCCAGGGGTTCAGGCTAACAACCTAGGAGTCATCCTTGATTTACTCTCAAAACTCCTAACATTGAAACCATCAGCAAGTCTCCTTTGCTTGCTTACCAAATGTCTCCTGAATTTCATCCTCCTTACCATTTCAACCGCCATCACCTTGAATGCAGCCACAGGAGCTCTCACCTCCAGTACCTCTTTCATCCTCATATATCCTATAATCCATTCTCCGTGCAGCAGAGTGATCCCTTATAATCATAAAGCAGATCAGGTTTCACACACTCACACACACACAGCAGCTGAAAATCTCTCAATGGCCTCCCGTAGCATTTGAAATAAAATCCAGAATATCAAGACCCTGCATGATTTTGCCCCTCCCTGCCTTCTCAACCCGATTTATACCACTCACCCCTCTCTGAGGCTCAGTTCCATACACATGTGCCTTCATTCTATTCCCTGAACCTGCAGAGCTATTTTCCTTTGACCCTCCTTTGCACTTGCTATTCCCTCAGCCTAAGACCCTTTCCCCTAAGTCATGCCATAGCTGGTACCATTTAGCGTTCATGTCTTAGCCCGAAAGTCAGAAAAGCTATTGATTTGTTTGCTTTCTTCCTATCGCCCTAGGATGTAAGCTCCTTAAGAGGAAGAAACTTTTCTATCTTGTTCATTGCTGTATCTCTGGTTCCTAGCTTGGTGCCAGGTACATGGTAGCTATTCAACAAATAAGTACTTAATGCTAATTGCTATTAACAAGTGTTTATTGAAGTAGGTGCTGTTAGAAATATAAAGAAAAGAAAAGCATGGGTCTTTATTTGGGGAATTTCCAATCTAGTTCAAGGCATATAAGACATGAAATATTGAATGAATTTACACATGAAGCAAAATAACACAAGGCATTAACTATTATGTGGGAGAGTATGGTTAGAGAAGTGTCATAGGTTAAATAAGATAAGGTATATAAAAGTAACTAGCACAATATGGTACAGGATAGGTGCTCAATCACTTGTGTGATCCAGTGCCAAATAAGAGACGAGGACTGGAGGTGCAGTGGAGGTTGGAGAGTGAGATCATGCACACACATTTCCTTTGAGATTAGTGAAAGGCGGCTTCAGAGCCTTTGAGATCGGAAGGGTGGCTTTAGAGGGCACAGTTATGAACTTTATCATTGATGAGGCAGATGGTTTCAGGAGTTATGTTACGGACACATATCACCTACCAAACGTAGAAATCCCTCCCTGGCAGCTTATTACCCAGCATTTGTTTGAAAACTTCCAAAGAGAGTGTCCACTCCTTTTCAATGAGCCCACTATTCCTTAAACCCACAAATTGAAATCTGCCTCCTTATAAATTCTCCCTTCTGCTCCCAGGAGAATAATAGAAAATGTATCTTCCTTTGGCTTGGTTTTCTTGCGGCTGGACGTTCCCCATAGCTTTAAACTAAATTTATGTCATCTTTCAATATCCCTCTAAGACCCGAGACCCATTAATCTATTCTGAATAGTGAGACTCTCCCTTCTTGCAACTGGGTGATTTTCCTATTCTTAATACCCCTAAAGTGGATGACTTTTTCTATCAGCTGCATCTCATTAATTATTAGCTCTCTTCACAAAGTGTTTTTAAGCTCGATGTGAATCTTCTTAACCCTACAGTCATCCAACAGATGTTTCTCCACCTTGTCTCTAAGTATAACTTGATATACTCTACTAGAAACAACTTCCTAACACCAAGACAATCCTCGATACATGAGTTGAATTATCCTTTCAAAAGGAAAGAAAATTTTTTTTAGCTAATTTGACGATTAACTACTTAAGGATGGCTAATTATTTTTCCATTTATTTTTATGTACTGGTGGTGATGATGATGACAACAGAGGAATTAACTGTAGAAGCCATTGTGAATTCTATGCCTTGCGCTGGGCACTATGCCAAAAGCTTTACATACGTAATCACATTAGCCTTCACGCAACCCTGAAAGACGACTATCGTTGCTTCATTTTACAAATATGAATCCTGAGATTCAGAAAGGCTACATAATTTGTCCAGTATCACATGGCAAGAAGGTGGCTAAGCAAAGATGCAAACACAGGCTTTTGTGACCCTAAAGCCCAAACTGTGAAATGTATTGCTGTGCATCTAGTTGTAAATGAATACTTACTTGTCATGGGAAATACTGTGAACCAAGCAATGGTTTGTTTGAAAGATTTTGGGTCAGCAACATGACACCAGAACTCCAAATGAGTTCTGTGGGGTGTCGGTATACATTCTGTGGGAAAATATTGCTCTATGGTCTAAAACATACGCCATATGTTGGACACCCAATGCTAAATTGTTTTTTTTCTTCCACTGCAGGACTTCTCAGGCTATTTATTATGCTAATGTCCATTGTGATTCTCCCAGAATGCAGCATTTCACAAATGCACTTGATTACTGAGCCTGCCACTCCAATGTCTATTACAGAACACACCTTGAGAAACTCTGCCATGTAGGGGAGGCGTTGAGAAGGCAGATCTGGGCCTTACTGCCTCAGCCTCCTAAAGCAGCTTGGCCACAGATTTCTCAAGGGCCGAGAGGGAGTCAGGAAAGGGTGTGAGATATAGCTCTAGCTTGAAGCAGGGCAGATGCGATGGAAGATGAAACCCGTGTCTCTCCTGCCCTGACACGTGGGTCTGGACCACATAGACTTACAAGGTAAGACCTTGATGTCATGATTCAAATTACATACGCCTCATGTAAGCACAAGTTTCATTCTTTTATAATCATACCTCATAGTCTAAAAATTATACAGATGCTAAAATTGTGCGTAAATCATTAGGGTAGAAAACATACAGGACTGGCCCTGGGCAAAAATGCAGCCAAGAAGTCTGCTGGCATTTCCAGCCAGCACACCCTCTGCCTGCCTCCTCTCCCCCTCCCGTGAGTACCCACAGCCTTGCGATGCTCTAGTCTCCATCCAGCCACACCTTCCTTTCCCCCTTCAAACACTGTAGCCACCCCAGTTCATGGTAAAGTTGTCTTATCTTGTATGAGAGACTCACTTTGTAATTTGTAAAATATTCTCTTCAGTGAAAAGTAAAATCTTCTCGTATTTGAGGCAGTTATTTTCCTGGAAGGAGAAAAAATGGAAATCTGTTTAGGCCTTCAGGCTAACACACTCTAAGAAGTTCTCTATAGCTAAAGAAAATATGATTTCTTAACTTTTAGCTGAAAAATCAACAGGCAATCTTGAGGGAAATGTTTAAAGTGTACTTAAATTAAAACTGTTAATTATGCCAGTTACACAGAGCTCTTCACATGTGTTACTTCATTTAATCCTTAAATGGCAACTCTGAGTATGGATGTGGTATTCTAATCTGTCTTTCCAACTCCAGATCCAGGGCTCCTCCTCCTCCATTATCGCTGCCTTTCACCCCTACTGTGTGCCTAGCATTTTATAAAGAGGGGTTTTTTTTATTATTATTATTGGAGAAGCTGTTTTCAGAAAAATCATGCAGAAAGAACAGAGTTCTCATATTAACCACCCAACACACACACATGCATGCGCGCGCACACACACACTCACACACACACACACACACACACACAGTGTGCCTAGCGTTTTCATAGATGCTTCAGGAGTAGCTTTTCCTAAAGACTGTTCTGCAGAACCCTGACTTCTCAACATGCTCTGGAGGAGAAAGAAAAAAAAGGATTTGTGATCCAGGTAATTTCAGAAGCACTTTTCAAAAAGCTATTTTCCCCTTGTGTGTTGATATTCTAATACACATTAGCTTAATGAAAGTTTGAGAAGTCCAGGGATAAAGACATACTTTTAATTATCCAGCTTTTCTCAAAAATGCATTTAACCTGGAATTTTATTTTTCTGACCTTTCTCTGGTTTTGTGGAACACACTGCTCTTAAAACTACCAAAGACAAAAATTATTAGGGAACATAAGATACACATGTAAAACGTTTAAATTGCACAAGAGATAACATCTGTTCCACTCCCCCTATCGCTACTCACAGCATGAGGGCTCCAGGTCAGTTAGGGCTGGACAATTCCCAGATGGGTCAAACCTAAGGAGTGGCAAAGAGGTGGATGGTGTGGAGGATATTTCAGGTGAGAACCAGCTTGATCAGACATATTCTGAGCAGGAATGCACTTGATGGTTTGAAGATGGGGACCAGATGTAGGAGAGCACATCAGGAGAACATTGCAGTAGACCACAAGAGATGACAAGGGGCTTGGTTTAGGATGGTGGTGATAATAAAAGGGGAAAATGGCTTCCGGTTGTTTAAAAGAAAGTATCCCAGTATTTCAGTGAATGACTGGGTAGAGAGGCTGAAGGAGGAGAGGGAAGGGTAAAGACTAACTTCAGACTTTCCAGGTAGGGCATTTGGAAGAAATGGGACGCATGCGACATCATCTGGACGGTTGAAAAGACCTTCCAAAGTGGTTAAGAGTACATGCTTTGAATCAGACAAGGGTTCATATCCTGACCTGTTACTTATTATAAGGCATAGTCGATTTGGCCAAATTACTTACCCAACTGTGAAAGGAGGCTAAGATTTGTCTCCTAATAGCTTGTTGTAAAGGTTAAGTAAGATAATGAATCCTTAGCCTGGCACATAATAGGTGCTCAACAAATGGTAATTGTTATTACTATTATCATTATCATTGTCATCACCCAAAGATTCAGTTTGGGATATGCAATGTTTTAGGGTTAAAGTAAAGCAAGACCTTTACGTGGATGACCTCTATGCAGTGGCAGGTAGGAGCCTGAAACTCATGTTTAGATCAGGTTCTGAGACACAAATTTGTAATAATCCCTATAGGAGAGATGGGTTATGCATAAAAATTTGTTCTCTAAGACATCAAGTGTGAGAGAGATCGCAGGCTGCACGGATCCAGTTTTGGTAATACCCACTGTCAAAGGGGAGAGTAAAAGATCCAGTGAGGACCACATGGGTATCACTAAAGAATAAGGAAGTGTGGATGGTGGCAACCAAGGGAGGAGAATTTCCAAATGAATATCACATGATCCTGAGCCTGGGAAATGGGGAAGTTTCACTGATCGTTCAAAATTGTAGAATGACCATAGAGTGTTACAGCATTACTCTCTTCCCCCTAAACGAGGCACACCTGAAGTGTTGTATCCATTTGCAGAAGGATTTGTGTAGACCAGAGCAGGGAGGACACACAAAAAACAAAAGGTTATACAAACAGCAGTTGAAGTTGGGCTATTTTGCCTAGATGAAAGTCTTCTAAGGGGATTAAGATAGGTATGTTTGAATGTTTGAGGGGTAGCCTTGAAAATGGAGTTGAGTTATTCTTTTTTTTACTTTTCACAGGCAGAGCTAGGTCCATTCTTTGGGAGATGTAGGGCAATGGATTTCATCTCAACCTTAGAACAGGCTGTCTCCTGAGGTAGTGAGCTTCTTATAACTGGAGAAATTTCACACAGAGGCTGGTTGGCTCACTGGCTGGCTGGCTCCGAAACTGAGAAGCAGCTCCTGGTTTTGGTTGAGAAGCTGACCTAGATCAAACTACAGCCCATTGGCCAAATTTGCCCTGCCATCTGTTTTTGTAAAGCCTGTGAGCTAAGAATGTTTTTTTAAATGATTGAAAAAATTCAAGAGAAGAATAATATTCTTAGAGGGGTGAAAATTATATGAAATTCAAATTTCAGCATCCCTAAATAAAATTTTATTGGCACACAGCCAGGCCCATTAGTTTACATATTGTCTATGGCTTCTTCTGCACTACAATGGCAGCACTGAGTAGTTGCAACCGAGATCAGATGACTCACAAAGCCTAAAATATTTATCATCTGGCCCTTTGCAGAAAAAGTTTGCCAACTCCTGATCTAGGTGATGAAGCGGTCTTTTTTCAACTAGGAGATTCTGTGAGGGAGAAAAGTTTTTGCCCAAGATTTGCATAGTAGGTCATGGGTCACTTGGAGACTGTCATCACAATAGCCTTCAGGGATGGAAAAGCAGGGAGCAGCAGTGAGAAAATGTAGGTAATGGATTGGTGAATACTTGGGAGAACTCTGGCAGCAAACAAAGGTGAAACTTGGATGGCAGCTCATGAGCTAGTACATTAAAGAGAAGGTATTTGGGGGGGTGGTGGGGGTGGATAGAAGACATGCAAGTTTGTATAAAAAGAGACAAAAACTTTCCTGTGCTTAATGAACCCAATGGTATTCTTTGAATCTGCTTTATTTTACAGCACAGTTAAATATATCTATTGTCATATCTCTCAGCAAGAAGGGATTTTCTAAATGTTCTTGTTTATAAATGTGCAGAAAATTTTTGCACAGAGAGTCATGCTTTTGTTGGCAAAAGAAAGTGAGCACTTGCTGATTTTCTGGCAATGCTAACAAAAATACTGACGTGTATTTATACTCTGGGGGCCAAAGTGAATTTCAAAATGACAGTGCTCAGATACATAATCAGCCCAGCTTTCCTCTTCTGCCTCCACTGGGTTTAACAACTTCGTCAAATTCTTTCCTCTGAAATCCACTTCTGCAAGTGAATTTAAACTAATTCTCTCTTCTGCTATATAAACACAAGGAGGGCTTCCCTGCTGGGGCCCTATTATAGCTTGGTCACCAATTGATGGATGAGATAAGGAGTCTAAATTCAAAGTGTGGTATGAAGTCTTCCTTTTAAAAAAGCAACGTATTATTGCAGCTCATAGTGTGATTTCCTTTTTAACAGCTGTAACAGTCACAAATATGTTTATTTCACAGTGTTTTAAGGTATAAGGGTACTCGAGTAGAATTTCAAGCCAGATGCAGCAACTTAAGTTACTGTTCTTAATACCAAACAAGGCAAGATACCTATTAGGTTAGTCAAATACAAGTTACTTTTTGTTATCCGTGCCAATGAGGGAACCAGATATTCTGCTGATAAAAATCCACACAAAACAAAATATCCTGCTTCGGCTAATTTTTTTTCCATCCCTTCCCAGGGGAATTATATGACAATTATTAACCAACAGCTACACTCACCCGTTTGACTTTCAAATTCATTCCTTGTCTCTGTGGCAAAACCAAGGGATACGAGATCCTTCGTCATAATCCTTCTTGCCTACCAAAAAAAATCCAGGCGTTTTAGCCACATTGAAGGGTCTCTACAATGTATCTGGCCAGTCTTCTCTCTTTGTCTCCTTCCTGCCTCCTTCACATCTGTCAACCAGGATGACTTACCATTGCATTCTGTGGTGAATGGCATAAAGATACTATACAATTCCAGAGAGCACCATTCACATAGTATACAATTATGTCAGCCTTGGTTAAGAATTCAAAGTTCAGCTCCACCATTTATCATGTGTATGATCCCAGACAAGTTACTTAACAATTCTACCTTTCAGTCTCCTCTAAAATGGTGTCAGTGATATACACCTAACATGCAGGGTTGTGTTACAAGTATTAAAGGAGGTAATTTTGGAGAATGTGTTTACCATGGTGATTGACCCAGAGGCAAGTACTCAATAAATAACTAATTATGAAGATTATTCTCAAAAATTAATAGCTCTAGATCACTTACTTTTAGAACAGATAAGGAAATTTTCTTGCTTCCAATACTATCACATTTTAAGATCACCATTTACAACTATTGAAAAGTTTGGGGAAAAGTTAACTACCATTTTGAACAGTCCAACACACTTATATGGGCTCTTTGAATGGATAATAAAGGTGGTAGATAGTGGTGATGTTCGGTTTGGGTCTGTTGTCCATATCTAGGTTCATAAAATACAGAAACTGGATCCAAAATAAGATTTTTGCACCGTTTTCAACCCATGTTTTCTTTCATAAATGTTAAAAAAAACTCATATCCACTTTTAATATTATTTGAAATTTCAAAATATATTTGACAGCATGAGTAAAAGCAAATCAAAGCACTTATAATGCTGAATATACAGTTTGCAAACATTACATGTTCCTTTCTCCCCTACTTGCTTTGCCCCAAATTCGGCCAAGACTGTCCCCACTCTCCTCCCCAAATTGAGAATCCCAGTCTTAGACAGAAAGGGTGAGGGTCTCATTCACTCGGCCTCTGACAGGGCTCTTTTAGGTCAAGGAGTTTATGCTCTAAGGTCTAATTGTCAAAACCCTGAAGAGCCAAGTCTGCCTCCCTCCAGGAAAAAAGTCCCTGTAGGAAGGGATGTACTGAGAGATGGGATGGGAACAGGAGTTTGGGGCTGGGAATGCCACCTTAAGAACTGGGAATTTGGCTTTTGTTTTTTTTTGTGTGTGTGTTTTTGAAGAGGTGTTACATGAGGATAGCTCTGTTTTAGGAGGAGGACACCACACCAGGTGATTCCCTTTCTCTTAGTAAGACAAAGGTAGTAGAAGAAAACAGTGATATTCTATCAGCAATATAACTTCCTGAAGGTTTTGAAAACTTCTTTCTTACAAATCCGTAAGAAAGCAATAAGCACCCATCTGTTTGCCATAGCTTTAGGACTCCAACTGGATTCCTATGGACTATGGACATGAGCTCCTGACTTCAAGGAATTCCAGATCTGTACCATAAATCTAGAGGAAGCCAACGAAACAGGAACATGAGCTTTGTCTGCCTCTAGCTAGCTGTGTGATGTTGAACAAGTGTCTTACCCTCTCTGGGCAAGAATTTCTACCTAATAACACAAAGTATTAGACCATATTTTCTCCAACACCTCTCAGAACTTGAGCTCTGAATTCTGACGGCACTAGGTTTGAATTTGAGCTACATTGTTTATGTGACCTAGGGCAAGTTAGTAAGTCTCACTGAGCCTTCCTTTGCCCATCTGTCAAATGAGGATAATCTCTCCTGCTTGGTAGGGTTACTGTGATCAACAAATGCCATCTGTTGTTATTACAATCCTCTGATGCTTAAAGTATAAGATGTATCTTAATACTGAATCCAGATATCCTAGATGCACTACCCCTTGCTATATTCCCCTATTTGCGGAGAAGGGGAAGGAACTGAGTCTGCCAGTCAACAGCCAGCAACCTGGGATGGGGGTTGTGGTGGGGGATCTGTTTTTTAGTGCGAAGTGTCCTCCTCTTCCTTCCTTTTAGAAAGTGATTTCTTGCAAATCCACCTTCAGCCTGGTTGTTGCAGGTGAGCATGGTCCCCAGTAGAGAAGCAGCTGCACCATCAGCTCAGAGTGACCAGAAACTGCTTAAGGCAGGAGGTGTTTAGAAGAAAGGACACCACGACGCATAATAAGGTGGGACTGCTAGCTCAGTGTGCCCAATCCCCCCACCCCTTGTGTTTTCTCTCCTTCTGGTAACACTTCCTGTTTGTTTGTTGTTTTCAGTTTGATTTTTTATAAAGATTTATTGAGCTATCTTTCACTTACATATTTCACATAAAATTCCCCCTTTTAAATTATACAGTTCAATGGTTTTTATATTTACAGAGTTGTGCAACCATTACCATAATCAGTTTTAGAATTATTTTCATCACTCTGAAAAGAAACCCCATACCCATTAGCAGTCACTCCCATTTTCCCCTCATCCCAGCCCCTAGAAACCACTAATCTACTTTCTGTCCCAATGGATTTGCCTATTCGGGGCATTTCATATAAATGGAGTCATACAATATGTGGTCTTTTGCGTCTGGCTTCTTTCACTTTGCATAATTTTTTAAAGTTTCATCCATGTTGTAGCATGTATCAGTTCTTCATTCTTTTTTATGCTGAATCATATTCCATTATATAGATAGAACACATTTCTTTATCCAGTCATCATTTGATGGACATTTGGATTGTTTCCACCTTTTGATTATTATTAAGTAATGCTGCTCTGAATATTCATGTACAAGTTTTTGTGCGGACTTAACATTTTCCTTTTTCTTGGGTATATTCCTAGGAGTAGAATTGCTAGGTCTTGTGGTATTTCTATGTTTAGTATTTTCAAGAATTGCCAAACTTTATTCCAGAATGATTGCACTGTTTTACTTCCCTATCAGCAATGTATAAGTGTTATGATTTTTCCACATCCTCGTCAGCACTTGTTATTGTCTATCTTTTTTATTATAACCGTCCTAGTGGGTGTGAAGTGGCATTTCATTGTGGTTTGGATTAGATTTCTCTAATGGAAAACCTTGGGGTTTTTTATTATCTTAGTTCTTTTTTCAAGTTAAAGCATAAGTCACATAAAGTAAAATTAACCCTTTTTAGTGTACAGTTTGAATTTTGACAAAGGCATGTAATTGTGTAACAACCACCACAATCAAAATAGAGAAAATATCTCTCATCCCAAAAGTTCCCTTTTGCCCCATTGTAGTCAATCTTTCCCCACCTCAAACCTCTGGTAACCACTGATCTGATTGGTGTCTTTATCCTTTCACCTTTTCCAGAAGGTCATATAAATGAAATCTTACAATAGATAGCCTTTTGAATCTGGCTTCTTTCATTTAGAAAAGTGCTTTGGAAATTCACCCATGTAGTTGCATGCATCAATGATTGTTCCTTTTTATTGCTGAGTAGTATTTCATTGTATGATCTACCACAGTTTGTCTCCTCAGCAGTAGAAGGACATTTGGGTGGTCTGCAGTTTTTTGCTATTATGAATAAGGCCACTGAAAACACGCACAAACAGGTGAATATAGGTTTTTGTTTCCTGTGGATAAATACTATGCTATTTTGCAAAGTGTTTTGCAACATGCCTCTATCATTTAATATTCCTAACAATAAAGTGTGAGAGTTCCAGTTGCTCCACATGCTCACACCAGCACTTGTTGTCATAAACCTCAGTTTCTTCATCTGTAAATGCGACAGCAATCCCTATTCTATTGCTCTCTCAGAATTGTTGTAAGAATAGAAATAAAAGTGAAACAGCATATGAAATGATTTGTAAATGTAAAATGCTATACCCAAGTAATAAATGCCACTCCTGCTGCTGCTGATGAGGATAATGATTATGCCCAGATATCAAACATAAAGCCTGCTTCCCACATAGCTAAATGTTTCATTTTTCCCCTACATCTTGGCAGACAAAGTGAGTTATAGCAAGTCTAAAGCAGCAAGAGGTTTTGCCTTAGATGCATTCTGTCGTTTCTTTTGGCTCCAGTTTTTGAACTTTTTACAGAAGCAGATAAATAACCAAGATATAAATCACCAAGTGTGAGTCAGTTTTATGAAGAAAAATGACCCTCTGTGAAGGAATTCACCAGTAGTGGAGTCAGCACGACAGACAGCGTGATGTGCTGTGGGAGAAATAAATGCAGCCCTGACCCAGTAGTGTCCCCAGGGAAAGCATTCAGAATGAACTTGCAGCAATTAGGAGGACTGGCTCCCTAAAATGCCCCACCATCGTGGGAGTGGAAGGAGTGAAAAGAAAACTGACAAAGTAATAATTTCAGCTTAATTTTTCAAATTTGAAATTTGCTTTTTTCCAAGTTAGAAACAGAAAGGCGTAAGAAACTAATAAGCAAAAAGTTATCTCCTTGACATCAATATGCATATACAGATGTTTACATATAGAAATATTTATATAGTTGTGTATACATATGGGATAGTGTATGCACATGGATTTCTTTTGCGCCGTCAGAAGAGAGGGCCTGGAAGTAACTGATACCCCAGCAGCAATAAGCTCACCTAGTCACCCAGTTCTTGGCTTCTAAAACGATTCTCCAATTAAAGGAACTGGGACTGCTTGGAGAAATGGCTCATTCTACTGGGGCAGGAAATATACAAGATGAGCCTGGAGTACCTGGTATGCCAGAAAGTGAAGAAGTGATCAAAAAAAGCCACAGCGATAGGAGTATGCCAAAGGGACACAGGAGCCACATAAAACAGCTCCCAATGGAGCTATTTAAACAACAAAATAAATAAAGTAGTATTGGATCGTAATCTAAAATATAAAATATTCTTGTGTCCATACTGATATAAATAAATGATTGAATAAGTAAATAAATAGGGGAGCATAGACAAAACTCTCACGCAAGAGATTTCCAAATAATTTATGCAGATATTCCACCCTCAAAGGGGGAGCTTAACTCCCTATTCATTAAGTGTGGGCTGTGCATAGTGACTTCCTTCCAAAGAAAGCAGTATAAAAAGGGAGAGAAAAAGAGTGACTTTGCCATGGAAAAACCTGGCAAACACCACCTCAGACATAATCCCTGTTCTACCCTGAGAAATACATCTGACATATTCCTACTGAAAGACATTCTACAAAATACCTAACCCATACTTCTCCAAACTGTCAGTGTCATCAAAAACAAGGAAAGTCTGAGAAGCTGTCACAGCCAAGAGGAGACTAAGGAGGCATGACAAATAAATGTAAAGTATTATCCTAGATGGGATGCTGGAACAGAAAAAGGGCATTCAGTAAAATTTAAGGAAATCTGATTAAAGTATGGACTTTCGTTCATAATAACTTGTCAATATTGGTTCTTTAATTGTGGCAAATATACCATCCTAATTTAAGATGTTCATAAAAGGGTTAACTGGGTGTGGGATATATGGGAATTTCTGTACTAACTTTGCAATTTTTCTGTAAATCTAAAACTATTCTAGAAAGCTAACTTGAAAATTTATTTCCTCTCAGAAAATAAAAAGAAACAGAAAGATCTAGAATTTAATTTACTTATTTAGAAAATTTTTCCCCACTGAAAAATATTCTGTGAATAATTTCAGTTTACTCTCAATGAAATTTGTAGCAAGATACGGTCTTTTAAAAGTTGTATGACTGAATTATGTGGTCCTCAAATGGGACATTTCTCATGTTTTGTTTTGTTTTATTTTGTTTTGCTTTTATTGTTGCTCATTGAGAATAATTCCAGTCTTGGTACTCAGAGAGAAAGATGACTAAATATATTTTGGAGTCATTTCATTTTTAAAAGTTAAAATATGGAAAATGGATTGGTACTAAAAAAAAATCCAGCAGATAATTATTCAGAAAATCAGACAAAATCAAAGCACACACTTTCTGCCAAATTCAAAACAAAATCCATCTTCATTTTAGTTTTTCTTTTAAATGCTATTTAGTTGTGTGTTTCAAGTTAAATAAGAGCAACTGTACAAATAAGATCAAACTACAGATGTTATAGAGCCCAATATTTGTATAATGTGAAGAATATATCCCTGTAACAAACATCTGGGACATCTAGATCAGTCATTCAAGATCTGTTACATCAAGGGAAAACTCCCATATTCCTTTTGTCAACTTAATTTATTCCTGGCCTGCAAGTACCCTTTCCTCCCTCCCTAGGATAATAGCCATGCCTTTAAAGGCTATGTAGCAGTTTAATCTTTCCTTGCTTTCTAGTGAGCTTCCTGTAACAGAAAGTTTCTGGCAAGATGTTTTTACATTCAGATCCAGAACCCTGTCTGTGGCAAAACTGAGCCAAGAACTTCACACCACCCTCAACCACCACCAGGACTCACAGCTGCCAGCCACTCAATCTGTCAGGGTTTCTTCCTCTTGGGCCCTGACCTTAGGACTGTAGCTGTCTCCATTATTACCCTCCCAGGGAAATCAGGCACATTATAGGCCCAGTTGGCCATTTATGACTTGATGACTTTGTGAAGAAATCTTGGCCCCTTAGCTACAAGCTATAATAAGTACAGCAAAGCAAGACAATTACCAGGTACAGAGTATATTCGTGGATTTGATTCATCGTAACCTAAGTCTGGCTTGTCGCAGTTTCAGTCTGAAAACTGTCATTTCTGTGGCTACCTCAACTCCAAGGAGTCAAGTCTGTCCTCAACTAAATTTACCTAGTCTCTCTTAAGAGCCTTCTGCAACTACAGTCTCCTCTCAAGTTTTTCTTTATGTTTCTTATCTAGTTGGTTAAGTAAAATAGTTATCGACTGGCTATAATTGTCTCTCTAACCTAACTCAATAAACGGTCATAGCTACTACTGGTTAAGCCCTTAAGCAAGTCATGCACTGTGCTGTGCTCTTGTATAAAATATATACAACATAAAATTTCCCATTTTAACCACTTTCAAGGATACAAGTTAGTGGTGTTAATTACATTCACAATGTTGTGCAACACGTCACCTTTCCATTACCAAAATTTTCCCATCACCCCAAACAGAAACTCTATCACCATCAAGCATTAACTCCTCATGCTCCACCCCCATCCCAGCCCTAGTGACCTGTAATCTAATTTCTGACACTATGAATTTGCATATTGTAATTATTTCATGTAAGTGACTGCTCCGGATTTTGACTCCCTCCTTTACAGGGCTTTTGAACACCTACTAGTCTACTCTGAATATTTACCGAAATTAACATTTCCTGGACCCATCTTTACATTTAGCATATTTCTCCATACAAGGAAACATTTTAAAAAGCAGATAGTTTTACTTCATATTAATGTCTTAGGCATAAATTATTATTTTAAATACAATTATTCACACTTGGTTAGGGAATATGAACTACTGTTTTAAAATCTTAAAATGTAGAGTTCTTCAGCCTGCATTAAGCTCATCGTATCCCTCTTCTTAATGACCCCACACTCCGCAACAAAAATACAATACACAGAAACACCTTGATTCCTAAAGATATTTAATCTGCATCCCCATAATTATGTCTCATGTCTCAAGTGGATTTGGTAGGTTGCTGGAACTGGGCCTCCATAAGCAGAGATGAAAATATAGGAGAACATATCTCTCTCCCTCTTGGACCCTGCCAGCCTTGTGCACTTACGTTGATTGGTGGAGGGAAGATCATGCAGACTAAGCTTTGACTTCCCTCCCCAAAAGCAGAACAAAAAGCAAAAAAGTTGTGTGTATATCGGTAACATGTAAAGTCAGGAAGAAATAGTAATCTTTCATTTGAAGCAATATAGGGTAGTAGAAAGAATGGGAACCCTCAGATCTAGCCTGAAAAGCTTCTACTACCTAGCTGTGACTTTTATCAAAGAGAACTTCTCCTTGCCTTATTTCCTTACCTGTAAATTGAAAAATGTCAGTGTTGAATTACTTGTGAATGTATCACTGGTGTTCTGCCTACTTGCAAAAAAGAAAAAGAAAAGAAAAAGATATGAGGAAGCTTTTAAAACAGGTGAAGTAAAAGGGCTAGCATCATGCAAGAAAGGGGGATAAAAGGCATAACCTCTCCAGAATGCCCAGGCTAAAGGAAAGTGATGTCATTGAATTCAAAAGTCGATCAGAGTTTCTTGGAAGCTAAGACAAAAAGGAGGACATGATGGGTTATATTGTTTTCATTATCTGAAAAAGGAGAAGAAGATGGAGGAGAGGGCAGAAGGAAGAGAAGGTGAGGAAGAAGGTAAAGGAGCAACAGCATACCAATTATCAGGAAATTGAAGCTGCCTCCTAGAACTGAACTCTGGGAGAAATGTTTTGCATGTATGCTACAGAAAGTAGTGCAGAAAGTAGTATGCAGAAACAATCTCCCTCTAGTCATAACGACCCTCAATAAGAAGTAGGATATGATTTAAAAGCATGGTCTCTAAAGGTTTGTGTAGGGAGCTAACTACAGTGATCTAGTCCAGCTGTATTACTCACTGACAGTCTAACTTCACACAGGGAAGAAGTTTAGAAAATCTAAGGAATGAATGCCTGGCATGACCCTTAGGATGTCTTTCTTGAATACAGGTTGCCTTAGCCAAGTTTTTGACAAGAGTGACATGCTACAGACTAGAAATTTGAAATTTGAGATTCCTGGCAAGCCCTTATTTATATAAAAGTAATGAAGACTTATGAAAGTTCTCCTTCTCCCCTCAACCATTCTTTCCAATCCCCAAGGGGCTCTTGCATGTTCATGTGCAGAGAAGGCCAAGACGTTTTATTATTATGGTGACCCATAATGAGGGAAAAAGGGAGGAACTTTCATTTTCTGAAGAATAGAATGCTATATTGCTGGAATTTTTGTTTTTACAACAAACTTGTATTACTTTCAATAATAAAGATTAAACCAGGGATCTGGGGTAGGAAGTAGGGGAGAGAGAGAGGATGAGAATGAATATCAACTACAGTTGCATGTAAATAAGTATGCAAAGGTCAGTTTAGGAAAAAGAATATAGTTCTACAAATGAAGCCCCTGTGCAGTTGTCACTTAGATTAAGCTCCATAATATTTGTTGCGTGACAACATGAATAGAACACAGAATAGAGGACCAGCCAAGTCAGCAAGAATCTGAAGGCGGAGTTTGCCAGTTGACTGCCACAACCAGGAAATGAATGTACTGTGGCTTCTTTCAAACACTTCATTATTAGTGGGGCAGCATCCTAATGCCCTTTCCAGGAGGACCAGCCGCAGAACGAATCCCCAGATTCCTAAATGGGTTCATCTGTCAACTAGAATTATATAGAATTATATCTCAGAGGCAGGCTGCCAAAAACATCTCTTCTGGTTCAGGATAATTGGAAATGAGCTCTTCCTCCTGTCTGCAGTTGGCCAGCACTTTTGTTTGCTTCTTGATCCCACTCCTGGAACACCATTCATTTGTTCATTCAATCATTTATCCAGAATTACTGATTGAAGGCATACTATGTGCCAGACACTATTCTAGGTCCTGGGGATACAGCAGTGAAAAAAGACGAGTTCTTGCCCACGTGGAGCTTATATTCAAGGTAGAGGGAGACAGATGAGGAACAAGGTAGATAAATGAAATGTATGGTATGAGAAGTGCTAGGGAGAGAAATAAAGGAGGGAAGAGGGATGGAGAGGATTGGGGAGGGGTGGCTTTGAACCTAGGTAGGATAGTGAAGGAAGACCTCATGAGAAGCTGGTATTTGAGTAAAGACCAGAAGGGGTTGAAGGAGTGAGCTCTCTGGATATCTGAGAGAAGAGCATTTCTGGCAGAGGGAACTGCAAGTGCAAATACCCTGAGTGGGGTGAGGAGCATGCCTGACATATTCAAGGAGTCACAAGAAAGTCTATGTGGCTGGGAGAAGGGAGTTAGGGGGTGTTGGGGAGGGTGGCAGTGTGGTAGGAGAGTGTCCGATAGTATAGAAGCCTGTTGTAAGGGCATCCAACTTTACTGACAATGATAGGAAGTCATTGGAGGGTTTTGATTAAACTGTATATATTTTTCTCTGACTTGCATTTTTTACTCAACCTTGAGTTTGAAATTCATCCATGTTGATGTGTGTAGCTATATTTTATTAATTTTCATTGTTCTATATTGTTCTATTGGGTACTCTTTACCCTTCTACCTGTGGAAAGACAGCTGGGTTCTTTCTTATTTCTTTTGCCATCACAAAGGAAATAGTTCTCTTCCTATTTGCAGTTGCTGTAGAGGTATATCCTATTTACTTCAATGCCATACTGAAATGTTTGGGGACTCTGTTACAAAAGTGAGGATCTGGGGCCATCCTATATTTCCTGCGGAAACATGGAATTTGTGCTGTCGATGGGTCAGTCTATGCAATTCCATCCTCTGGTATTCTTTCATAAAGATTCAGAAGAATGTGAAAATGTTGGCCCTGTGAATGGTTTTTGTCCATGCATCAAGGTGGGCAGTGGACCAATCTAAATGGCCAAGAATTTGAAATTACTGTAAGCTGACCACAATCAATAGCAAAGTGGTTGGCTAATGCCTGCCGTCTCCTAGCCAAGAGTTTGAGGAGTTGGACCAGGTGGGTGGTGTTGAAGTGGCATTTTGAGGAGCCCTAGTGAATATTCCTTGAAGAGATTCTGCCCCTCCCCTTACGCTGCCTTTCTTCGTCCAAAGCAGCTCTGCTTGCTCAATTTTATATCCTGGGCTTCCCCGTAAAGTTTTGTGGCCCTAAATTTGAAGCCAGTTGACTAAATGTCCTCTAAGATTCTTTACAACTTTAAAATTCAGTTGTCACACACATTCCCACACTATATCTAAAGTACTTTAACATTTTCTTTTTCATTGGCAAATACTTTAATAAAAGATCAAATTTACTTTCACTGTTTTGTAGTTACTGTTATAGCTTAAACATAAAAGATTATTGAACCATTTTTAAAGAATGACTAGCCTTCCACTCCTGTCCTGTGGAGGAGTGGGGGTAGGCCTGGCAGACAGTGAAGAAGTGTGGGAGCTGCACGGGGGCCTGCCCCAGCACTCAAAGATGCAGATTGATATAGGGGGCATGGAGGTGGTGGGCAAAAGAGAAGGCCTGAATATAATTATGCCTAAGAGTGTCCCCCGAGTACCTCTTTGTTGCTCAGATGTGGCCCTCGCTCTCTCTAACTGAGCCGCCTCGACAGGTGAACTCACTGCCCTCCCCCCTACGTGGGACCCAACTCCCAGGGGTATAAATCTCCCTGGCAATGCATGATATGACTCCCGGGGATGAATCTGGACCCAGCATTGTGAGACTGAGAGTATCTTCTTGACCAAAAGGGGAATGCAAAATGAGGCGAAATAGTTTCAGTAGCTGAGAGATTTCAAATAGAGTCGAGAGGTCACTCTGGTGGACATTCTTATGCGCTATATAGATAACACCTCTTAGGTTTTGATGTATTGGAATAGCTAGAAGTAAATACCTGAAACTACCAAACTCCAACCCAGCAGTCTGGACTCCTGAAGACAATTATATAATAATGTAGATTACAAGGGGTGACAGTGTGATTGTGAAAATCTTGTGGATCACACCCCCTTTATCTAGTGTATGGATGAATGAGTAGAAAAATGGGGATAAAAACTAAATTACAAATCGAGTGGGATGGGGGGATGGTTTGGGTGTTCTTTTTTTCACTTGTATTTTTTATTCTTATTCTGATTCTTTCTGATGTAAGGAAAATGTTCAGAAATAGATTGTGGTGATGAACGCATAACTATATGATCATACTGTGAACAGTTGATTGTATACCATGGATGATTGTATGGTATATGAATATATTTCAATAAAACTGAATTTAAAAAAAAAAAAAAAGAAAAGACCTGAATGGTTGGAAGATTGGTTACTTCGAGCAAATAACTAAATTGATTGAGTAGATAAGTAAATATATTCAGGATAATCAGGGAAAGACATGGAAAAGATACTTGCAAATGTGAAAAGAAGGAAGGCTAGAAAGAACTTTGAGGTGTTAAATCAGAAATGTAGTCTTGGTAAGAACTTATTTTATTATACACATATAAATATGAGAATAATTATAGATGTGTGTGTGTGTGTTTGTTTTCTAGCTCTGTCTCCTTGGAGGGCTCTGAAGCAATGACACTTCAGTTAGCAATAAGCACATTGAGTACAGAGAGTCTAAATACCATCTTCCACTAAAAGGAAACCAAGGCTTAGAAAAATGCTGATTCCAGCTGGGGCAGGGAAAATTAAAGATAAATGTGGAAATCTTGTTTTGCCAGAAAGTAAGGATATGCTCAAAATTGATGGAGATTTGTTAGAAAGAGTCAGGAGCCCTTTTGAGACCATTTGAGCTTCATAGGGTTTCCGTTCGGAGTGATGGGAAGGTTCTGGTAATGGACAGTAATAAGGGAATGCACCATTGTAAATGTGACAAATCCCACTGAAGGGTATGCTTGGGAGTGGTTGAGATGGGAAAGTTTATGTTGTATATATATATTTCCACAATTGAAAAAAAGAGTGTCTACAGAGACAGTGACAGTTAAATACAATACATAATCCTAGGTTGGCTCTAATAATGGAGGAGAAAATGTCCAAAAGGACATTGTTGGGACATATGAAAATATTGGAATATAGACTATAAGGTGTATGTCCAAGTTAAATTTCTTGAACTTGATAACTACCAAAGGTGGTTACATAGTGAATACCCTTATATAAATGTACATGGAAATATTAAATGTTCAAGGATAATGAAGTATACAAGCTACTCTCAAATCCCATGACACTGGGTTGACAATTGATGAGGTGGGTGGACAATTGATGAGGACAGCAGGGAAATCTTGGAATATCTCCCCACAAAACTAACCAGTTACCACGGCGGAGTGGGGGGGTTGGGGTAGGGGGTGGGAATGGTGACTATAATGGAGAAACTGGCAGGAAGATGATGATAGATAGATAGATAGATGAATGATAGATAGATGGATAGGAAGGAAGGAAGGAAGGAAGGGAAAGAAGAAAGATACAGCAAATGTGAAAATATTAAAAGTTCGTGTACCTGGGTGTCTGGTTGTGGGATATGTTGGAGTTCTTTGTATGTGTTTTGTATTATTTTTGGAACTGTCCTATAAGTTTGAAATTATTTCAAAATAAATAATGATAGTAATGGGTTCCAATATAAGGAAAAACTACAATCCATGAATCTATATTGATTTAAATAATAATAAATAAATGGGGGAGAAGAGAAAGCTCTTTCTTATAATAGAATGCAACTAGCAATATGAAAGGAATGATGAACATAATAAATCATCATTTATAGCTGTGGTGATTTGAAGCTATTATGTACCCCCAGAAAATGCTATGTTCTTTTAATCCATTCCTGTGGGTGCAGACTTATTGTAGGTGGGATATTTTGATTGGGTTATTTCAATTGAGATGTGACCCACCTCATTCAGGATGGGGTTTTTTAAATTCAATTCTATTGCGATATATTCACATACCATACAGTCATCCAAAGTGTACAATCATTTGTTCACGGTACCTTCATATGGTTGTGCATTCATCACCTCAATCAATTTTTGAACAGTATCATTACTCCCAAAAAATAAAAACAAGAATAAAAATTAAAGTAAAAAAGAACACCCAGAACATCCATACCCCCTATTATTCATTTAATTTTTGTCTCTATTTTTCTACTCCTCTGTCCATACACTGGCTAAAAGGAGTGTGAGCCACAAGGTTTTCACAATCACACAGTCACACTGTATAAGCTATATAGTTACATAATTGTCTTCAAGAATCAAGGATACTGGGTTGCAGTTCAACAGTTTCAGGTATTTCCTTCAAGGTATTCCAATACACCAAAAACTAAAAAGGAATATCTATATAACGCATTAGAATAACCTCCAGAATGACCTCTTGACTTCATTTGAAATCTCTCAGCCACTGAAACTTTATTTTGTTTTATTTTTCTTCCTCCTTTTGGTTAAGAAGACTTTCTGAAGCCCGCAATGCTGGGTTCAGGCTCATCCCATGATAAGTCATGTCCCATGTTGCCAGAGAGATTTACACCCCTGGAAGTCATGTCCCACATAGGGAGATCCTCTTGCTGTTTGCGAGGATAAAAGACAGAAAAAAAAAGAGAAACTAAGAGATGATGTATAGAGAAATACCCAGAGAAGTTTAGAGAAAAAGCCACAGAGAAGCCAGAAACTGAAGCAATGACACCTGGGAGAGAAGGAACAACAGACATTGCCATGTGCCTTGCTGTCTGACAGAGGAGCCCAAGCTTGTGGTAACTGGTCTTCAGAGAAGGTATTGTCCTGTTGATGGCTTAACTGGGACATTTTCATGGCCTTAGAACTATAAATTTGTTTACTAATAAATCTCCATTGTTAAAAGCCAACCCTTTTCTGGTATATTGCATTCTGGCAGCTTTAGCAAGCCAAAACAGTAGCCATCACAGAGATAGGTGATTTGGGTAGTAGTCATCAATGGAGACTAGGACTGGTGGGTGGACAGTTGATGAAGACAGCAGGGAAATCTTGGAATATCTCCCCATGAAACTAACCGGTTACCACGGTGGGGGGTTGGCGTGGGGGGTGGGAATGGTGACTATGATGGAGAAACTGGCAGACACCAAGCTGACCAGATGATCAAGATTCATATGACCACTGGTACAAAGGATTGACATCGTGTGCCCCCAGATGTAGTGCGCTGAGCTGAGCCAAATCCTCATTCTGTGGTATTCCTGCCAAGAGAGCATAACCTAAGACTGGCCATGAGGAAGTATTGGACAGACCCAGCTTGAGGGCCATCCTACAGAGTGTAATGCCTGTAATCCTTTGAACCTGTTGAAGTCATGAAAGACAGGGAAAGACAGAGGAACCATTTCAGTTTGGGAGAGAATGACAAGACCTGAGAACTAAATGCAACGTGTGGCCCCCAGACCAGCATCATCAGCATCAACTAGGAGCTTCTGCTCCCTCACAGACCTGCTGAATCAAACCTGGGTTTGAAC
Source organism: Choloepus didactylus (assembly GCF_015220235.1). NCBI lineage: Eukaryota > Metazoa > Chordata > Mammalia > Pilosa > Megalonychidae > Choloepus > Choloepus didactylus. The sequence continues at coordinate 43,676,570 of NC_051321.1, forward strand.
ATGATCCGCAGTGATTCGTAGGCATATTAGGGTTTGAGAAAGACCAGGGCCCTAGATAAATGCTTCTCAAACACAAGGCCTTATCAGAATCACTTAAGAGAATTTTATAAAAGACAGAGTGCTAGTCTCCTCCCCAAATCTACTGAATTAGATGCTAGATGGTGACATATAGAGTTGGGTATTTTTAAGAAACTCCCCCAGGTGGTTCTGGTTCTGAGCTATGTTTAAGAACCACTGGGCTCTAAATGGTATTGTCTTATGCATAAGTGACCAAAGTGGGGGTCATTCCAGTTGGGCTTTGAAACACAGGTTGGAGAACTGTGCCAATCATCACCAAGACTACTGCTCAAGGCATCAAGACATGAATAAACTACTTCAATGCAAGGGTGGAATGTAAATAAATATCATGGGTTCACATTTAAGGTTTTCAGAACATTTAAGTGGATTTGAAAAACGCTGTTTAAAAGTTTGTTTGTACAAACCTCATACTCTTTCCAGTCCTTGTTTGGCATAGAGTTTAATCAGATTTAAAATGGTAAGCATTCTTTGTAAGGTTGTAGTTTCTTCCAGGACAAGTAAAATAAGACATCTGGGTTTTATCATTAAAATATAAAATATGCCCAGCCTTTTGCGGAAATGTGGGCCTGAGTTTATATGCTACAGGTGTTAAGAATATTTGATACATGTAGAATTAAAAGAAAAAAAATATATGCATAGCAATTTTGTTTCAGAAAAATAGTTTGACTGAATCATTTAAGTATTTTCTGTGTTTTCAAGGAAAAATAGAAGTCTTTTAGTCAACTTTAAACAAAAATACCTAGTTTTCAGAGTCTTTGTTTTTATATTTTACAATCAACTCTCTCCTTTACGTACAGAAAATTTGCTTTCGCTCTCTTATTAGCATCTGTCAATTTACTGGTAGCACCTCATGGACATAAAAATCATCTTCCATTACTAATTTCTTCCCTGTACCAGGAAAGATATAAAAACACAGAATTGGAAGCATGTGTCTGGGCATAATATGGGCATATTCTATGTACGATTCTAAGAAAGGATGATATAGTCTTATTACTGATCGAAAGAAAGAAAGAAAGAAAAAAAGGGAGGAAGAAAAGAAGGAAGGAAGGGGAAAAGAGAAGAGAAAGGGAAGGGAAAGGGAAGGGAATGGGAAGGGAAGGAAAAAGACATTTTATTCAAAGAAGCACCACACAAAATGTAGGTGCTTCGGAAAACCAAATGTTACACTGGGAAATCATTGAGGACTTGCCCAATAATGTAAGTTGGCTAGTCTTTCAATTGTGCATTTTTACATTATTTCCTTTAATCCTACGATTCTGTAAGGTTACTCATATACCTGCTTTAAAATTGAAGGAATAGAAGAGAGATTAAATAATTGGCCCAATATTATACAGCTAGTAAATGTTAGAGCTGAGACTTGATCCCAGCTCCTCTGACTTCAAGCCTGGCCTCTCCCCACTGTCTCTAGTAAAGTGTATTAGTCCATTCAGCATGCCAAAAACATGATCTTTTGTTTTGTTTTGTTTTGGCTGGGGTGGGGTGGGGATGGGGGATAAGATGTGTTACTAATACTTGAATGGTGCTTTTTTTTTTTTTTCCTTTTTTTTATCTTCATTTTATTGAGATATATTCACATACCATGCAGTCATACAAAACAAATCATACATTCGATTGTTCACAGTACCATTTGAATGGTGCTTTTTACTTTTTGGTTTCTGTCATCTACACAATAAGCAATTCTACAGTAAATATTTCTCTAAAAAGATTTCTTGAGCCAGATATAAAATATGTCCTTTCCTGCTGAGGTGAAAACTCATCTGTACAGGAGAAGCCCTGGCTGGTATGGGCCCCCACTCTCTCTTGCTGCTGCTCCGTGTAACCCTTAAATTATCAGCCTCCCCGCCCCCACCCAACCCCAAACTTGTGCCTTTTACAAGAACTGTCAACATCTCCCAGAGCTGCTTTAACTGAATATCCTGAAGTAAACACAGGCTTTGAGCTTAGCAAGAACACTCAAAGTCCTGCCAGCTGCCTGGCCCCAGTCTCCAAAGTAAATCCCCTTCCTCTCTTGGTCTGAAGTTCACTTCAACCTCCCAGGTCAAGGTTTTGAATTTCTGAAGCACCATCCCTTGGGTGTGTACCCACTGAGCTGTTAGTCAGGGTCCCCAGCCTACAATCCACCAGTGAGCAGCTGCTCTCTCCCTTCCTGAAACCGATCCTCGCAGGAATTTTCCCTGAAGGGCTCTTGTCCTCCGGGAAAAGAGGAGGTTTTCTTGCCTTTTCCTTTGACTTCTCGGTCTCCTGCCATCTCTACTGAAGACAAATAGCAACTGCACCATCCAGCTTCTTTCACTTGGGTTACTTCTCCCCATTTTCCTCCATGCCTCTCTGCTAGAATTCTGCCTTGAATCTCCAGCCTCCTCTACCCTTTCTGTTCCGTAGCCCTGTCTGCAGGGCACAGCTGGCATCCCATCTCTAGCTGAAGGCGAGGGGGAAAGTTCAAGCCTCAGCATATCCAAAATTTGGCAGGCAGCTCTGCACCACTGCTGCCTTTTGGATTCTGTTCAGGCTGATGAGGGCTAGGATATGGCAGGCCATTAGCTGGGCAGCCGCGTCTCTCTTTTGTTTCTCAGGTTTTGCCCAAATAGGATCCACTCCCACTACCCACTGAGTTAGTGTCTTTAGCAATGCCTGCAGCTCCCATCTTTCCTCACCGTCAGACCAGGTTAGCTCCTTCCCATTATGTGCCACTCCTTCCCCCAGTGAGCTGCCTCAAAAGACAGGAGGAAGTGAAGGAGAGGTGGCAGTGCAGCAATCCTATTTGCAGAGATAACCGCAGTCCAGTGGATTATAACTACAGGATGTAAAGAGCATTGGACTGAGGTCAGCAGGTCTGGGGTCTAACCCTGGCACTGCCACTGACCAGCTAGGTGACCTCAGACAAGTCGCCTAACCTCTCAGACCTTGGTTTCTTCATCTATAAAAATAGGAAAATGGGCTAAATAAACTCTAAGGTCGTTCCCAACTCAAACATTCTGAGGTCCATTGACTTATTAGTTATCACATTATATAGTACAATATCATGACCAAAAGCTGGTCTACTTTCTGAGGCTATTTTCCCTGGTCAGCCTTGGCCACAAAATAGTAGTTGCCCACATGTGTTAATCTCTTCGTTTTGGGTCATAAGGAAAATCTTGGTTTTGGGATTCCTAAAATTACATATTAATTCTGGATTTATGACACCAATGAAAAACCTTATGCTGCCATTTTTTCTATTTCTACCTCTCCTGACACCCCACCCTTATGTTTTCTAGGTCAGCAGCTGCAGGGTTGGTCTCCAGAAATACCAGTGTAAACAGGCCCCAGGGTATATCTCCTCCAGGCTAAAAGAGCTTGGGGAGACCAGCCAGTGTTTAGCCCTGTGCCAATATTCCAGGGTCCTTCTATATGTTAATTAGTGTTCCTTTGAAAAGATATCTCATGGTCAAGAGAATTTGAGAAACACTGAGTGTTAGCTGCTGCTTGGAGAGTCACCACATACATAAGCATAGTACAGGTTCTAAAAAATCCTGCCAGTAAAGAAATCTGTTTAACTTTATCACAGCATTTCCGCTCTCTTCTTAAATACTTAATATGTTAGAATACGTTCTGTGGAACACAGTGCAGGAAACATTGCCATAAAACATTGCTGGGTCTTCAGGGCAGAAAGATATAACAACAGCTGCTGGAATATTTATTAAGCACCTACTATATACAGAACACATGTGAATGATTTAAAATTGGCAGCTCAAGTGTCTCCCAGCCAGGATTTCAAAATCTGAAGATGTAGAAGGATAGGCACATATGGATAAGAATGCCCATCAACAAGCAAGACGAATGAAGTGTCAAGTACAGCTCGGAAGTGCTGGAGCCCAGCCACTGGACAACTGTTGTTTGACCTCCCAAACTGAATTCCTTACTCTCAGCTGTCAGTATCAAGTTCTTTTGCTTCACTCTGCCACTCCGTTGGTTACACGATATCATGGCAGGACATTCGTTGTTTATTTTTATAAATTAGGTAGTTGGTGAGACACAGAGTAATTTTATCTTGGGCTGAATGCCCTAGAATTCTAGCCTTTCATGTATAGCTTTGGTGGATTTTGCTCAGACTTGGAATCTCTTCTTTCCCCAGAAAAGGTGACCTCCTTTTTACAAAGCAAAGAAGATATTGAACTGGCCGATGCCACATGATGTAACTTAATCCCACTCTGAATCAAAGGTATAATTGCAGTCCAGTGTACCTGGTGTTTCCTGCGTTCTCAGGATGACTGCCCTTTTGGTACCTACTTGAGGCTCAATACTTTTTTCCCCCTCCTACCAGACCATATCAGTGTGTCCCCACTTCTTCACATAGCAGGTAGAGCTGCTTCTTCATCTCCTGTTTCCCACCCTGCCCTGCCAACTTGCCTGAGACTTCCTATTGATATTTTCTTTCTGAACTTTTTCTTGCTCCTTTTCTACTTTCCCTCTGCCTCTCCTGTCTCTTTGAAAAGAAAGAAAATATCATTGTGTCTGAGGGCCTTGGGAGGTCCTCAGAACCAATGATCTCTGCTAAACAGAATGGAAAGTGGTGCCGTAATAGAAAGCCAACATTATTTCTACAAAGTATCTTGAAGAAGGAGCTGCTTTATTTAAAAAAAAAAGCAATGTTAATAGTTTACATTTACTGAGCATCTACTGTTCTCCTAGCCCTGGAATGCTTTACATTTAATATCTCTTTTATTAGTCCCAACACCCCTATGATACAGGACAATTTATTATTCCCATTTTACAAGTTAGGAAATTGAGTTGTACAGAGGTAAGAAACTTGCAATAGTTCACAGAAGTAGCAAATAGCAGAGTCAAGAAATGAACCTGCATTTCTGTGGCTTCAAATCCTGTGTTCTTTGCCGTTAAATACACTCTCCTGTTTCCACCAACCTTCCATTAGAACAGAAACACTGAGAAAACAGAATTCTAGTTTTCATCACATTTCTTCATTACCAAGTTTCATTCACAGAAGTTCAGCCCCACCCACATGTACTAACTACATGGCAGATTCAATTATCTTCTTCTTAAGGTTCTAATTATATCTGCCAGGGTCCAGCAGGGCTGGGATGTACTTGATCTTGGTGGGATGAAACATCCTTTGTTTCTTCACACAGATTTGTCTTTAGAGAAACATGTGCCAATACATGCAAACTATTTTATTCCCCTCCATTCCCTCCTTTTTGCTTGATTAGTTTTGGGTTGGTTGTTAGTCTCTTATCTGCTCACCACCCACATTGCAATCTGCCTATGGGCCCTGCAAGTGAAGTAGTGACTTTCTGGACTCACTTTTGATGCCTGTGACAGTTGTCCAGATGTCCTGGGGCCCAGGGTGATTCACAGCACATCCCAGAGCCTCTTGGTCCTGCTGGGTGGCCCTGGAAGTCAGAGTTCACTCTTCCCCCTTTTCAAAGTAATGTGGCCAGTTGCTGGTGGGTTCCCTGTCTTGGAGACTCGAGTAACCTGGGAAGCCATGTCCTGTCTGTCACTCACAGCACCTTAGACAGCTCATTCCAGAACAGATGAGATGGTCACCACTACCTTCACTCTTTGATGCCCAACTCTTTTATCTTAGGGAAAATGGAATCCTCCAGTCAAAACCCAAACCTTACCCATAAGACTTCTATGTTGTGGCTGCTGGGTCTACTTCCCCAGCACTAGCCTTTAAACCTCTTGGGTGAAGAGCAAGCTGGCAGGTGATTATAGGATGAGCTGTAGTATAGCTGTCAGCTCCAAGGCAAGAGATCTTGCTATATTCCTCCCTCTGCAGCCCCTCGATGCTCTGGGCAACTCAAGCACTAAGCCTGTCTTCTGAGAAGGGTAGCACTGACAGGGATGTGGTTATTATGGCTGCTGTGTTTTGGGCATCACTCGGTCATGCAGCAAGAAGTTACTGAGTACCTACTGCTCGAGCCATAACCCATGCTGGGAAACAGATGAGTCAGCCAACACCTGCCTTCAAGGGGCTCAAATTCCAGTGGCAGGGGAATGAGGGGAAAGTGGTCGCAGTACAGTGTAATAAGTGTAACAAAATTATGTTAGCACAGAGAACTGAATAACTAGCTGAGGGTTCAAGGAAGGCTTCCTGGAGGAGGTAATATCAAAGCTTATTAGGCAATCAATTGGATGTGGGGAATGGATATAAAGGAGGAGTGAAGGATTGGGGATATGGTGGGTTTGAGGAACCTTTGGGCCCCCCAGGTGGAGATGTTCCATTAATCCTTAGATATACAGAACAAGAGATGGACATTTAGAGCCAGCAGCAGAGATGGGGTAGATAAAACCAGGGAAGTGTTGGAAATCATCTAGGGAGAGAATGTAGCATGAGAAGAGACCCATGAAGGTCCAGGACAGAGCCCAGAGAAACGCCAGCAGTCAAGAACTGGCTCACCCCACAATTGGAGGAGAGAACAGTGTTGAAAGCGTGGGCTCTAAAGCTGGGCTGCCTGGCTTAGGTTGCGCCTCATAGCTTTGTGATCTTGAATAAGTTACTAAACCTCTCTATGTTTCAATTCCTCCATCTATAAAATGAGGTGGTAATAATACGTATCTCCTTGGATTGTTGTAGGATTAAATGAATTAATACATGTTAAGCACTTAAAACAGGGTCTAAGTAGATGCTACAGGCGTGTTTGAAGTCATTATTATTTCACTGATATCACAGAAGGTCAAACACAGCCTGACAGTCAGCCCCTGAGCTCCCACTAGCATTGCCCAGTTGAGATCCCCTGCAGTGAGAAGAGATGGAGCAGGGGCCCCCATGGGATCCAGACCACAGCTGCTTGGGAGGAGAAAGGATAGATTCTGTTGGGCTGTACAGTTGCCACCATCTCCTGAGAGAGCAAGGACTGTGTCTGCCTTGCTCACTGTATGCACCACTTCCCACAACAGTGCATGTTACAGTAGGAGCTCCTTGAAGACAGGCACTCGGTAGATATTTGCTGAATGAGCAAATGCATGAAGGCAGCTCCAGTTCAGCTGGTGTGAAGGAGGCTGCAGGGACCAGGGAAAGTTGGTGGACCCTCCAGCGGGAGAAACAACACCCTCCAACAGGTGCTACATTTCTTGGGGAGCAACTCCTGACTCTCTGACCTCTCTCCTAGGATACCTGCTTGTCTCTGTAAGTGAGCTGCAGAGGTGGAATCTCTCAGGGACCGTCTACCACACAATCCTTCCTCTTCCAGATTCTAATTCAGGAGTCCTTTGTCTCATTCAATGTGCCATGGGAAATTTAGAATATTAGAAGGGTAACAGAATGGGAATGTTGGTATTCAAACAATAAGTGCCAACCCCACATTCTCTAAGTGACTTCTGGCCTCAGAATGCTAACATTTTATTTTCCAGTCTTTGCTTAGCTATTTCTTAGTACAGTAGACTGGGGTAGCTGTTGGAGGCTCAAAGGTATAATTAATTCACCTTTGGGTCTAATCCTCAAGAGAGAATATGGATGGTAGAACATGGTGGTTTAAAAGCACAGGCTTTGGATTGGGCTCATTCCCAGTTTATAGGTTGTATAACCTTGGGCAAGCTATTTAGCCATTCTGAGCCTCAACTTCATCATCTGTAAAATGGGAGCAGTATTAGTACCACCCATGTAGGACTGAGAGGATTCAAAAGGATAAGCAGTTTCCCTCTCACAAGCACATGCCCGGTACATGGAAGCTGTTGTTATTGTAGTTATTACTAAAATAATTCAAAGAGGAAAAGAATTCATAAATAGCCTTACAAAAGGATCAGAATAGTTGGGAGCTAACAGCTGATTTATATAAAGACTTTTTGTGTAAACTGCAAGCAAGGGATTTCAATTGCATATTACAATGGGATAAAATAACCAAGGCCCTGTTTGAGGGCTATTAATAAACACTTTTACAGAAAGGGAGAATGTACCTGAGACAAGGCTTACCGTTGGATAGCACTTAATAATTGATTTCAGAATGAATGATCCTTCTATTGCATTATGGTAAGAGAGAGAATTCCCCAGGCATAGCTCTGTAATCCAGTTATATAGAGATGTCATTTGCCTGTCTATGTCAAAATATTTCCCCTAGCTGAATTTTAAACAGTAAATAATGCCAGTGAATTTAGAACTATTGTCTAAGCTTTTAGGGAATTTATAGTTGAAGAATTTGGGAATAAACAACGATCTATTACAAACTGTGGGCAAGACACATTCCACAAAAAAATAGAAAAGTGGCCAGATAATATGTTCTCTACCCTCAAGAGGCTGACAGTTTAGAGGAGAAGGTAGACATATCCACAACTAACTTTATTGCAAGCCAGAGTATGCCATATAATTTTCTTATACTTGCTCCAACCACTCCCACCCACCACCTCCCCATGACTAGTATCATTCCCCACAAATTCACAGGCACATAGTAATTGTGGAAAAATAAGCACTATTGAAGAGATATAAATAAAGTTGCTTTGAGAGGGTTGGCTGGGACCAGGGAGTGGTAAAAAGACTTCCAAAGATGGGCAGAACATAAATAGGTAAAATGGGCCTTGTGCTTAATCATAAAACCAACCATATCATAATTTAAGTACTTGCTTAATGTCATTTTCTCCCACTGGGTTCCAAGCTACCTGAGGGCAGGTAACATGTCTGTCTTGCTTACCAGTGTCCAGCACGCCTCCTGGTACATAGTAAATACTCACTAAGTGTTAAAAGAGAGCAGGAAGGGTCATCTCAAACCAGGATACATTTTTCAAGGCTTTTTAAAAATTTTTTTTTATCAGTTTCAAGTTTACAGCAATTCAACTCAACAAAAAAAAAGGAGGGGGGACATTTATTGGTTTATGTATTTGGAAATGTCAGTGGGCTTCAATTATGGCTAGATCTAGGAATTTGACCATTGTCCCCAGGAATCCATCTTCCTCTTTCCTTTTTGTGCACTTCATTTCCTGATATTATGGCAAAGACAGCTGCCAACAGCTCTGAGATTGTATCTTTACACTTTATGATTCCAACAAAAAGGAATGTGTTTTTTCCTGATAGTTTCAGCAAAAGACTCAAAGAGGGGTCTATTGACCTGACTTAGGTCATATACCTATCTTTGAACAAATCATTTGGCCAGGCCTGAAGGCAGTGCCACATCATCTGTAGATATTAAAATGGGAAAAGGGTAATTCACCAAAGCCATGTTGGAGAGCCAAAACAAAACAAGCAAAAACCCCCTCTATAGTCACTACACAAGGAACCAGTTTGAAAAATGTCGTAGAGATAGGAATAGGTGAAGAAAAGGAAATGGTACAGAATATAGTAGGATTGAAATGTCAGACAGGTAAATGGATGGCATCAGTCAGAAGTAAGGCTGGATATGTAAATTTGGATGAAATTGTGCCAGCCTTGAAGGCCAAAAAGGAGGTTTAGAGTTGGTTCTGCAGACAACCATTATGCAATTGGGGAAGGGGGAAAGGGCATCATCCATGATGTGTGTAGGGAGACTTCTCCAGAAGCTACCTTTGGGAGCTTCCCTTTTCCTCTCCGTGCCCCTCCCAAGCAGAGTGTTGTCAGTGGAACCATGCCAAGCAGGGCAGGGAGTTCAGGAGACTCTTCTCCACCCACTTCCCATCAAGGAGGGCTGCTGGGCACATGTAACATGTGGGCCCCTGTATCTGGTGCACAGAGACACCGGCATGAACGAGTCATGGCCTCTGCCTTTAAGGAGCTTACTGCTGGGTGGGGAAATTGGTCTAGAACAAGGTACTATAAAATTGTGTATTTAAAGGATTGGGAATTTTAATAACAGAAGGGGTATTTTATTCCAAATGGGGAGTGAGGGAAGCCTTCAGAGACGTAGTAGTGCGTGTTGGTTGGCCTTCTGCTAGGAAAGGATGCTCAGGGTTCAAACCCGTCTTGGGCCAGTGTGGATTCTTCCTGGTCCAGCCATGTTATAGACAAAAGTGGGCCCTAAAGAGTCCTCTCTGCTGGATTTCTGTATTCTGTTCCCTTGAATTCAGCTTCTCTGTAACTCAGGTAAAATACTAATAGTAGTGGCAGCAGTGAAAGTAGCAGCCACAGTAGTGACAGCCTCAGTTGTAGACATGTGTTGAGCCCTTAACTGCACCCTAAGCTTCGTGCTGAGGTCCTTATGTACAATCTCCGACTCCACCCTCCAATAATTTTATGAGGTAAATATAACTCCCATTTTACTAAGAAGGAGATTGAGGCTCAGAGAGATTAGGTGGCTTACCTTGGGGACATGCACTAGAAAACAGTGGAACTGGTTGCTGAGCGCAGGCCTACCAAACTCCAATGCCTGCATTCTCCACCCCTGTGTCATGATGCCATCCTCTGGCTTCTCCTTCCTGGTTCCAAATGGGTTACAGGCCTAGTCTCAGGTACTGTTAGCTCAATGAGGCCACAAAGTGTAAGTTACAACATTGGACTGGCATTTCAGAAATGGTGCTTGAGCTCTGACTCGCGACCTGGGGGTACAGAAAAAGGACACTGAACGCCTGGGCTGGTTTTCAAAGTTCACTGTGTGTAAGAATCTCTAGGGAATTTATCTTAAAATGCAGATCCCTAAGCCCTTCCCTGAGAGAGTCTAATTTCTAGGTCTGGGTGAGACCTTGAAATCTGTATTTGAACAAACACCGTACCACCACCGGTGATTCTGTGCAAGTACTCTACATTTTAAGGAGTGCTGCTTGACAGGTGTGTGTGTGTGTGGGGGGGGTAGGTGTGTGTGTGTGTGGGGGGTATACATGCCCACACACACTTGTCCAAGGGTTATGTTAGTAAAGCTCCATGAAAGGCAAGTATAAATGTGCCACTGGGTATAAACTACTTGATAGTAGCTCTGTCTCGACTTTTATTGTCTTCTTTAGATTTCACCATTGGAGCCCAGTCTTTGCAGTTAGGGTGCCAGAAACCCATTACAAAGTATTGTCTTTCTATGAAAACGTCTCAGCATATTCAAAAAATCCTTTCTGGCAGAAAGTCATTTATCCCCTTTTACTAGACCTGGAAATAGCAGGAGGAAGTTCAGGCCTTTTCCCAAATATAATCCCTGAGAGTTGGAGGCTGAGAATCCTCCCTGCCCACGGCCTCCTGGGACCCTGGGTGGCCTGCCTGTCAGCCAGAAGGCACCAAGCATCCCCATCCTGGAGATGTGGGAAAGATGGTCTCTGTCCTTGAGGACTTAAGAGTCTGGCCAGGGAGACAGAACAGACCATTTGAAAGAGGCAGGCACACAAATTTAAAAAAAAATAAACCAGATGTAGATCCTTTGGAGTGGTGAGAATCCAAGTGCAGATGTAATTTTGAACTCAAGGCCCTACATTAAGTCAAAGAGAAACAGGGAGATACTGAATGTAAGGTGCTAGGTGAGCCAACAGAAAAGCCTTCCTAGAGGAGGTAAACATCATTCATTCATTCCTTTCAGCCAGTGGCTCTCATTAAGCACACACTGCAGACAGATGCTCAGCTGGTTGCTGACACTGCTGCCCATGACCACAACAGACCCCGTGTCTGCCTTCATGGTGAATTCAAAGCATTGAGCCTCGGGTCAAGGAGACGTGAGGGCATCACAGAATGCACAGCATGTGCATCTAGTCCATGTGGGAGGTCAGGCCAATCCTCCTGAAGAAAGTGATGTTTTCATCTGATTCCTGAAGGCAGCCCCCACCCCTGATATTGGTGGGGCCAGGGCACAGTACATAGGAAGCCTTCAGCCTGTGGCCTGCCCAGTCTCTTCCTAGCCTGACACATGTGCATGTGCATGTGTGTGGACACCTCAGGCTTCGAGTTCCAGCTTTTTCCACACACACCCACACCCACTCTTTGACCTCCCTTCAGGCTTAGGGATTATGATCTCCCTCAGGAGAACTGATCAAGGTAAGGGGCCTTTATACCCTTGCAAGCCTAGAAATGGGCTTGGGGCTGTTTGGACAGGGGATTTGCAAGACCTGAGTCTAGAAGGGGTGAATGATCTATAAGTGGGTGCACAGCCTCTGAATGGATATGTCCCCTCCACTCCACTGACTTCTCACTCTATGAAGAGGGGCCCATCTGGAGGAGGACCAGAGTGGGGCCCTCTAAAGCACGAGGCCAGGGCCGGGATCCTGACTGCAGGGCTTAAGGGCAGTTCTGCCTAAAGAATCATCAAGAGTTAGCTAAATAAAAAAGGTAAGGAGAGGAGGCAGCCTTCCCATAGAAGGAGCACTTAGTACAAGATCCTTGAGGTGGGAAAATGGTTGGGTCACCTCCCTGAAAGCAAGGGAGTGGGGGAAGAGGTAAGCTGAGGTTGGAGAGTAGACAGGGATCTGGTGGGCCAAAGTAGGGGTTCAACTTGACAAAGAGTCCAGGTAGGACACTGTAGACCAGGGAAAGGCCATTTTGAATGGAGCAAGAACATTCCTTCCAAACAGAGCTACTGTGATGTTAATAAAGTATTTGATATGAGGAGAGAGAGCAAGAAGCTGTTCGGTGCGTGAAATGTAGTACTGAGAAGGGGTAAAAAAGGGAAAACATTATTTGGAGAAGAGGAGTTGTGGAGAAGTGTTACGCATGTGTGTGAGGTGGGGTGGGGAGGTGGGGGCAGTGTTAGGATCATAGGGAGAGACAGAGCCTTCAGGGAGAAGCTCTTAAAAAATCGGTCCCGGGACAGTTTCTCTCTTCATTCTGTCCTGGCCATTGAAATAAGGCAAAATATCTGTCACATTTAACACCTTTCTGCTCTAAGAGTGCTCCCTACACTTGAGGCATAGTACTCTTTATGTGATTTTTGCATTTTTTCTGTGTGATGTCAGTGTCCTGTAATTCCTTCTAGGTTGGCAACATATCCCGTTTTCCATTTAGGAACTATGACCACCCTTTATGCTTTGGGCAATATTTTGACATTTGTCCCTGAGTTTCTTTTTATGTATTTATTTTTCATAATTAGAGATGGTACTCTCATTATTTAATGCCTGTAAAATTATGAATACATTAGACTGTCATAAGAATTGTCCCTGAAGTCTGTAAACAGATGTTAGAGGGTGTGTGTGTGTGTGTGTGTGTGTGTGCGTGTTTATGATAACAGCGCTTACATAATCTCAACCGGACCCTGGGGACTCACACTTGGAGATGGAACAGTTGGTTTAAATTAGGTTTCCATGTGAAATATGGTATCGCTATTTTTTCCCTTGTGTTGTGGGAAAGTATATGGAAAATGATTTGACTGATAGGAAATAAATCTGGATGTGTGATCAGGATTGAGACGTGGACCAAGTGGTGATTTCAGCCTGCTCTGTGAAGCAGGCACCTCCAGGGTGTGATGAGTTAACCCTTTCAAGCCACTGGACTGGTAAGTCACTGCGTGGTACTAGAAGAGCTTGAGGGAACATTGACTTTAGCTTGAGGGAACAGTGACTTTCCAGAGACCCTGATTAGCTACCTGTTTCAAAGGAGCTGAGCCCTCAGCAACTAACTAGTTGGATAATTTTCAGGAACCATTTTGACTTTTCAGGTTCTCATTTTCATCTATAAAGAGAGGGAGTTAGACTTCCAGCTCAAAAAGTGGACAATCTTATGATCCTAGGTGTTTGCTGATTATTTCCCACAGGATGGGATTCATCAAAAGCAAATCATACTAAATGAAGAATTGGACAGAAAGACCATGGACACTAGGTCTTTGTCGGCTTAATAATTTCTTGCTTTAGCAGTTCCTGAAGGTGACTTTTACCTGGGTGATGGGATGCAGCTTGGAGACAGTGTGAGCAAGGGGTTGCTCATAGATTTGTTTCCTGAGAATAGCCACCATTACCTCCTGGCGAGGGGTCGGCTCTGGGAATCCCAGAGGGTTCCTGTGTGCTCAGGCAGTCCCCGGAGATTGAGAACAAAGAGTTATCTTTTTCCCGAGGGGCTATGAGTCCCTTTTAGATGCTCTGGACCAGGGCCTGATTCTCCACCTGTTCTCCTGACTTTGTCCAAGAGCCCAGTGAAGGGCAGTGTGTGTGAAGAGAGGAGGTGCACTCTGGGAGCCCTCAGGGCTTGGGGCTGGCTCAGGGGAGGCAGGTGGTCCATTGCATTCTGCTTCAGCCCATTTCAGAAGGGAGGAGGCAGATTATTGCTCCACTGCCCCTGGCTGGTGCCCGATAATAGCCCTGTTTTATCACTAAAATTCCCTATTACTGCTGTTTGCCTATTTGTTTCTAGGTGGGAAAAGGAAAGAGATGTTCAGCATCAATCTCTTGCAATTTCTTCCCATTTCTTTACTCATTTTTGGTACTCTTCTTGGAGTTTATCTTATTCCACCTCTGTCCTCAAATGTACAACTCCCAACCGAGTGCTTAAAAAGACTTAACCAGTGTCAAGTTTAAAGATGCTGTCACCGTTCATCAGAAAGAACACTGGACTGGGATTCCTAGTTCTGACATCAACAAGAATTGTTACCTAGGAAAGTCACTTCTCCCGTGAGCTGGAAAAATGGAGTTGGACTGCCCTCTGTGGTTGCTACCAGCTCTCAATGCTGATAATTCTTAATATTTCATCCACTCACAGGCAATATGCCTTAAACCTTGAACTCTCTCTTGCAGTTATCATGGGTCACCTGTTTAGGCCTCACTCTCACTCAGGCCTGGGACACAAACGCTCCCCAGATTTTAGCACTGATGCCAAACCAAGTGCAGTGAATGGGGCCATGCGGGGGCAAGACCAAGGCTTTGTCTGTTAACAACTGAACCGAGATCTCAGCCAGGATGGAGAGAGTAACTTCCATGAACACTGGTGTCCAAGTACCGAAGTATAGGCAGCAGTAAATAATCTTAGAGACTTATCAGATGATTTAGAGGCTACATATTATAAAAAGGGACTGTAGATGTGAATTTTTTTTAATTTTTTAATAATTCAATTTTATTGAGATATATTCAGATACCATGCAGTCATACAAAGCGTACAATCACTTGTTCACAGTACCACCATATAGTTCTGTGTTCATCACCAAAATTAATGTTTGAACATTTTCATTACCACACACACAGAAGTAATAAGAATAAAAATTAAAGTGAAAAAGATCAATTAAAGTAAAAAAACAACACTGCTTGTTTTTTTTTTGTATTTTTGTGTGTTTTTTTGTTTTGTGTTTTTTTTGCCCCTGTTTTTCTACTCATCCATCCATACACTGGACAAAGGGGAGTGTGGTCCATACAGCTTTCCCAACCACACTGTCACCCCTCATAAGCTACATGTTTATACAATCATCTTCCAGATTCAAGGGTTCTGGGCTGTAGTTTGACAGTTTCAGGTATTTACTGCTAGCTATTCCAATTCATTAGAACCTAAAAAGGGTTATTTATATTGTGCATGAGAGTGCCCACCAGAGTAACCTCTCGGCTCCTTTTGGAATCTTTAAGCCGCTGAAACTTATTTCATTTCCTTTCACATCCCCCTTTTGGTCAAGAAGATGTTCTTCATCCCACAATGCCGGGTCTAGATTCCTCCCCGGGAGTCATATTCCACGTTCTCAGGGGTATTTACATCCCTGGGTGTCAGATCCCACATAGCGGGGAGGGCAGTGATTTCACCTGCCAAGTTGGCTTAGCTAGAGAGAAAGGGCCACATCTGAGCAACAAAGAGGCATTCGGGAGGAGGCTCTTAGGCGCAATTATAAGCAGGCCTAGCCTCTCCTTTGCGGTAACAGTCTTCCCAAGGGCAAGTCCCATGATTGAGGGCTCAGCCCATCAAACCACCAGTCCCCAATGTCTGTGAATACATGTAGATGTGTATTATTATTGAATATTATAATCCAATCTCTGTGTAGTGGAAAAAAATAAATTGACATTAGAATAAATTTAAGCCCTGAGCTGGAGAGAACATTAGAGTTCATGTATATACAAGGCATTTAGTGAATGGTTAATAATGCAAACTCTAGAGCAGATGCCCAAGTTCAAATCCAGGCTTTACCACCTATTGCTTGGGGGCCTTAGGCAAGTCCTTTAGGCCCTCTTTCCCTGTTTCCTCATTTAAAAAAAAAAGAGGATAAAAAAAGTCCCTACCTCTTAGAATTGTTAGAGGTAGATGAGTTGATCTATGTAAAGTGCTTAGAACACTGCAGGTACATAGTAAGTGTTATCTAGCTATTTATTGTTCTGATTTGTTCATTTAAGGACCATGTAAGGGATAACGCATTTATAAAAGATAGTTCAAATATGCTTCAATCGAAGTTATCCTTGGGCTTTATTTTCCCATAGTCTCATAGAATTGTGTGGATCAAAATAGATTTTATGAATTACCTTTTCCAGCCTCCTTATTTTAAAGGTGAAGATGATGAGAGGCAGAGAGGTGAAGTGACTTTTCCAGAATCCCCTAGCAAAGCAGTCGTGGAGCCAGGGCTTCATTTCAGGTCTCTTGCTTGGTCCTTTGCTTTCCTAATACCAAATTGATTGTTTAAAAAGCTTTCTTGTGAAAAAAATATTTATGAAGCTTCCAGGACATAGTTTCAGTGGATGCTCCTCTCTGCATTTTCCAGGTGAGCTCCTGGGTGACATGGTTGATCCTCACGGCTGGCTCCATGGAGGAGAAGCGAGAAGTCTTTTCATATTTGGTGCATGTGGCCAAATGCTGCTGGAACATGGGCAATTACAACGCTGTCATGGAGTTCTTGGCAGGCCTCAGGTATGGTCAATGGGGATTATGGTTATCTGGGGGCAGTTTCCTCTTACCAGCTGAATGGCACTGAATTAATTGCCAGGGTAACACATTTTCCCAAACCAGATGATTGGGAAATGTTTTATCCTCTGCTAGCCATACAAGGCTTATGCTAGCCGTACAAGGCTTATCCCTCAGAGGTGCTACAGAGTTCAGCTCCTGTGGGCTATTCATGATCCTAATTGGTTGTGCCTACTCTGATCCCATGCTCATGGCCAAGCTGAGTGAAGTTACCTGGTTGCATAACCCCATGAGCCCTATTACCAACCTCTCTCTTCCCCCTTAATACCCCATAAACCCCACTGTTATCTATCTCTTTTCAGCTCTGCCTTATGAATTGCCTCAGCACTATAAGTCCCCTCCCCCAACTGCCCTTAATAATAGTGTTGGCTAACATAGGTAATAAGAACTCAAAAATGTTAGTTCTTATTATTATTGAACACTTACTATATGGAAAGCACTGGGCTAAGTACTTTGCTTGAGTTATATCTTTTCATTCTATAAATAGTTTTTGAGGAAGGAACTAATGTTATTCCTACATTATATTAAAGAGGAAACTAAAGATAAGAGAAGTTAAGTCATTCACCCAGGGTCACCAGGTATGGCTGGGACATGAACACAGGCAGCCTTGATTTCAGAGCTCATGTTCTTAACCACTG
The DNA here is from genome assembly GCF_015220235.1 of Choloepus didactylus. Classification (NCBI taxonomy): domain Eukaryota; kingdom Metazoa; phylum Chordata; class Mammalia; order Pilosa; family Megalonychidae; genus Choloepus; species Choloepus didactylus. The sequence goes on from NC_051321.1 coordinate 43,693,943, forward strand.
TGATATACTGCCCTTGTACCTTCTCTGTACATCTGATAACAGATAGCCTTTCCATCAGTTCAGTCTCCTGCCTTTTCCCCATTCAGCCTCAGGGACCTCTCTCACAGCTCTGGGAGGCAGTGTGGTGTAGGGGGAAGAGCTAGAGTGGTAGAGTCAGGATAACCAGAAATCAAATCCTGGCTCCCCCACAGTTCCCCCTGGTTGTGTGATCTGGGCAAGTTACTTGACTTTGTTGAACCTCAGTTTCTTTGACTATAAAATGGGACAATAATAAAAAAGTGCCTTCCTCTAGAGTTGCTCTAAGATCTCAGTAAGATGATATAAAGTGTCTAGCACATATGCTTGACATATAGTGAAGCCGCATAAAGAGTAGCTGTTGTTGCTGTTATTGGTGCCTGAGATTCATTTCCCAATAGGGTTCTCACTATAAGTGGATCTTGCTTCATTATCGAGGTTGTTCTTTGATTCTCCAGGTCCCTGCAAATGGAGTGGAGGTTGGGAGAGGAGAGTAAAATTCAAAGAGTTGGAAATTTTTTTTTAACATCCTTAACTAATATTAAACTCAAACAGTCATGTCAGTGGCATTCAGAGTAGTCATAAAAATGCACCAGGCATGGTTCAAAAGAAGGGAAAAGTACCAAAAATACTGGGAGAACAGGAGGTTATTTTCAAGTGGTTTTTCCCTAGGTGATAAATTTTGTACAAAGAATCTGTTACTTTTCTTTTAAGATAAATATAATCAAAATATGATAAAATAGTTCTACATTAATGATTCTTATTCTTCTGTGTTTGGCATTTTGGTGCTAGCTGTTGACTGGGGACCTCACTCCCTCTCCACATGACCATCGCTGGCCTCACAGCATGGTGGCTGGCTTCCCCCAAAGTGAATAAACCAAGAAAGCCAGGCAGAAGCTGCAATGCCTTTTATGTTCTAGCCTCAGAATTCACACTTTGACCCTTCCACCATATTGTATTGGTCACACGAGGCCAGTACTGATTCCTTTGGGTGATGACCAAACAAACACATGACTCCCAGGAGGTGTGCATCATTGGAGACCATCCTGGAGGTTTGACTGCTATATACCAAGTGCTAGAGATTTCAGTCACTACAAAAATGGCCTCAGGATGACCTGGGGAGGCATAGATTGGATTTGACTTTCACACCCAACTTAGTTTGAATGCAAAGTCTGAGAAGGCCATGAGCCAGGTGGTTCTCTCTTAGACAAGGGATGACCTCAAAGCAGCTAGACCTCACCACTGATCCTCACTGTGTGTTTTGTCTTACACCCCAGGCCTGCTACACCCTTGTTTCATGCTCCTATATTTGTCTTAAAATTAAACTGATCTTTACAGGTAGGTGGGCAAAAGTACCAGGTATATGGCTCTTTTGTTGGAACAATATATATATGGGAGATTAAATTGCCAGATATTCTTATGATAGAATGATTGTGGAGGCAAAGTTTGATTGGGACCCTTTTAGGCTTAAAAACCTTTATTTAGATTTCTAGTATCTTAAAAATTTCAGGATAAGTAGAGTTTTTCATTTTGTTTCTTTTCTAAGTAGTTGGATGGGAAGTAGAAGCAATCTTTTTGTTAAATTGCTTTTGTTTTCTATAGACATTTTGCTTACTCAAACTAAATTCTCAGCTGTTTTGAGGAAACAATTAGAAGTACAAAGATTTGCATACAAAGAAATTCATCAGTCATGGTGTCAATTTAAAATAACCTAAATGAGCAACAATAGTAAAATTGTTAAAGAGAATATGATGCATCCATATAATGAGATATTAATTAGCCATCAAAAATTGCATTTATGAAAAAATTTTAGTATCATTTGAAAACAAGTAATGTATAATGAGTTGAGCTATCTGGCAACAAAATTATCTATACTGAATAACCTCGGCAATACGTTTACACCAAGACTGACAGAAATAGAATAAATACTAGAGGGAAATATACCTAAATGTTATTCATAGATGGTAGAATTGTGGATGATTTTTCTATATTTTTGGTATTCTTCAGATTTTCTACAATGAGTATATAGTACCTTTATAATCATAGAAATGAATAAAAGTTTTGAAATAGTTTCAGTTTTCAATCTAACAGAACATAATTTGTCTTTGCTAAGGTTTGTTCTTTACACCCAAGATTACCATTAGTACTCCATTACTCACAGAAAAAGGGATCATTAAATAATGAGAACCATGTCTCATTCATTCATTCACTCTCTTCATTTATTTAAACCTTCACTTCTTTCCCACCAAAAAAGATTCTCACAGCTTCATAAGGAACCTGTTGTAGAATGAGCCAAACTTGGTAGGGTGAAATCCTAAAACAAGTTTATGTTTCTGACCTCACTGTCTGTCAGACCTGCCCTGCTGGCTCTCCCTCCCCCAACCCTGGATTCTACCTTGGGAAATCCTGTCACTTTTCCAGTCATCTTTGTTGTTAGCAGGCAGTCTCATTCTCTTACTTTCATGAATATGAGTGAGCTGTGCAAAAAAGCAGGTTACCTAAGAGTCCATTCAGTGTGTTACCATTTATATAATGTTTAAAAACACACCAATGATTCTGTAAGTTGCTTACTGATACATACACATTAGAAAAGTATAGAGTTGTTAGTGAAAGACAATGTCAAAGTCACAACCGTGATCTGCTTGGTGAGGGAGAGCACATGTGTGCTCATGGAGGAGTCCATGAGGTCCTCAACCATATTACTAACGTTTTATCTTTTAAAGCTGAGAGATTGACGCATGGGTGTTTGTCACATTGTACTTCTCCATGTCTTTTGAATGTCTTATATATTACTTACTGATTTTTTAATCCATTCTGTTCTAAATCAAAACATCAATATCTTATTCAATTTAAAGCTTCTTCCCTTCCCCACATTTTGCAGCCCAACCAGTCTCAAAAACGTGCTGTCTAGTGGAAAGACATGGTCTTTCTTTTCTCTCCCTCTTCCCTCCAACTCAGGGGTCCCTGCAAAAAAAAAAAAAAATGGACAGGAGAGAAGAGAAGAGGAAGAGGAGTAAAAGGAGCAGAAGGTTTTACTTGACTGGGGCAGTTGTAATCTGATGTGGCATGCTTTTGGTGTTTCTTCCTAACTCCTCCCCAGTCCCCTGTCCTGGAGGGATCTCCCCCCCCCCCCCCCCACTGCAACCTGAAGATGCAGTGCCACTCTTGTTGGCCCCTCAGTCCTCAGTCTGTAGCATCTGGTTCTGGAGGTAGTGTTCTCCTGGACTCTCTGCTAGGGTCACCTCGTTTTGGCAGGCAGACATTTCATGGTGGATCAGGTCCAACTGCCTTCCATAGTGTCCACCCCTGTCTCACAGGACACACTCAGCACTTTGCCCCCCACCCCCAAACTCTGCAAATGCAGAACACTCCCACTGGAACCTTCTCTCTTCACTTTGCCATCAGTCAGCTCCAACAGCCTCTCATCTTTAGACTTTCCCAGGCAAGAGTCACACACTTCTCTGTGATCTCCAGACTCTACAGGACACAGGTCAGGCTCTCTGTGGAGCTCCCCGCCTCACTGGGGATAACTTTTCTCCTTCCCACAAATAGCACTCCGGCAACTCTCTCCAAAGAAATACTCACCCCCTCTGTACTCACATCCATTTCCTCTGTGTGAGCTGAGGGAGGGGATAGACTCGAGGCCAAAGCCATTTGGGTACCTTCTTCTGATGGCCTGGCCCCTCTCTTTAGAAGGTGAGGGACAGCTGCAGTTCCAAATAGGAAAAGTCCCATTTAACACCCTGTTACTCAAATAATACTTTAAGATAATGTGTCTCAAACTGACTGGTGGCATAATGTCAAAGCTTGGTTCAGTAAAGCAATTCTAAAAGAAGCTGAAATAACAGGTGTATATATCCCTAAAGGATTGCCCTGATTTAAGGATAATACTTAAAATATCAGGAGCAGTGGAAGGGCCACATTTTCTGCAGGCAATCTTCCATAAACATTTGTATAAACCATATTTCCCACTGTGTTACCCTTTGGGCTGTGGCTGCCAAAAAAACTCAAACCTAAATTCAGTGCCCAGCTTCCATAATTAACTCATCCCATATGCCTGTTTTTGTGTTTATCTGCCCTATTTAATATTAGGTTGCAGTTTAAAAAAGTCATGCTCGTATCATTTTGGGAAGTAGGTGGAGATATGAATCCTAAATATATATCAGAAAATAAAGGAAAAATAAATAAATAAAAGAAACGTAGAATGGAAAAAAAATGAATACGTAGGGAATCTAGGCTGTTAGCTATAAACTTTATTAATTCTCCATCAGTCTAAAAGAAGATGTCATTTATTTGCAATAGGTCAAGGAAGGTTTTAAAAATGTGGCAGTTTATGGACCAGTCTGACATCGAAACCATGAGGAGCCTGAAGGATTATATGGCCCAGCACGAGTCTTCCTGTGAGTACAGGAAGGTGGTGACCCGGGCCCTGCACATCCCCGGCTGCAAGGTGGTTCCCTTCTGTGGGGTGTTCTTAAAGGAGCTCTGTGAAGTTCTTGACGGCGCCTCTAGCCTCATGAAGCTTTGTCCGCAGTACAATTCCCAAGAAGAAACTTTAGAGGTGAGGCCTTTCAAAATCATCATGACCTGAAGTTACTATTAACGCCTGCGTCGTCACATCCTATCTGTACTCACTAAAGCAGGAAGCGATCATTTATTGAATGCTGGGTTATTTGTTGCTATGTTGTTATTGTTTAACAGTTAGGTCCTCAAAAGTTCAGGGAAAAAAAGAATACTAACTAGCACTGTCTTGGGCTCATTTAGTGTGACAATGTACAAGTAGAAAAGGGCATCATCATTTTATAATTTTTTTAAAGGCCAATGGGTTTTTTTCTCTCCTGTGGGGTGGGAATGTATGGAGGTAGGGGTAAAGGAAGTTGGGTGAGCACATGAGGGAAATATTTAGATTTCAAATCAATGGAAGAAAGATAAGGGGGCAATCAGCGCTGCCTCCTTTTTTCCTTTATGGGAGGACACTGGGGAAGCAGGCGCCTGATTGTTAGGGACGAGCTCCAGGCTCCAGGGGGCAGCTGCCTCATCCTCCCAGGCCTGTTGCTGCTTCTTCCTGGCTCCCAGAGTGGAGAAGATGGTGTGAGCTCTGGCTCGAGGCATCAGGCCTTGGAGAGAAGGGGCAATGAGAAACTGGAAGAGGAAGACAAGGAAGCCTTCCCATAAGGTATTTAAAAATGAAAGAAAGGATTAAAATGGGAAGAACTTTGTGGAAAAGAAGCCTCATACCTGGAGGTCCGAAACCCAAGCCTAGGGTCATTCTCACCGTGGTGACAGCACCCACTAGTGACCTTTCTCACACCCACACCCACACACACACACATACTCACCCTTCTTAGTGGGGGTGAGGGGAAGACTGTCCTACAGCTTCCACCTCTTCTGTGTCACACGGGAACAAATGCATGGGCTCGGGGCTGGGGAGATTTGAGAGCCCTAGCGGGTAAAGGCAGCAACACTGGCTTGTCTCTCTGGCTTATGGGCTGATTTGAAAGTGGAAGAAATGGAGGAGAAAGCTTAAAGCAAGCCTCCTGAGGTGTGCCCACACCGTCTCCCTCATGTGTTAGGAAGAAGCAACTCTATGTCCCTTGTCCCAGCTACAGCATTCTGCTTTGCTGGAGAGAAGTATCCTGATCAAGAATAAAGACAATAAGAGCTTAAACACCACCAAGAAGCTTCTGTATGGGTGTAGAATAAACAGGAAATAAAGCAAAACACCACTCTTTCTCCAGTGTTTTCCTTGGGTTTCAGTAGTTGTATCTGATTCCATAGAAGAAGATACTTTTCTTTTGTCATGGCTTTTCTCCGTTCTCACTACAAGGATAAAATAACCCAGCCCTTCCTCTGTAAAGTGGCTAATCTCCCAAGGGAACCTTGAAATAATACTACTTTTTATATTTTAAATCCAAAGTGGAGTGTTGATTCCTAGAGGGACTAAAGTTGTCTTCGTGGAAACAAGAGTGAGTTTTTATCTTTCATGTGGTGAAATGAAAAAATGTTTTTCCTGGAGGTTCTTGTTTTTTCCAATAAAATATGCACAAATGCCGTTATTTATTACTATTATGATTGTGTTTCCCTAGCCCAGTCAGCTATTTCCACATATATTCTATTAAGTTGCAACAGCAAATTCTCCATCCGTTTCTCTGTAGTTTGTAGCAGATTACAATGGACAAGATAATTTCTTACAACGGGTGGGACAGAATGGCTTAAAGAATTCCGAGAAGGAGTCTACTGTCAACAGCATCTTCCAGATCATCAGGAGCTGCAGTCGGAGCCTGGAGCCTGAGGATGAAGACAGTCCCGGTGAAGAGAGCAGCTCTAGGAAAAATTCCTTGAAGGACAAAACCCAATGGCAGTAAGTTTTACATTTTAGAAGGAAGGATTCTCTTTTCTTCTTTTTCATTGTTATTAGTGTTTTTCATTCCTCAGTTCAGTTTCAAGTAGACACTGAATAAAACTCCACCAGCATTTTCATTAAAGCGTGCTTTTTTGTGTTCAAACTTGACCAATTCTGAATAAGCATTAACCTTTTTAATTGGGCAGCTTTGTTTTAAAATTACTGCTCATAATTTAATTTCTTGCCATCTATTAACCCTAAAAAATTAGGACTACTTTACCATTTCTAAAAACTTAGAAAATTAAATTTTAGAATTAAAACCATGTCTTAAGTGTTTCATAGCTTCTCTAACTATGGTTTTCATTAATCACTGGTTGGGGTCGGGGAGCAGATATTAAAATATGTTTAAATCAAATATACTGATTTAGTAGACCTGGGGTGGTACCCAGAAATCAGTATTTTTAGAAGCTCCCTCCTATCCCAGATGAGTGTAAGTCAAGTGGTTCAAGGTCTCCCTTTGAGAATCACTGCTCTGTGAAGGGTATTCGAGTTGGCCCTACTTACAGAAGGCATCTGCGGCTTTGTCATTATTCATTGGTTACAATTGCTGTTCACCAGGGGGGCACTGCAGTCTAGACTGACACACTCACCCACAACCAAATGAAAGATGCAGAAATCAGTGGTCTTAGAGCATGCCTCGCATCTCTTTATTCACAGTAAAGCCAAACCTCAAATGACCAGACAGAACATGTCCCAAGGATAGGAACCCTGTGCCAGTTTGAATGTATTATGTCCCCCCACAAATGCCATTATCTTTGATGTAATCTTGTGTGGGCAGACATATCAGTGTTAATTAGATTGTAATTCTTTGAGTGTTTCCATGGAGATGCACCCTACCCAACTGTGGGTGATGACTCTGATTGGATAATTTCCATGGAGGTGTTGACCCACACATTGGGTGGGTCTGAATTAAATTACTGGCACACTATATAAGATCAGACAGAAGGAGTGAGCTTGCTACAGCCAAGAGAGACACTTGAAGAAAGCACAGGAGCTGCAGATGAGAGACATTTTGAAGACGGCCGTCGAAAGCAGACTCTTGCTCTGGAGAAGCTAAGAGAGGACAAATACCCGAAGTGCAACTAAGAGTGACATTTTTGAGGAACTGCAGCCTAGAGAGGAATGTCCTGGGAGAAAGCCAGTTTGAAACCAGAACTTTGGAGCAGACGCCAGCCGTGTGCCTTCCCACTAACAGGTTTTCCGGACACCATTGGCCATCCTCCAGTGAAGGTACCCAATTGCTGATGTGTTACCTTGGACACTTTATGGCCTTAAGACTGTAACTGTGTAACCAGATAAACCCCTTTTATAAAAGCCAAACCATTTCTGGTGTTTTGCATTCCGGCAGCATTAGCAAATTAGAACAAACCCTTTAGGACCATCCAAAACTAGTAGGTCTACCGAAAGTTTTTATTTATGGTCAGCACTGTTGAGTCATTCGTTGCAGTTGTCTTGGAGTCCTTGTACATGTATTTGTGTTTGTGAGGCGTTGTTTGTTTTGCAAAGCCTTTCTTTGTTGTCTGGGTGTGTCTGTCTACAGTGGGAAGGATAAGAGTGTTTTTAGAAGATAACTTCAAACCATTCTTTGGAGTTATAGAGCTAGATCCTTAGAATCAATTGTGAACCCAGAAATGATCATCTTGTGACTGAATCCGTAATGCTATTATTATGTTTTACCCAAATTCCAGATTTCCCCAAGCTTTGGGCTTTCTTCCACACCTAGCTACTTCCTGGTTCATCTGCCCATGAAAGGTCCAGCTGCCTCAAGATTAGCTGGTACTGCCTGTTCCAGTGGTTCAGTCCGAAGACTCAAATGTCTCATAAGCATTTTCTACCAATTCTTTTCTCTTTTTTTCTTTAAGTTGATCTCAAATCAGAGATCATTTGAAAGTTTCCTCACTCACAGCCCCATTTCAAAGCACTTCAGTTTTAAATGATCCTAGGTGATTGCTGACATTAGTGGCAATCCATAGAGAGAAACCATCTACAAATAAGCACATCTGCCCATAAAGCAAATTACAGGCATTTAAATCCTTAATCTGAAATCTCTCTAAAGATTGATAGATAATTTTATATATATGTAATCTACCTCTTTCCATGAAGAATTTTGTAGATGCCTATATGAATAAATATAAAGAATTGAGGATACTAAGAAAAAGGGGAAATAAGGATGGGAAAAAATAAAATATACATAAATGTATACTATACAGTCCTGCACAGTGATTAAATTTTGTTCTGAGTTTCTTAATGGCCAAAGGAGGGATACAAGGTTAATGCACGTAAGTCAGTAATGTTTCTATATGCTAGAAATGAACAAACTGAAGAGACACTCAAGAAAAAGATACCATTTTCAATAGCAACTAAAAAAATCAAGTACCTAGGAATAAACGTAACCAAAGATGTAAAAGACCTATACAAAGAAAACTACATAACTCTACTAAAAGAAATAGAAGGGGACCTTAAAAGATGGAAAAATATTCCATGTTCATGGATAGGAAGGCTAAATGTCATTAAGATGTCAATTCTACCCAAACTCATCTACAGATTCAATGCAATCCCAATCAAAATTCCAACAACCTACTTTGCAGACTTGGAAAAGCTAGTTATCAAATTTATTTGGAAAGGGAAGATGCCTCGAATTGCTAAAGACACTCTAAAAAAGAAAAACGAAGTGGGAGGACTTACACTCCCTGACTTTGAAGCTTATTATAAAGCCACAGTTGCCAAAACAGCATGGTACTGGCACAAAGATAGACATATAGATCAATGGAATCGAATTGAGAATTCAGAGATAGACCCTCACATCTATGGCCGACTGATCTTTGATAAGGCCCCCAAAGTCACTGAACTGAGTCATAATGGTCTTTTCAACAAATGGGGCTGGGAGAGTTGGATATCCATATCCAAAAGAATGAAAGAGGACCCCTACCTCACCCCCCACACAAAAATTAACTCAAAATGGACCAAAGATCTCAATATAAAAGAAAGTACCATAAAACTCCTAGAAGATAATGTAGGAAAACATCTTCAAGACCTTGTATTAGGCGGCCACTTCCTAGACTTTACACCCAAAGCACAAGCAACAAAAGAGAAAATAGATAAATGGGAACTCCTCAAGCTTAGAAGTTTCTGCACCTCAAAGGAATTTCTCAAAAAGGTAAAGAGGCAGCCAACTCAATGGGAAAAAATTTTTGGAAACCATGTATCTGACAAAAGACTGATATCTTGCATATATAAAGAAATCCTACAACTCAATGACAATAGTACAGACAGCCCAATTATAAAATGGGCAAAAGATATGAAAAGACAGTTCTCTGAAGAGGAAATACAAATGGCCAAGAAACACATGAAAAAATGTTCAGCTTCACTAGCTATTAGAGAAATGCAAATTAAGACCACAATGAGATACCATCTCACACCGATTAGAATGGCTGCCATTAAACAAACAGGAAACTACAAATGCTGGAGGGGATGCGGAGAAATTGGAACTCTTATTCATTGTTGGTGGGACTGTATAATGGTTCAGCCAATCTGGAAGTCAGTCTGGCAGTTCCTTAGAAAACTAGATATAGAGTTACCATTCGATCCAGCGATTGCACTTCTCGGTATATACCCGGAAGGTCGGAAAGCAGTGACACGAACAGATATCTGCACGCCAATGTTCATAGCAGCATTATTCACAATTGCCAAGAGATGGAAACAACCCAAATGTCCTTCAACAGATGAGTGGATAAATAAAATGTGGTATATACACACGATGGAATACTACACGGCAGTAAGAAGGAACGATCTCGTGAAACATATGACAACATGGGTGAACCTTGAAGACATAATGCTGAGCGAAATAAGCCAGGCACAAAAAGAGAAATATTATATGCTACCACTAATGTGAACTTTGAAAAATGTAAAACAAATGGTTTATAATGTAGAATGTAGGGGAACTAGCAATAGAGAGCAATTAAGGAAGGGGGAACAATAATCCAAGAAGAACAGATAAGCTATTTAACGTTCTGGGGATGCCCAGGAATGACTATGGTCTGTTAATTTCTGATGGATATAGTAGGAACAAGTTCACAGAAATGTTGTTATATTATGTAACTTTCTTGGGGTAAAGTAGGAACATGTTGGAAGTTAAGCAGTTATCTTAGGTTAGTTGTCTTTTTGTTACTCCCTTGTTATGGTCTCTTTTAAATGTTCTTTTATTGTATGTTTGTTTTCTTTTTAACTTTTTTTTCATACAGTTGATTTAAAAAAGAAGGGAAAGTTAAAAAAAAAGAAAAACAAGGAAAAAAAAAAGATGTAGTGCCCCCTTGAGGAGCCTGTGGAGAATGCAGTGGTATTCGCCTACCCCACCTCCATGGTTGCTAACATGACCACAGACATAGGGGACTGGTGGTTTGATGGGTTGAGCCCTCTACCACAGGTTTTACCCTTGGGAAGACGGTTGCTGCAAAGGAGAGGCTAGGCCTCCCTATGGTTGTGCCTAAGAGCCTCCTCCCGAATGCCTCTTTGTTGCTCAGATGTGGCCCTGTCTCTCTAGCTAAGCCAACTTGAAAGGTGAAATCACTGCCCTCCCCCCTACGTGGGATCAGACACCCAGGGGAGTGAATCTCCCTGGCAACGTGGAATATGACTTCCGGGGAGGAATGTAGACCTGGCATCGTTGGACGGAGAACATCTTGACCAAAAGGGGGATGTGAAAGGAAATGAAATAAGCTTCAGTGGCAGAGAGAATCCAAAAGGAGCCGAGAGGTCACTCTGGTGGGCACTCTTACGCACACTTTAGACAACCCTTTTTAGGTTCTAAAGAATCGGGGTAGCTGGTGGTGGATACCTGAAACTATCAAACTACAACCCAGAACCCATGAATCTTGAAGACAGTTGTATAAAAATGTAGCTTATGAGGGGTGACAATGGGATTGGGAAAGCCATAAGGACCACACTCCACTTTGTCTAGTCTATGGATGGATGAGTAGAAAAATAGGGGAAGGAAACAAACAGACAAAGGTACCCAGTGTTCTTTTTTACTTCAATTGCTCTTTTTCACTCTAATTATTATTCTTGTTATTTTTGTGTGTGTGCTAATGAAGGTGTCAGCGATTGATTTGGGTGATGAATGTACCACTATGTAATGGTACTGTGAACAATCGAAAGTACGATTTGTTTTGTATGACTGCGTGGTATGTGAATATATCTCAATAAAATGAAGATTAAAAAAAAAAAAAAAGTTAAAAAAAAAAAAAATGGCCAAAGGAAAGAGTGACTCACAATTAATTACAAGCTTTCATAGTACTTATAAGAAAAATCAACCTGATTTTCAGGAGAAGCACATCTTTTCCTAACCTCACTGTTATTCCTTCCTTAGCTCTACCATAAAGTATACATCATCCCTAAGTAGATCAAATAATGAATTTCATATAATTCTTTTTTATAAGAATCTTCATTTGGGATTGTGTGTATGTGTATGTGTGTTTTATTTAAAGATGTCAGTCTTTCTAAAATACTGTTAGGAATGTGACCTTTGATTGAGTCTCAGAGACCTAGACTTTGAGCTTTCCTTCTACCATCCTTTCCTCTCCCCTGCTATTCCTTCAAGTGCTAAATTTCTTGCATCTCATTACCTCTCTTGAAATTTTTTTTTCCAATTTTCTGCTTGTTCCCTTGTTCTCTTCCTAATCATTTTCTCACCTACATCTTAAGAACATTTCTCTCTTACTTCCCACCTTCTGGACCCTGCTGAAAACACTCTTTGAGGGGAAAAAACCAAAAATGCAAATATTTCTTTTTCACAACCTGTGAAATCATATTGAAATCCTCACATTGAAACAGCAGAAACCTATGGACCTAAAGTACCAGTAATAGTTTCCTTATCCCAGAGTGATTGCTCCTCTGAAAAATACATCTGAACATACAAGATGGGGTGTGTGTAGGGGTGGGTAATAAAATTCATGGAAACTGGATCAGCAAGCACTATTTTCAGAACAATCTTCCAGAACTTGATCCAGAGCCCCACAGTAAAATGCCTAGCACAAAGTTATGTGTTTCAAAGGGATTTCCAGATCTGCGTCCCATAGTAGCCATGCTTTGCTGATTTACCTGAAGCAGAGACTCTACACACAACAAACTCCAGTCCTTGTTCATATGGGAACCACCAACCCTCTGAAAATTATAGCCAAAAAAGAAGGAACTGTCTTACCCAGGTTTAGAATTCTTTCAAAAACCTCTTGGCTGCTCCTGCCAGAAACCCACTAGAAGCACTCACAAAAAGCACAGAAAAATGATCATAAAAACTTCAAAACCTCAGCAGGAGAGCAATAGGGCATAGGTTGAGAGAATCTCAAAATGTCAGTGGGAATCTTAAGGTAAGCTGCCTTACAAGTGAAGTGGGGCCTGTAGAGGTCAAGTCGCTTGCCATGAACAGCTGAGCAGGGTGGGAGCCTGACCGTTCATCGTGTCTTAGGGCGGGATCCTTTCTCCTGCAGTGTTTAAAGCATTTATTTCCACTGCAGAGCAGCTGACCCTCAGCTTTTGTTTATTTCTATTTCTTGTAGATTAGGAACACATGAAGCCTAATAACATTCCAATTACATTTCCTAAGTCCTATAAAGTTTGTGAACAATGACTTTTATTTACCAGCATGTAGAATATATAGGATATGCCATGGAAGCCTAAGAGTAGCATGTGGTTCTATTGTGGGAAAATGGAAATTAAGAATATTGAGGTATGTAAAGTGAATGGATATAGAAAATGTGGTATATACATACAGTGGAGTATTGTTCAGCTATAAAAAGAAGTTCTGATCTATGCTGCAACATTGCATAGGCTAGGTGAAAGAATCCAGACACGAAAGATCACAAATTGTATGATTCCATTTATATGAAATATCCAAAAAAGGTAAATCCATAGAGACATAACACAGATGGATGTTTGCTAGGGGCAAGGGGGGAATGGGAAGTAACTACTTAAAGGATGTGGGGCTTTCTTTGGGGGAGATGAAAATATTTTGGAACTAGATCAAGATAGTGGTTGTACCACATTGTGAAAATACTAAATGCTACTGAACTGTTCACTTTTAAATGGTTAATTTTATGTTATGTGAATTTCACCTAATTAAGAAAAAAATCTTTAAGAATACTTAAGTGTGTGGAAAAGCATGTTGGGTTATATATTATATAAATCAAATTTTTCATTATTATTATTTTCATCATTTTCAGTATTGTTGGCTCTCTTTAGGGTGCTGCAGCTAAAGGATTTGTACATTTGAAGAAATTGAGTCTAAGCAGATAATGAGTTCAGACAGAGCCTTAGAATAAAGGCTGCATGAGCAATTAAGAGCTCATATCTTGCAGTCACATTGCCTGGGACTGAATCTTGGCATCACCACTTTACTATCTGTGTCATCTGGGTAGCAAATTTTATCTTATTAAGCCTCAGTTTCATCATCTGTAAAGAGGGGATGACAATATTTCATAGGGTTGTTGTAAGGATTATGTGAGACGCTGCATGCAAAATAAGCAAAATGCCCAGCACGTTGTAAGCATCATGTAACAGTAGCCATCACACCCTACATGTGCCAAGATGAGGCATCTTGGGGTTCACGCGCTTAGACGCAGACAGTACAAGCTCATAAGGAAAGAAAATAAGAAAACTAAGAATAAGAAAATAGAGTATTTGAGAAAATAAAATAATTGCCAGGATTTACCCCCCCCCCACACGACACATACACATGAACACAAAAAATAATAGAATGATGGGAAATCATTCAGTTATTCTCAACAGAGAATGGTGCAAACAAGTCCCAATCTAACACCCACCTAGTAACAACCTCCATGTCCAGCTGACTACTTCAAACCAACACAGACCTCAACATGGCCTCCCTTCCCAGCTTTGCTGGGGACACCTGGGACCCTCTGTTTTTCTCTCTTCCTATCTCCTTAGCAATATCCGAGACCCAATTCTGTTTCTGTGATCTGTAACAAAGAAAGTCATTTTCCCATTATCTGAGCCACATTCAATTTAGGCTTGTTTTTCATTTGATGATTCATGTTCAAATAATCATGTTAAATTGTTTCTGGAATCCCAACTTGAAACTTGGACACCATTTTTCCAGAGAAGCAATATTTGTATGGATGGCTTAACAGTCTACTTTTAAACAAATGTTGCCCTAAATAGTTCACATGTATTAATCTAATCAATCCTTACAACAATTCCATTTTATTCAGGATCTCACAGCTAGCAGGACCAGGATTTAAACTAAAGAAGGCTAGTTCTAAAATCCACACATGGGCACCCAAGATATAATTTAGAGACTCCCAGTAGCTGAGAAAGGTTCTAGGTTAATTAAAAGCAAGAATTTGCCAGAAACAAGTTTAAAATACTACATTTTATTATAGGGAGCAGTTGCAGCAAGTCCTTTTGGAAAAGTATACGTTTTCTTCTGTCAAAAAGATTAAGTTTAGGTTAAATTTATTACTTAATGATTCATATTCAGGTAATCATATTAAATTTGTAGAAAGAAAAGAACTATTATAAAGAAAATGTATAACCAGGTTGATAAATATCCCATTTGCCATCTAATATAAGATTCTTGTCAGAGAACATTGGAGAAGTATTTATTTGTCTAACTTATGGTTTCTAACTCATGGATGCCACAGAACCTCTTCAGGGATAGGATGAAAAACTTCCTTCTATTTTCACTCCTTGTTTTTCTCCTTAAAGAATATGACCTAAGTTTAACAAGATCGTTTCTTCATTGCTAAAGCACATCTTTAATCTTTGGTCCTAAGTAACTCTTAAAGTTCTTCCTTATTCCTTCTTTTATATCCACAGAAACTTGTCTCCCAAGAGAATCAGGCACATTAAGTGCATAAAATTCACTGTATTATCTAAGAGACAAAAACTACTAGTTTCCTAGTTGAAATGAATTTATTTCATTACAAGCAATCGTCATTCATTACAAGCAATTGTTTATTTTGGATATTAGTCCCTGGAAGAATGCTTTTTAAAGGAATTATTAACATCTGGTATTAGTTCTTCTTGTGCTGTAAAATAGAAACTGACACCAAGAAGACAGTACCCCTCTCTCCCAGCTTACATCATCTCTGGGCAGCAGAGCCTTATAATTTTTATTTCCAGACACTCTTTTTAATAATTCCTGCAGTTTTGTTTTTTTTTTTTTTTTTTACTGGAAAATACTTGGTTTAGCTCAGAACTCAAATTAAATGGAATATGGGAAACACCATTTCTCTTACTGAATTAAAATCTGATTTTCTTTGTCCAAATTAACTTGTTATACTCCATGGGTAGCAGGGCTCACTAACTGAATCCCTTTTGCTCTTTAGAGAAAAAAAAGTGTGCATAGGGAACATGGGGACGGTCCAGAGAAAGACAAAAAAAGAAGAAAAAAAAAAAGATTAAATGGGCTTGGAAATGGCCCCTGGAGAAAAACCCTCTGTAGGAATAGCCTGGAGAAGAAGTGGGGTGGAGAGATATGAAACCTGTCTTTCTGAATTTCACTTTATTAGTGAATTTTACTGATCCAGACAGTGTGCTGAGTATTTTACATGCATTTTCTTATTTGATCTTCACCATGACTCTATGAGATAGGCATTATCGCTTTGCTGTTTATCAGATAAATAAATTGAGGTTTAGTGACTAAGGTCACATAGCAAACAGATGGTAGAGCTGAAATTAAACCCATGTTCCAGAGGTCATGTTCTTAACCACCATGCCGTATGTGTGTGTGTGTGTTTGTGTGTTTGTGTGTGTGTGTATAAAGCAATTGTGTAAGAGAACATAAATTTTGGGTTTCCTTTGTTACTGAGAAGAATTTAAGAGGAATAGGGTAAGTTAGACAAAAAGATTGTCTTTTCTTTTTTCATTTTTTATTAAAAAGTGCATAACAACATTGCCAATGCCAACACTAAATTACATACTAGAAAATGGTTAAAATGAGAAATTTTATGTTGTACAAATATTACCATGATAAAAATTTTAAACATAGAAAAGTGCACCGAATATAATGTATTTGCACCTAGCACTCAGATCTTGGTTTTTAATACCATTCTTCCATAAAGGAACCAGGGCTGCTTGTAGAAATGGCTGATTCTAGGACTGGTTAAAAATAGAATCTGCAGTATCTTTTTTCTTTCTATTTTGCATTGATTGTATTTTTTCTCCAATACCATCCCATTTTCAACACCTTACAAAGTTCACATTCATTTGTTCTCCCTCATGTAATAACATTCTTATATTTGTATGTTTAATGACAATCATTGACCACTCTAGGTTTCACTAAGTTGTACAGTCTCAGTCTTTATCTTCTATCTTTCCTTCTGGTGTCAAAGATACCCCTAACTTTCCTCTTTCAGCTGTACTCACAGTCATTGAATAAGTTCAGTGTACTTACAATATTGTGCCATAATCACATAGTATTGTGGTATCCTTTTCTGGATCTGTACAGTCAATCCTCTTGAACATTCTATACTCCTTCAGCATCAAATGCCAGCTCTCTTACTTCTTTCTATCTTCTGATAACCTATGTTCTCAACTCTCACATTTTGCTTATCAATGTTAGTACATATTAGTGAGACCATACAGTACCCATCCTTTTGTTTCTGGCTAATTTCACTCAACATAATGTCTACTGTCTACCATTTTGTCTTTTGGATTTTATATGTCATATCTTATTTTATTTTTATTTTTTCCTCTCTCTCTGTTTTTACCCTTACTGATAGTCTTCATTTCTACACTCTTCTTCAAACCTCTCTCTCCTGTCTTTTCCTATCTGCCTGTAGTTCTCCCTTTAGTATTTCTTGTAGATCAGGTCACTTGTTCACAAACTCTCTGTGTCTGCTTTTCTGCAAATATATTAAACTCTCCCTCATTTTTTTCTTTTCAGTTGATTTTTTCTTTTATTTTCTTTTTTTTTAAATTAAATTCAGTTTTTTTGAGATTTATTCACATACCATACAATCATCCATGGTGTATAATCAATTGTTCATAGTACCATCATATAGTTGTGCATTTATTACCCCAATCTATTTTTTTTTAACATTTTCCTTGTACCATAAAAAGTAAAAACAAGAATAAAAAGTAAAACTAAAAAAAAGAACACCCAAATCATCCACCTACTCCCACCCTATTTTTCATTTAGTTTTTGTCCCCATTTTTCTACTCATCCATCCATACACTGGTTAAAGGGAGTGCAAGCCACAAGGTTTTCACAATCACACTGTCACCCCTTGTAAGCTACATTGTTATACAGTTGTCTAAGAGGCAAGGCTACTGGGTTGGTGTTTGATAGTTTCAGGTATTTACTTCTAGCTGTTCTAATACATTAAACCCTAAAAAGCGTTATCTATATAGTGCATAAGATTGTCCACCAGAGTGACCTCTCAACTCCATTTGAAATCTCCCAGTCAGTGAAGCTTTATTTCATTTCACATCCCCCTTTTGTTCAAGAAGACGTTCTCAATCCCATGATGCTGGGTCCAGGTTGCATTTTAAAATGGTGTTTTCCAAAGTGTTGCTCTTGGGGCGTTTTGTCTCCTCTTAGCTGCAGCTACTCTTCAAAATGTCAATCTCAGTTGCTCTCCAAGATGTCACTCACAGCTGCTCTGAGGTCCTTCTGTCTGTAAATTCCTTTATAAGACTCCAGTGATCCAATTAACACCCATCCCAAATGGGGGGGGTAGCACCTCCGTGGAAGTTATTCACTCACAGTTGATTGAGTCACTTCTCCATAGAAGCAATCAAAGAATACCAATCTAATCAACACTAATACATCTGCCCCCACAAGATTGCATCAAAAAATATGGCTTTTGGTGGGACATAATATATCCAAACTAGCACATCTGTCCTCTAGTTCACTGATCCTTTCTTCTGCCTCTCCAAGTCTGCTGTTGTATGTCTCCTTGTGTTTCTCATCTCTTCTGTTGTGCCTTTCATTCCCATAAGTTCTGCCATTTGTTTTTTCAAGCTTACGAATTCCTCCTTATTGTCACCTAGTGTCTTCTTTATATCATCATCTCTTTTGTCACATTTTCTTTCAACTTGTTGATTTGATTTAGAAGATTTGTTTGAACATCTTTAATTAGTTGTTTCAACTCTTGAATCTCAGTTGAGGTGTTAGTTTGTTCCTTTGACTGGACTATATCTTCATGTTTCCTGGTGTGGCTCATGATTTTTTGCTGCCTAGGCATCTGATTTTCTTCATTAGTTTATTCGGGAGGTTGTTTTCTCTCTTTTGCCTAGGGTTTTCTTGTTGGTTGCCTTTGATCTCTATCTTTGCTTTGTTTCTCTCACAGTTGTCTGATTGGCTCTTCCCCCGTGTTCTCCCCAAAATCAGGCACCTACTGTGGCCTGCCACAGGGATGGGAGGTAGGCACTGAGCATCCCAGCAAGTTCACTGTGTGTGGTAATACAAATCTGCTGACTTCCAGTGGTGCTCTGTTTTCTGCTGGCCAACAAGACCTGGGTTTGTTTTAGAGCCCTGCTTTAGCAGTTGGGTCTTCCATATTTTTCAGCCAAAACAGGACTGGGTTTCCATAAAGGGCATGTAGACCCACTCCTGTGGTGCAAAGAAAGGGTCTGGAGCATCTGTTTTAAAGTGTTTCAATCCCCTTGCACCTTCTGGACTGTCCAGCTGATGATGCTGTTCAGTAACTTAATCATCTTCAGAAGCTGCTTTGCCTCCAAGCACAGGCTGCGTCCACACAAGTGAGCTGAAGTTGCTGGATTCCTGTGTCCTCACTTTGCCAGCCAAAATCTGGCTTGATGTGGGGCTCCACCTGTGGCAAAGTACTCGCTCAGCTGACCCAGTATTCCAGCTGTCCCCAAGACAAGGAAACAGCCGTCGGCTGCTGCTTCCCAGAAGGGCAGGGCACGGGCTTTCAGACCCAGGGCTGGAAATACAGTCTCTGTCCATGTTTTCTCAGTCTGTTTGTCCCTCACTGGCCTAGACCTTGAAATATCCTCCCCTGTCCCCCAGGTCTTCAAACGGTAGGGGTATGTCTCACTACAGTGAGAGATTTTATAGTTTGTGTCCTTGTGGGAAGGGTCTGGTCTGCTAATTCTGTGCCTTTCCCACACTGAGACTGAGTGAGGGGGAGGGGAGAGGACTGGCTGGTCCGGAATTGGGGATTCCTACCTGATATTTCTTCTCTTCTATTCGGCATTTGCAGGGTCATTCTCCAGTCTATATATCCTCCTCCAGAGTTTCAAACAACTCAGAATTGTCCTTTTTTTCATTGAATCTCTGGAGAGAAGTTTTCAGTAGCTGTTTCTGTCGCCATGTTGATTGAATTTTATGGTATTAGTGTTCTTTATTTCTTTACCACAAATATACAGTCCTAAACAATATAGTTTAGTTTTGCCTGATTTTGAAGCCCACTTAAGTATAATCAGCAGTGTGTATTCTTGTGTGTCTTGCTTCTTTCACTCAACATTATGTTAATAAGATTTGTCTTTGGTGTTGTATGTAGCTAGCTATTGCTTGTTCATTTTCGTTGCTGTACAGAATTACATTGTATGAATACACCAACATTTATGTTTATATTTTATTAATGCTGGACATTTGGATTGTATCCAGGTTGGCACTCTGAAAAGGATTTTCTCACCATCACATCTGTGAGACACCAAATTTGATGTCCTCTTATAGGCTTTTTTTTTTTTTTTTTTTTTTTTTTTGGAGAACATCTATGTGAGGCAAGGAGGGAAAACTCTGGTGTTTGAAAGCAGAGTGGGAGACACTTTGGTCAGGGACCACGATCTAAACTGAGGAGAGTCCAAAAAGCCCAGGGCTGCTGCCCCTGCCTTGCTGAGAGACAGTAGGCTGCCCGAGAGCCTCAAGACTGTCTAAGCGAACATTCCTTCCCAGAGACATATGGACCAGCCTACGAACCAGTACCTTCTCAGTTTTATCTACCTCATTGCTAGTAATGTCTGTGGACTGCACGGCAGAAACCTTGATCTTGCTAACAACTCCCCAACTTGTGTCAAAAAGAGTGAGTCTCTCTTGGGCACGTTCCTGTCAAGGTGGCCAGATAGAAAGGAGACAATAAGGTCTTGCCTACCTTTCCCCCAGGATTTCCTGGCCCTGGTAATCCCTGACTCAGGAAAGGGAACTTACTTACTAAGTTTTCCAAGCAGACATGTCCTTTCATGTGCTTGTGCACACACATGCGCCCATGGCACACACAGTGACAATCTAAGGTCAAGTCAAGGTGAAGTGTCCTCAATAATCTGGCCACTAATGACCATATGTCACAATGACTGTCTTTAATTGAATTTTATTCTTAATGGACGCACTTCTAAGGCCAGCCTTTTAAGTCTTATTTTTGCCTATTTCAGTCTCGACATGTTTAGCTCATGACTTGTGTGTAATTTAACTAGAAGACAAAAGAGTGTAGTGATGAAGATCACAAGCCCTAGTGTCAGACCAAAATCCTGCCTGGGCTAGGCCTCTTCTGAGTTGGGTAACCTTGAGCAAGTTACTTTTTCTTTCTGAACTTCGGTTTCCTCTTAAGTGGAAAAAGAATAAACTTCACAGGTAGGTTGGACTAAGTGTAAAAATGTATATAAAGTATTTAACTTAGTACCTGATACAAGAGGAAAAACTAATATATGATGAAGGTTGCTGTTGATAATAAAACTGTGATAACTGATCTAGTTGTTCCTTTCCTTATTCTTATGGTTTTAAAATACAGTTGCAAAAAATTGCTCTCTGATTTTCAGCATTTTATATTTCCTATCCTGATTTGAATTCATAGTAGGACTTAAAAATGAAGCCTAGTGTCAGTGAAAGGTTTTTTTGGTTGTTCCACCTCTGATTACAGGACAGTCCAAATTTGTGTCTCTTTCCTTCAGGTTTATAATTGGAGATTTGTTGGATTCAGAAAGTGACATCTTCGAGGAGTCCAAAGAACGAGACCCTCATGGAACAGAAGAGCCACAGAAGGCCTTCGCCCACGGGACGGAGCTCGTTCCTTGGTATGTGCTGTCCATTCGAGCTGACGTGCACCAGTTCCTGCTGCAGGGGGCCACGGTCATCCACTATGACCAGGACACGCATCTCTCTGCCCGCTGCTTCCTCCAGCTTCAGCCTGACAATAGCACCTTGACCTGGATAAAGCCCACCACTGCCTTCCCAGCTAGCAGAAAATTTGGTATGCTTAGTAACATGGCTGAGCCTGGCAAATTCCTGTTACTGGGCAATGCTGGACTAATTGGGCTGACAGAGGGGGTCTTGGATTTGTTTTCAGCGAAGGCTGTGTTCATGGGACACCCTGGCATTGATATACCCACTGTGTGTGCTCAGAACAAACTGGGCAGCATGCTTCTCTCAGAGACTGGCGTGACACTCCTCTATGGTCTTCAGACCACGGACAACAGATTGTTGCACTTCGTGGCACCAAAGCACACGGCCAAAATGCTCTTTAGTGGATTGCTGGAGCTCACTAGAGCCATGAGAAAGATGAGGAAGTTCCCTGACCAGAGACAGCAGTGGCTACGGAAACAGTATGTCAGCCTTTATCAGGTAAGGGATGCAGCCATCACTTATTCCTCAGTAGCTTAATTCTCAAGAGCATGCACTCTGCAACGAAACTGCCTGGGCTCCTGCTCCCAGCTCTGCCCCACTGCATGACCTTAGGTGGCTATTACTTAACCTCTCAGTGCCTTCATTTCCTTAGCTATAAAATGGGAATAATAATGATACCTAGTCACAGTGTGGCTGTGGGTTTAAATAAGTCACTGTGTGTAACACGCCCAGAATAGTGTCAGGCTCATAGGAGTTGCTACTATTTCTATGAATGAAAACAATGACTCTGGCCATTTTTAGTACTCACATCTGGAAAGAAGCCAGTTGATAAATGTATTTTCACTTAATCAATATTTTAACTTGAGAGCATTGTAATCTGAATGTTTTTGTTATTAACAACTCCAAATCTTCACTTTGGAAATTAAAATCCCAATTCATCCCTAACATGCCAAGTCACTCTTGGGGAGCTATTTAACCTACTGTGTATTTCTGCCTAATTATAGAACTTCTGAGGTTAAAGGAAACTTTCCCAAATGTGGAGTAACTCATCCGTGTTCTTCCTAGCCATGTTTTTAGCAGCCCTTAGAAGACAGTTTCTGACTGCCAGCTGCCTAAATGGAGTAAGTTTCTTGTTAACCCTAAATTAGCAGGTGACTTAACACTCTAGCTAAGGGAGGCAGCACAACTGGGCTGAATGAGATGGTGAGAAGAAAGCTGGGCATAACAAGATTGGCATACTTGTGGGGGAAGGAGGGCACTGATTGCTTGGAAATTGAGTCACAATTCCAACCACGAGATGACACTGTTGAAATGGTGCTGTCAAATGAGTTGTGTCAAAGTATTCAGTTTCTCTTTGTTATGCTTTTCTATCTTCATGGGGAAAAATTATCTTTCTTACTAATGTCACAAAAATAGAACTATGACTTAAATAACTCAAATAGTGTATCTCATGTACTTTCCACAGTTCCATCCTATTTCTGACAATTAAAAATCTTTTTATCTGAAAGTTAGGAGAGATACACATAGTGCCCCTTCCTTCCCTTTTTCCTACACCCACACAGCACTTATGAGTAGAGATCATATCCTTAATAACTAACAATAATTATTAAATATATAGACCTCTATACACAATTATCCTAATTTTACAGTGTACAAAGCCAGTTTTAGTTAACTCATCTAAAATGGGGACCAAAATACCTACTTCCTGTCTACTCCATAGGGAGCTTTCAGTTCGGTCACCTGCTTGGAAGAAAGGTCTTCAGGAGCTGTTATGAATATTGATTTTTAATTATAATCATTCTTCAGCCTTCTGGTATCATGAAAATCCAACAAACCTGGAAATAAAGCAAAATCATTGAGTTCATTTACAATCACTGTCCCTAAGTCTCTGACTTTTATTTGCTCCATTGTTTCCTTCTCAGGTTTACAGCGTAGGTAACTGAGTAAACAGCTTAGGTATGATTCATTTTCTCATTTATCCTGGCAACCTTCAGTTTTTGCTGGAGGAGGCACCAGCTGAAACCATGAATAGCAGATGAGAAGAGGTAAAAGATGCTGCTGGAGCAGAGGCAGAAGTAAACTAGAGAAGGCTCACTTCCACCCTGCCACAGACATGCTGCTACCCTGTGCCCACATGTGGAACCATGCCTTTCAGTGCAAAGGCAAAACAGCCCTATACATCTCAGTTGCTTCTGAAAACATAAGTGATGTTCTTCCACAAAACATTGTTCTACCAAAAGGTCATACAAGCATGCTAAATGCCCCTCCTAGTGATTTATTATACAAGCTAACACATTAAAGGCTCTGAGAAGTCCTGAAGTACCAAAGAAACTTATTTATCTACAAGTTAAAGAAATTTGAGAGACGTTTTGGGGGCTTTTTCAAACTTAAGAGTATTTCTTTATCCCCAGTTTGGGAAGTGCTTAAAGAGAAAACAATCTTTCTTTCCAACATCCAGTCCCTTAAGTGGTCAATGTATGAGAAGTTACATTCAAATTCCACAAGTATTTCAGCACTAGCACATGTAAATTTACTTGATAGAAATTATGATGGTAGAAAAAGCAAACGACAAGAAGTGTTAATAACACTTGTAGGGAGGCCTCTAAAAATATAGGAAAATAAAAGAAAGTAAACTGTGCTGAGAAATGTTGATGTGAGATGTGGAGAAAAGACTGATATCCTGAAGTTTGACTTGATGTTATCATGGGGATTTCATCACGTCCCCTGTTGTCCTAGTCACATCCCTGCTGAGTTCCAGTGATGTGCTTTAACAGGGCCACATTCAATTGGGATAAAAAAAAAAATCCCTTCCCAGTTTTAAAGATTATGTTCTGGAACTACCACTGTAGACAAATTTATTAAGACTTTCTTTGTAAATAAGGACTTTAGAGAACTTGGGGGAGTGTGTGTGCATCTATTTAAGCAAAATCAAGTTCAGTATATCTGTTATTGCATCACTCCAATAGATTTTCACTTGATTTGATGTTTGAAGTTCCATGAAGTTCTTGTAAATTTATTTTGCTTTATTGCACATAACATGCAAATAATAGAGATTTTGTGAGTGTGTACTTGCTCCTTTATCCTAATATTCAGAGACTATCTGATATTGTGACCTGGAGTTCTGAACTCCCAATTCCTGTCTCCTGTTGTAGATCCCAGGATGCTGAGTAACTTTAGTACTTGAGATGGGAAAATTTTTGGTAATTTCTTGCAGTGGACTTCTGTGATTTATACCTGCCCGTTATATAATTCTCCCTTCTCTGGTAACCATACCCTGATTTCCCTCCCAGATGATTCTGTTGTGTAGTTAACACAAATCCCCAACAGAGAGTCCCAAGGGTTAGATAACAACAGTGTAGGTGGCCAGATCGTCATTCTTGTGTGGCTACTGTGCTTTTCCACCTCTGGGGATTTATGGAAAGCCATTAATGTATTTACTTCCTCATTGCTCACCGCTCCCTTATGTGTTCAGCATGTGGTTGCTTTACAGGAGGACGGACGGTATGAAGGTCCAACCTTGGCTCAAGCTGTGGAGTTGTTCGGTGGCAGACGATGGAGTACTCGAAACCCCAGCCCTGGAACATCAGCAAAGAGTGCCGAGAAGCCCAGTGTGCAGAGAAACAACACCCTGGGTATAAGCACCACCAAGAAAAAGAAGAAAATGCTCATGAGGGTACAGTGTCCCTTTTTTATTAAGTATAAAAACCCAATAATCTGGGATTGTTGAAAGGTCTACGTCTCTGTATGCCACCTTAAGTCATTTGGGTTGGGAACAAGATGGGGTATGAAACAAATGACAGACAAGGGCTTACCACGCACCTCCTGGGTGGCAATACATGCCAAGAACTGAGTCAACAAAGGAAAAGACAGGGTCCATAGAGGGACACAGACACATAAACAAACACTATGAGATCTAAAAAAGAGTCTTGACAAATGGGGTCTTGAAGGAGTTTACCAGGCCGAAAGAGAAGGGAGAGTGTCCCTGGCAGAAGTGACAGCATGGAAGCATGAAAAAGTTTGGCTTGTTCAAGGAAACACAGGTAGTTCTAGGTGACCAGAACACGGGCTGTGTGGTGGGCAAGGACGGGCCAAAGAGGGACAGTGGGATCAGATTGTGACGGTCCTAAGTAGGCCCAAACTCTATCTGTGGAACACAATTTAAAGTATAACACCCCAAATATAGTGATGGATTTTGCTTCTTGGTCATCCAGGAAAAGTCCCACTCTTTGCATATGGAAAGCTATTAACGCTAAAGTCGAACATTTTCTGTCTTCACAATTTTGTCTCTACACAGAGATTCCAGGGGTTGTATCCCCCCTTCTCTGCCTTCCTCTCCTGAGAATGGCTGCCTTATAGTGAAGAACAGATATGATATTTTAACAAGAAAATAACGTGTTGGCCTTATGTAGGTCTTTACTGGTTTTGCCAGGGGAAGGCAGTGTTGAAGGTGGATAGAGAGCTGCCTGAACTAAAGCAGTGATGGGAAAAATACAGGACAGGAAACACTGTGAGTTTTCTGTTCTCAGGGTGAGAGTGGGGAGGCAACTGACGATGAGATGGCGACCCGAAAGGCCAAAATGTACAAAGAATGTCGAAGCCGGAGTGGTTCTGATCCTCAGGACATTAATGAACAGGAAGAATCAGGTAAAGCAGCATTTTCACATCTGAGATAGTTTTTTTTTTTGTTTTTTTTTTAATTTTGTGGGGACAATAGATGCATTTGGTTTTAAATTATCATCTAAGTAATATGGACAATACTTGACAAAACTCTTTCTTGTTAAATAAACTTACCTTTGTTTTCAACCAGATGATGAAACCCAAGAGGTATTTGTGCAGGCAAAGTATATTTGGAAGAAAATCCTCATTAACTAACTTGCCATTATTTAAAGGGAATATTATACATACAAGACACAATTTGATGGATTAAACCAGTGACTCTCAACCCTGGTTAGATATTAGAGCTTTTAAAAAATATCTGGATGCTCTGGCCAAACTGCAGACTAATTTTATCAGACTCTCTCTGTTTGGGACCTGGACATCTATATATATATATTTTTTAAGCTTCCCAGATGATTCTGATGTGTAGCTGGGGTTAAGGGCTCACCAGATCAGTCCATTCATCACAGTATCTTGATGCTGCTTGTATAGAAAATTAGCTGCACAAATTGATTTGCTCAGACTCTAAGAGGCATCTTTTGTTTCTATTTAATTTCTAAGAGAAGGTATAATCCGAGTCACTGTCTGTTTTCCATCTTTTGTCCTCACAGAGGCAAATGCCATTACGAGCCCTCCTAACCCTCTTCCTTCCAGAAGAGCCCACTCTTTGACCACGGCTGGGTCACCTAACTTGGCTGCCGGGACATCGTCTCCCAACAGGCCAGTGTCCTCCCCTGTGCTGTCTTCTTCAAACAAGAGCCCATCCAGGTGGGGCCTTAACACGACAAAACAGAAGAACCCTTCCAATCAGTTGAGCCTGTGGGAGAACACATTCTTCTCGCTTCTATGGGAAGACCGTCTCTAAATTTGATTTATAATTAAATAGAAAAACTGAAAAACCAAAAATGTTTTAACGCACCTAATTTTCCTGATTTTATATTCATACCTTCTTGTGTTACACTAAGTGCTCCTAATTATTTAAGACACCAACCCTCCAAAGGTCAGTAGCAGTAACAAAACCCAAGCTGTGAATCTCTAAATTTGCACTGTTCCATAGAGTAGCCACTAGCCATGTGAGGCAATTTAAATTTAATTGTAAATTAACTAAAATTAAATAAAATTAGAAATTCAGTTCCTCAGTCACAATAGTGATGTTTTAAGTACTTCCATAGTCAGAAATGGCTAGTGGCAAACTTAAAAGTAGCAAAAAATCATATTTCTTTACATTATATTTTTAACCTGTGAGGTACCCTGAGCAAATAAAATAGCCAGATAAGGTGTACTAAGGTGGCCCATCCCTTTGTTTCAGTCGTGAGCAGGAAAAAGAAGGGCAGAGTAAGGGAGGAAGATCTTTTTTAAAATATTTCAGATATAGAGAAACTAATATAGAAGATGCAGGATTGCAGGAGCCCAGTCACAGGGGGCAGGATGAGTGCCCACTAAATATTCTAAAATAGAAAGAGAGTCAAGACAGGAGAAGAAACAGCCACCCAGATGCAGTTAAGGGAGAAAGCAAGACTGAGTCCTGAATCTAGGAGGGGAAAGAAAAAACATGGAGACTTTGTTTCCTAGAGTCCAAGGGAGACTGATTCCCTGCAGATAGTAGTCGGAACTAGGACTGGGAGGAAGGAGATGGAATTTACTTGTTTAGATGCAAATGATGAAGCCACATTTTCTGACCTTTTTCCTCCTCCTAAACCTCCACCTTCTGTTCCCCACAGTATATTAGGGATCAAAACTCTGTGCCTGCAAAGTACTATAAGTCCATCAATTTTTAATTATCATCCATTATTAAAGGAGGTGACCTTCAGGTGTCAATGCAAAATAACTTTCCCTGAGTGAACATTGTTTGAAGGATTGAGAGTATACTGGGTATTCATTACAGTGTTCTCTATACTTCCTTGTATATTTGAAATGTTTCAAAATAATTTTTTAATCAAATACAGAAAAGAAAGAAAAACCTTGGTCATTGATTTGACTAAAAACATAGTCAAAACATTTCTCATACTATTCTGTCATTGAACCAATGTAGAAAATAAAAAATATATTGTGAAACAGCTATAATGAATTTTTTACCAAGTTGACTGATGTTTTTATACTGGATACAGCCTTAGCAGGTACAAAATATAATCCTACACAGAGTTGTTTTCTTTCCATTATTAATGTTTTTCTGACTCAGATTTTCCATTAATATTAAAAGCCCTTCCCTGTTTTCATCTAGGAACTAGCTAAGAAAGGGAAAAGAAAAGACAGTGACAATTCAAGACCTTCTTTTTAAATGTATTTCTATAATTTTGAACATAGAAAGAACTTGCCTTATTTTCCATAGATTATGATGGAGGATTGGGGGCCCTTTTTTTAAATGACTTTTCTTCAGAAAAACTGAACTTCAATTTTTTTTTCTGATTGGCCTGTTTTGATTAGTGGCGGAATATTAACCTCATGCCTTGTCCCCTTATTAAGCAGGCTGCAAACATGATGTGATCTCAATACATAATGTTTTATTTCCTCTGACACCATGTAGCTTAATTTTGAAAGGAATGTAAAGAGAACTTGGAAAACAGCCTCAACTTTAAATAACTTGTAATCCATCTTTTGTTCATATTGCTAATCAAGGAATGTCTGTTGGATAAAATGACAAAATTAGCCCACGGTTTGCCTGTTAAGGTCGTGTCTTTGTTGCAGTGCTTGGAGCAGCAGCAGCTGGCACGGGCGGATCAAAGGAGGAATGAAGGGGTTTCAGAACTTCATGGTTTCGGACAGTAACATGAGTTTTGTTGAATTTGTTGAGCTGTTCAAATCATTCAGGTACGACATGCTTCCCCTTGACTCTTTCTCAGCTCTACATGGTTAGAACAATTCTCAGTGAGATGTTTTCTGTTCCTTGTTCAGCATAAGGAGCCGGAAGGACCTGAAGGATCTCTTCGACATCTATGCAGTTCCCTGCAATCGGTCGGGCTCTGAGTCGGTTCCACTCTACACCAATCTGACAATTGATGAAAACACCAGTGGTCTTCAGCCTGATCTAGGTTTGTTTAATGTTTTAAGATTTTCTTTTGAGAGGTTCCTGTCTAAAGATAAAGTTCAGAGGTCCCATCACACAAACCCTCAGCCTTTCCCACATGGGCTGCTGTTACCTGGAGCATGCAGAAACACTTAGAGAGTTATTTCAAGGTGCCATGTGGTGTCATGGGGGCGGGATGCTGTTGGTACTTTGAGCAAGGAAATTCAGTGGATGGGCCTGCCCATGTATTCCACAAAATGTAACCAGTGGAGCCCTCCAGTCACTCTGACAACCAAAAACTCTTGCCCACCCATTTCCAAATGTCCACTAAGTGGGTGGTGCCGTCCCTGCTGAAAACCAGCTTAAGCTCTTCCCTCCCTACAGGCAAATGGATGCTGAATCCTAGGGAGGCATCTGCCTACTCTTTTGATAAAGATATTCTTTAATGACCCCCACAGAGCACTCCTATTTGAAAATCCAGATCATTTTTCCTAATGTGGAAACAAAAATGTCTAGTTCTTCTATCCCAGTGACCACCAACCACTACATTACCATGCATATTTCTTTTTTACCATGAATTTTTTTCAATTCAGTTTTAGTGAGATATATTAACATACCCTACAATCATCGACAGTGCGCAATCAGTTGTTCACAATGCCATCCTATAGTTGTTCATTCATCACCAAAATCAATTGTTGAACATTTTCATTACTCAAAAAATATAAAAATAAGAATAAAAATACAAGTAAAAAAGAACACCCAAAACATCCCATCCCCTCTATTATTCAGTTAATTTTTGTTTCCATTTTTCTACCCATCTGTCTATACACTGGATAAAGGGAGTATGAGCCACAAGGTTTTCACAATCACACAGTCACATTGTGTAAGATACATAGTTATATAGTCATCTTCAAAAATCAAGGCTACTGGGTTGCAGTTCATCAGTTTCAGGTATTTCCTTCTAGCTATTCCAATACACTAACAACTAAAAAGGGATATCTGTGTAATGCATAAAAATAACCTCCAGAATGATCTCTCAACTCCATTTGAAATCTCTCAGTCTCTGAAACTTTAGTTTATTTCATTTATCTTCTCCCCCCCCCCCTTTCTTTTTATCTTGACCTTTTTGGTCAAAAAGACTTTCTCAATCCCATAATGCTAGGTCCAGGCTCATCCCCAGGAGTCATGTCCCACTTTACCAGGGAGAGTTACACCCCTGGGAATCATGTCCCATGTAGTGGGAAGGGCAATGAATTTACATGCAGAGTTGGCTTAGAGAGAGAGTGGCCACATCTGAGCAACAAAAGAGGTTCTCTGGGGGAGACTCTTAGGCACAATTATAAGTGGGTTAGCCTCTCCTTTTGCAGTAACAAGCTTCATAAGGGCAAGCCCCAAAATCAAGGGCTCGACCTTCTAAATTTGTAGTTCCCAGAGATTATCAGTCCACAGGTGGAGAAGTTTAATATTTCCATATTTTTCCCCAGTCCCTCAAGACAGCTTTGCAAATACATTTTTTTTCTCTGCCCAAATTACTTTGGGATGTATCAGGGTTTCACAATAACCTGTACAAACCAATCAGATCTCACTCCCTATTCCAAGTTTCATGTAATGACCATCGATGCATTTTTAAACCTGTTATTTTTCTGTTTTGTTCTTGCTGGAAATTGCAAAAACAAAAATACTAAAACAAAAACTGTTCTCTTTCAAACATTTGTCTCAAGTATTTAAAAGTTTATGTTGTAATTAAGCTAAGAATATTAATCATTGTTTAGTCATAAAATGTGCATAAATATGAATCAGTCATGTAATTATATTTTGAAAGTACAGAAAAACTGTAATTTTAAGGATACGTCTTGAATCTCTACAAACAAAAATGTAGACATAGTTGTGCTCAAAAACCAAAGTCCAGATTCTGCTTAGGTCCCCAATTGAATCTAAATTTAGTTCCCATCCAATGTTGAAGCCCATGGGGTTTCAAGATCAAGGATCTAGCTCTGTCTTATTTTCTTTTGTGTATTCATTGACTTATAATTTATTCCTTCTATTATGTGGAACCAGAAATAAGCACTGAGTTTGATGGCTTGTTTAAACGATTAGTGAAGAGGTCCTCCAGTTTAATAATTAACGGCAAAATGAACTTTGTGAAAGATGCTGACTCTCTTGTCCACGTTCTGTGGGTGGTTCTGTTTCAGATTTGTTGACCAGGAATGTCTCAGATTTGGGGTTGTTCATTAAGAGTAAACAGCAGCTCTCGGACAACCAGAGACAGATATCTGATGCCATTGCGGCTGCAAGTATCGTGACAAATGGTACTGGGGTTGAGAGCACATCCCTGGGCATATTTGGAATTGGCATTCTACAGCTTAACGACTTCCTAGTGAACTGCCAAGGAGAACACTGCACTTATGATGAAATCCTCAGCATCATTCAG
This sequence comes from Choloepus didactylus, assembly GCF_015220235.1. Taxonomy (NCBI): domain Eukaryota; kingdom Metazoa; phylum Chordata; class Mammalia; order Pilosa; family Megalonychidae; genus Choloepus; species Choloepus didactylus. The sequence continues at coordinate 43,725,492 of NC_051321.1, forward strand.
GTGTGTGCATGTGTGTGTAATGTCCCTTACTGTTCTAAAGAGTTCTCTGCTAAACATTTACTCGTTCTGTACTTCCTTCCAAAGGAAGCAGAAATAGAATTCCTTCCAAGCCTGGAGCAGAAATAGATTTTTTTTTCAATAAGTATGTAAGTGTGCCTATTTAACATACAATTGCCGTAGGTCCCAAGGGTTCTCTGACTCAGCAACTATTATAAAAAGTCAGTACATGATTCCTTCTTGTTGTTCAAGCACATACAACAGAATTAATCTAGATTTTCAACCTTGTTTGTCATTTAACAAATATTTATTAGCCCCTACTCTGGGCCTGGCTCTCTTCCAAGAGTTGGGAATATAGTAATAAATAAGATAAAGGTCCTGCCCTCAAATTAGCTTAATGGGTGAGGCAGACAATAAACAAAAATATAATGTAATTTCAGTTAATAATATGGATTATGGGGGAAGCAAGCTAAGAAGGAGATGGAGTGATACAGGAGAGCTAAGGGGAGTAAGCAAAGATCATTCTGAAGAGGTGACACTTAAGCCAAGTGCTGAATGAATAAGCCACAGGAAGGTCTGAGGAAAGACCATTCCAGACAGGGATCAGCAAGTTCAAAGACCAAGGCAGGAGCAAGCTTGGAGTTTTGAGGAGCAACAAGAAGATTCTTGTAATAGCAGCTGCATAAGCCAAAAGGAGAATGGTAAAGATGGTTTCACACAGGTAGGCAGGGAACAAATCAACTAGGCATTTTAGGCCATGGTAAGGAGTTTGGACTTCAATCCATGTGAAATAAGAAACCATTGTGAAATTTTGAGCTAGGGAATAACATGATTTGATTTATGTTTCTAAGAGGTCATTCTGGTCCCAGTGGAGAATAAATTGTGCTGGTGAAAGAGTGGAAGCAGAGAACCAGTTAGGAGGATGTCCCATACCCCAAGTGAGAGAACTGGATGGTTTGGTTAGAGGGTGGCAGGAGCTAGAGGTATTGAGACTGTTCAGTGTGGCTGCATCACATGCAACAAAATTAGTCTAGGTTTTCGACCTCACCTTTCAACTTACTGGGAATCAGTGGACTAGCTGTCTATTAATTGGGTTCAATCATTGAAAATGCTAACAATGTGGGATTATTATCACATTATTGAGGGCCCACTCTACTATCATTGAGTTCAGGCACTGTACTAAGTGCTCTACATGAATTACTTCCTCTTGCCTCCCACGAACTCTAGGATGTAGCTGTTACTATTATTCTCATTCTCACCTGGACAAAGTGATACAATTTGTTTTCATATAAATCAGCCTTAATCTTTGCTCTTGGTCCTCCTTTTTTGCTTAAGTAAATATGCTTAGTATAATAAACTCACATATAATATTTTCTTTTGGATTAAAAACTACATTTTACCATTATATTACTAAATTAGTTCAAATATTTAGTTTAGTTGTTTCCGGATGAAAACAGAATGGCTTTTAAAAAATGATATGGTGGAGGATATTCCCCCTTAGTTTCTTTTACCTAAATAACACTTTTTTTATATCCCTTGCAGAAGTTTGAGCCCAGCATCAGTATGTGTCATCAGGGCCTAATGTCATTTGAAGGATTTGCAAGGTAACTTTTGAAATGTCATTTGCCGATCATTTGAGAGTATACATTTTCCCATGAAGTCTTAAGAAAATTTGTTTCATCTAGGTTTCTGATGGATAAAGATAATCTTGCCTCAAAAAATGAAGAGTCACAGGAGAACATTAAAGAATTGCAGCTACCCCTTTCCTACTATTACATTGAATCTTCACACAATACCTACCTCACAGGCCATCAACTCAAAGGAGAATCCTCAGTAGAACTCTACAGCCAGGTACTGAGAATTCCACTTGGAATATGGTTTTCATAAAGATTAGTATTTACATAACCCCAAGTGTCACAAAAACCTGACCCCAGACTCCTTTGATGAGCTTATAGAGTAAGCTATTACATGTGAAATGTGGAGAAACATGTGTGGGAAAACTGTCTATGTATACAGTTGTTTTATTTTTCTTCTTTCTTTTTTGTTTTTCCCCCCCTATATATACTTAACCTTTATTCTGGGGAGGGAAATGTGTTTGAAAATCATAGCTTTTAGATTCTAGTTAGTCTGACCTACCCCTGCTAAACTTAGATTTTCCCATGGGAAAATTTTCTAATCATTTCACTAAATGCTAAATAAATCAATATATTGTAGTGGGAAAGCATCATAGAAAATGCAACTTTCTACGAAGTTAGTCCCAGAAATAGTGTTTGTTTTGTTTTGCGATTTGTTAGACAATCAATCCATCCCCATAGTAACCAATTAAAGGAAAAAATCTGTGCAGACTATAGGTACTGTCTGTACACAGTTAAATTCATGGGAATGTTCTTTAAAATTCAGTGGGCTGTCTGACTAGAAAAAGCACATCTTTTTGACCTACAGATCCAAATTTTAATGATCTACGTATTAGTTGCCTCTCATGTATATTGTCTGCAACTTCCTCATCTGTGTGGCCTGTTTTCTGAACTGCTGCAAGAAAGACTAAGCAGGGAGAAGCTAGAGAAGGTCAAGGGAATATAATTGTGAGGGAGGGGTGCAAGTTATAATTGTGTTGTTTATGAAAATCCAGCATCAATTATTTAAGATCCCTTTGTTCTTCTGATTAGTCCAAATATTCCTCAAAACATGGAGCAAATTTCTATCCCATAGCTTACCTAATTTGGAATATGTATTTTAAACCCTAGTTTTTAAGGGACCTTCATTGTAAAAGGAAGTGTTCTCAGAGTAGTGGTTTTCAAAGTGGTTCTGTCAAGGGGGCTCAGCTGCCTACACTGAAATGAGCAAGTGAGAGAGTAGGGAGGGTCCCACACTCTACCCTGCTTTAGCCCCTATACTGCTCTTTTATGTGTTTTATATATTAATCTTCCATTTGCTCAGAGAATTTCAAGATTAAAAGAAGTTGAAAGTCATTGTTCCAGTGGAAATAAACATACACAGAATACTATGGTATACGTGCATATATACATAAACATACTTATATGTGCACACATACACATATGTATTTCTTCTAGGTCCTAGCTTTCATTCCTACTTCACATCCCTATTTGACTTCTAAGAGGATTTTTTTTTAGTAACATATACACAACCTAAAAATTCCCCTTTTAACTGCATTCAGTGGTGCTAATTGCATGCACCAAGAAGTTTGTTTTTTTTTTTTTTACTCTTTAACATTACACCCTAAGTAAAGATTGCTCACCACAGACATGAAGCAGCCTCATGTTCCAGCTGCCATATCACAGTAATTTTCAGCCCAAGGCAAAACCACTAGGTAGTTGTTTCTTTTGCTGAAAGAACTGATAGCTTTGGGATTCTAGGCCACAAGCTATACTGTGCAACATGAAGAATCATGAAGAATCTAGCAAATATCTCAAAAAAAAAAAAAAAATGTTAATATAGAGGCGTTTCACCAGCTGAGTTGTGTTGCAGCAACTCTGGCGGCTCGTAGCCCCCAGAACTGGATTGCTGTCACATGGAGGTAGTCATAAGGATTCTTAAATCAGTGGTCCAGGCCACCCATTCACAGATTAACTCTTGGCTTGAGTTACCCTTCCATCATGTGGTAATCTAGTAAGTATACAAATAGAGTCATATGGAAGAAGAGGTTGCTCCAAGCAAATTATAGCTTCCAGCTCTAGACCCATGATAGCAAATAGATGTCATCTCATCTGATTCATTAGTTGTATTTCCTGAAGCACTTTGATGAGGTCATGTGACAACATATAAAAGATTAGGGACAAGTGTACTGTGACTGATTACTAATGTGCCCTGAATATGAGAGAGAGGAGTTTGTGGATTACTTGCCACTTCTGCTCTGGATGCTTTTCTGGAATTAGATAGCAAGGCAAATCCTTTATGACTCCTTGTTTCTACTCTTCTTACATGCTACATGTTCATAACAAAGGTGTTAGCTCGTTACAGAATTTAGATCTAAATGGAGGAGATTTTATGGAGGAGATTTTATCCTACTTGACTTCCTATAAATGTTTGGTCAATTCATTGATGAATCAGTGAACTTGTTTCCTTTGGGCTGGGCATGGACACCTTCACCTACTCTGGCATGTGCCCAGATAGAGCCTGCTGCCCTTGCCTGGTTCTCTAATTTTGGGATATGCCATGTATGGGTCCCCTGAGGGACAAAATGGCCCTTTGTTTTTTCTGTCAAATGTTATCTTCCAACAATATTCAGCTCTGGCAAACACTCTTTCCACCTTTATCTTTTCTCTCCCTTCTCCACCCCAGATTATTTCTGACCTTTTGACCAATTTGTGATATTCATTTTAGATACTATGCCCTTCTGCTTTATCCCTAACTGTGAACACTGACTGAAATGCAGGAGTATATGCTGGGTTTAGTTTGAGGCTTTATCTCCAGGTGCTCATGTGGGGTGGACTCATTGATTGATCACACAGGTCCTCCTGCAAGGCTGTAGGAGTGTGGAGTTGGACTGCTGGGATGGAGATGATGGAATGCCAATCATTTATCATGGACATACACTGACAACCAAGATCCCCTTCAAGGTAATGCTTCCTATCTTCAAATCAAATTACAAAGAGGCATTGTCTCCATTCATCATTTAAATCATTGACTACCAAATTACGCCTTAGGCTAGAGAGGGTGTTATCCTGGGTCTGGAGACTTCCTGAAATTATTGCTTATACTGTGTGGAATTTACATATGTTCATTTTTCTGAGAGTTTATTTAGAAGTCTCATTAGATTCTGATTCAACCAAAGTTTGGCACCCATTACCTTAGTTATCAGGTAATGTTATTGCAATTTTTATATCATAAGATGATATATAAAAAGCAGGGGCTGTTCTCTTATGATAGGAATTAAAGGTCAGTTGTCCTGGTGTCCTGCTGACAAAAGCCAGCATCATATGTTAGGATATGATTAAATATGTAGCCTTATAAAGTGTGTAACATTATAAAGTAATGAGAATTGGTTCTACTTGGAAACATGGGTCATCCGGGAAGAGCAGTCTCACTGGATTATCATTTCAAGTTCTTGGTAGCTTATTAGTTCAGCAGTGCTTTTATAGTCCTCATTCAGAGGGTCTTAGGCTGTATAAAAATCATTTTTCTCTGAAGCATTGCCAGGCTGGGAAGAAATATTATTTCTGTCTTATTTGTGGAGGAGGTGGTGGCTAAAGCTCATTTCTCTTTAACTCACTTTCCTATTCAGCCCTCTTAAAACTCTTGTATTCTGTATTGGGGACAAGGGGAGTTGCTAATTGTATGTACATAAACATATAATATAAAAGTATGTGTCACTGCCACAAATAGATTATAAACTCTTTGAAAGCAGGACGGTGTCTTATACCCCATTACATTTGATACTGTAACTAAAAGTGTCTTTTACTTATAACATAGTCAACATATATTGATTTGTTAAGTTCATCATTCTGATAGCTGTTCCTTGTATAGTACGTGAACAAAACTCAATATGAAGTTTAATGTCTTTATACAAAATAGCCATATCCTCTTGCTTGATTTGAAAATGCAACTGATTTTTATACTTTTGAAAAGGTAAAATCTTCCTTTAGCCAGAGTTGGATGCATACAACAATGTAGATGCTTTCTATGGCTCCAAACATGTTGCCTTCGGACCACCCTGGAGAGATGTCGGGGCTCTAATGGGCTGTTTTGGCTATCGCAGGAAGTGGTTGAAGCCATCGATCGTAGTGCCTTCATCAACTCTGACCTGCCAATCATCATATCGATTGAGAACCATTGTTCATTGCCTCAACAACGAAAAATGGCAGAAATTTTCAAGGTGAGCTCTCAGCTGAGAGGCTGGATGGCATCTTGGCCCTTGTTTTGTAACTGCTGAGTTTTCTATGGAGCCACCATGGACCACAGGACAGCTGCACATCGGCCATGAAGCACATACGGTTCTGGAGCCCCCACATCTGAGAACTGGGGCTGCCCTAGGAGCTCAGCTCTCTCTTGAGTGGTCCATTCAAGCATTGTTCTGTGATCCCCAGACCCTTTCCAGAAAGCCTTAGATGGTAAGGATAGACCAACTCTCCAAGAAGAGTCTAACACTTCTGGCACCATCAGAGATGCCAGGATGTCATCTGTCACTTGCTTGTGGAAAAGTTGAAAATTTCCCATGACAAATAAGTTAAATCTTTTTGTGGCTTACACTACTGATGTCCAGATGCAGGGATCCAAGTGAGCAAGAGCTTAGACTGGCCAGAACACTTGCTGGGTTAATAGTCAGCCCCTCTTTATGTAAGGGAACTAAAATGCAGGGAGATTTAGGGGTAGATATTCCGTTATGTTTGTCTCTTCCTCCAATGGCAGAGACATTTGTGGAAACATGGCTCTCAGTGGGGAGGAAGGGTGCTGTCAGAGGGACCTGTCCCCTAATGCCAGAAAAATCAAATTTTGCTTTCATATTGCCTTTCCTTTGCTATCATTTAAAATAATAGTCTCTAAACCTTTTTAATTGTATACCCCATCAGTAAAATATTTTGGCAAGTATTCCTATTTTGCATTTATTGACTTACTTAGAACTGTTATTCATGTCTTAGAAACATTTTCTGTATTACTTAAAATATGCAAAAATGGAAAGTAAAAGAGAGAAAATGACATAGAAAGGATGAAGTAAGGTTTGTTTTTAAAATACTGTTATTTATTAATGGTACAGAAGCCCTTTTTACTCTCATCAAATATAATAAAAATAAATTTATTATTTATTTATTATCTAAATTCTTAGTGGCAGTAATGTGATTGACTATGGCTCATTGTTTTTGAAATTTTTGATTTAAACTTTGTGATCAGTGACTTGGATATGTCTGGCTTTAAGTTTAGTTTATTATTTCAGTATTTGGTTTTAATAGCTACAGTAGCTGAAAAAAATATATTACAAAGATTCTGGCAGAAAAGAGGTGTTATTAGCTGCACTTGCTAAATCATGATACTCATTTCTCTTTGCCATTCATAATGATGCAGAGGTTTTTGTTGAAATTCGGTTAGAAGATTTGTACGTTTCCTGATGTCAATCAGTTTTACTTAGAAACTTATTAAAAAGTTTTGGCTTTATACTTTTAGCAAATGAGTTCAAACGCCACTAAAACCCTTCATTTGGAAGATTTTTAGCAATTAGAAAATCTGCTTCCAAGTTTCTTGCATGTGCATATATAATAGTTTTATAAGTTATACTCATCAGTTCCTACAACAAATAACAGAACAGTAGATATATTTTCAGACATCTGTTTTTAAAATACTCTTTCTGTAACACAAACATTGCTAAAAAGCAATTAATTTCTCACTCACTGTCAAAATGTAATCCTTACCATATAGGAACAGATTAAATGTGATTTATTATATTATTTTTATTATTATCTGCTAAGAATAAATGACTGCTACCCACTTGCCAATATAGAAAAAGTCAGAAATTTTTAAATGCTTTTTTTAAGAAAAATTCATAACTTAGAAATACTCCTTTAAGTTCTTTATTGTGATTTAAAGTGTGACCTTCTCTATGTAAAGATGTTCATGGTTCCTCTTCTCATTATAAAGTATTTAAAAGAAAAGTCTTATTTTTATGAGAGTAACCAAACCTCAGTAAACCGGTAGCAAACGAAGGCTGCAGGAGACACTGACTCCTCCTTGTCCCTCAGGGGACTTCCTGAGCAGCACGTGACATGTTGAAGTCCAACATACAGATTGGGTGAGGCGCCATTTTCAGTCTGGACATGAAATATTAATAATCTTCAAATTTTGTTCTTTCTTTTAATTAAAAAATAACTAGAAACAGAAATTGCCATTTTTCCTATCCTCACCCCATAGATCATCCTGAGCCTATCCTCCTCACCCTCGTTACACTTTAGAGCCCAATGCTCGGAAAATCTTTCATATCTAAAGTTATTTTATACAGACTGGGGGCAAATTCTCCTTAATATTTTTGATCTTTGTCTCCACTCCTTACTCCCTCCAAGGTTTCTTTCCTTTGACTTCTCACCCACATCCGGAAGGAACCATATTCTACAAACCATACCTTCTAACTCAATCTATTTTCTTCTTCGGTACATCAGACGTCAGACCATTTTCCTAAATAGTTACAGTTGGCCCCAGCTGGAGAATGGCCTAGTCCTCTCCCCCTGTCCTTCTAATGTCCTTCTTTCCTTCCAGTCAGAAACCATGGGGGAAAAGCATAACTTCTTTCTTAGTTCTCCTCCTAGACTGTTTTTGACAATTCAGTTGCCCTGAAATATATATTTGAATAATTCAATTATAGGTAAAGGCATGATTGTCTTTCTTTTATTCTTTTTAGACTGTGTTTGGAGAAAAGCTGGTGGCTAAATTCTTATTTGAGAGTGATTTCTCGGATGATCCAATGCTTCCCTCACCCGACCAGCTTAGGAGGAAAGTGCTCCTTAAAAACAAGAAGCTAAAAGCCCATCAAACGCCAGTGGATATCTTAAAGCAAAAGGTACTCACTTCTTGTTAAAGAGGTTATGAATATGCTCTGCACCCATGTTCTAGTTTGCGAATGCTGCGGAATGCAAAACGCCGGAGTTGGATAGGCTTTTATAAAATGGGGGTTTATTTTGCTACACAGTTACAGTCTTAAGGCCACAAAGCGTCCAAGGTAACACCTCAGCAATCGCGTACCTTCACCGGAGGATGGCCAATGGCGTCCGGAAAACCTCTGCTAGCTAGAAAGGCAGCTGGCGTCTGCTCCAAAGAAGCTCTGGCCTCAAAATGGCTTTCTCCCAGGACGTTTCTCTCTAACAAGCTTGCTCCTCTTCAAAACATCACTCACAGCTGCACTCTGTTCCCTCTCTTTGAGTCAGCTCATTTATATAGCTCCACTGATCAAGACCCACCCTGAATGGGTGGGGCCATGCCTCCATGGGAACATCTCATCAGAATCATCACCCACAGCTGGGTGGGGCACATTCCAAGCAAATCCAACCAGCACCAAAACATCTGCCCCACAAGACTACAAAGACAATGGCATTTGGAGGACACAATACATTCAAACCGGCACATTCCACCCCCTGGACCCCAAAATGACATTATCTTTCCAAATACAAAATACATTCATTCCATCACAATATCACAAAAACTTAAATCATTTCAGTAACAAAAGTTAAGTACAAAATCCCATCAAAATCAATTATAGGCATGGCCAGTCCTAAGGCATAATTTTTCTTTAGCTGTGGATCTGTGAACTTAGAACAAGTTATGTGCTCCCAATATACAAAGGAGAGACATTCATAGGATAAACATTTCCACTGCCATAAGGAGAAACAGTAAGGAAAACAGGGTTAACAGGAGCAAAACAGTTCCTAAAACCCGCAGGACAAACTACATTAGATTTCAAAGTCTGAGAGTCATTTACAGAACAATGTTGCATCCTTGGGGCTTGAGAGAGTGGGAGTCTAACGCTTCCTAAGTGCCTTTGTGGCAGCCCTTTTCTCTCCAAATGCTTGGGTGAGTGCTCCAACGTATCCACACATAGGGGAGACCACCTTCTTGGCCCCACCCTCCTCAAACATCGGGGCAGCTCCCAGATTCCCTTCCATCTCCAGGGCACACGCTCAACCCGTTTAGAACAGTGTGGTGGCAGCCAGGCTCTCCCCAATTCCCTGGGAATGTGCTCCACCCTCTTTGGGACCTCAGATGGCAAAACTCTTCCAGAGCATCAAGGCGGAAAGCCCGCCCTTGACCTCCAGGGCAAACTCACCCTTTCCATGCATGTGGGCTGCTCTGCTCTCCCAGCCCGAGACCTCCTGACTCCAGATCTCAACCTCCATGGCTGTCTTTGAAGAGATTTTTCCTTTAATTTTTTCCTTGTCTGTCTCCTCCAGTCCAGACCGGCAATGGCTCTGTCTATATAGATCTCGCAAAAATTCTGTTGGCTTTGCATGAAGCACACGGGGGTCAAAGCCATTAGACAAGAGGACTTTCCACAAATCCTTTCTGGATAATTCCATCTCCAATCTTGGCTTGTAGTGAAATGGCGGCTGGGTTCCGTGTTTGGTTACATCCTCATGTTGGGCTGTAGCTTCAGGGATTCCACCCCCTGGAAGCTCGTAATTTTCCAAGCGATCAGCTTCTGGTCTCTTTGAACCCAAGAGTTCAGTTCTAAGTTTATCTCTCTCCACTCGCATTTTACTATAAGCTGCAAGGAGAAGCCAGGGTACCTCCTCCACATGTAGTCTAGAGATCTCCTCAGCTAACTATTCCAGGTTGTCGCTTTCAAATTCTTCCCTCCATCTGACACCAGGACTCAATTTTGCCAAATTCTGTGCCACTTTAAAACAAGGATCGCCTTTCTTCCAGTTTGCAACAACACATTCATCGTTTCTGCTCAAGTCCTCATCAGAAGTATCTTTAGACTCCATATTTTCATAAACAGTCTCTTTAAAGCAGTTTTTGGCCTTTTCTATCAAGCTCCTCACAATTCTTCCAGAATCTTCCCCTTATCCATTTGAAAAGCTGCTCCAACATGTTTGGTATTTGCATACTCAGCAGCAAAAGCACCCTACGTCTCTGGTACCAAAATCTGTTCTAGTTTGCGAATGCTGCGGAATGCAAAACACCAGAGATGGATAGGCTTTTATAAAACGGGGGTTTATTTCACCACACAGTTACAGTCTTAAGGCCACAAAGCGTCCAAGGTAACACCTCAGCAATCAGGTACCTTCACCGGAGGATGGCCAATGGCGTCCGGAAAACCTCTGCTAGCTAGGAAGGCAGCTGGCATCTGCTCCAAAGAAGCTCTGGCCTCAAAATGGCTTTCTCCCAGGACGTTTCTCTCTAGCAAGCTTGCTCCTCTTCAAAACATCACTCACAGCTGCACTCCGTTCCCTCTCTTTGAGTCAGCTCATTTATATAGCTCCACTGATCAAGGCCCACCCTGAATGGGCAGGGCCATGCCTCCATGGGAACATCTCATCAGAATCATCACCCACAGCTGGGTGGGGCACATTCCAAGCAAATCCAACCAGCACCAAAACATCTGCCCCACAAGACTACAAAGACAATGGCATTTGGGGGACACAATACATTCAAACCGGCACAACCCAGAACAGAGAAATTAATGCCTTTTTAACCTTTCAGATGACCTGCTGGGTAACCAGTTTTTGAAGACTTAGTTTTCTTGGATAATATGTTTGATTTCTAGTTTTCCATTTCATAAACCAATAAATACTCTTATTCCATTCTCCTAAAATTTTATTGTATGGAATTGATTTCGCACACAGAATGTACCTCTGTTTTTTTAATCATATTTTTTATTGTGGAATATAACATGTATACATAGAAGTGATAACTTTCCAAATGCGATTTAACAAGTAGTTAAGAGAGGAAATTTCAAAGAATGTTATGGGTTATGGTTCCAAAGTTTCATTTATTTCCTTATTGTGACATATAACATATGTACAAACAGGCAATAACTCTCAAAGTACAATTTAACAAGTAGTTATATAGAAATTTCCAAAAATGTTATGAGTTATAGTACCATAGTTTCAGTTATTTCCTTATTGTGACATATAACATATATACAAAAAGGTAATAACTTTCAAATTACAATTTGACAGGTAGCTATAGAGCAAATTTCAAAGAATGCTATGGGTTACAGTTCTACCATTTCAGTTCTTTCCTTCTAACAATTCCAATACTCCAGCAACTAAGAAAAAGAAAATTATATAGAGATTCAGTATTCATAATCCTTTGTTAAATTCCATCTTGTCTGTTGCCACCCTTTCTTCTAGTTTAATCACTTTCCTGATCTTCAGGGATGTCTAGGGAGTGACCACCCTACCTTGTTCATGTTGAAAAGGGGTGTCGACATTATGGGAAAAGGGGACACAGCTTGTTGATGTTCTTGAAGAGGCTATTTCCTCTGAGTTTTGGGATTTAGCTAGCATAGGAGCTCTCTGGAGAATTTAAATTTGTGAAGAATAAACTTAGTGAAATGTTTATAGAGTCTTAAGATAGGGATCCATATACTTTAGGGTTTTGGGGACTGCTGTTGACTTGGGATTGTCATAATGTGACCATTTGGCATATCTAGATGAAGCTTGCATAGGAGTAACCGCCTTGACATCCTCTTGACTCTATCTGAAATCTCTTAGCCACTGAAACCTTATTGTGTTGCCTTCCTCCCCCCCACCCCGCTCTTTTGGTCAAAAAGGCATTCTCTACCCCTCAGTGCCAGGTTCAGGCTCATTCCTGGAATCCATGTCCCACGTTGCCAGGGAGACTCATTCACCTGGAGGGTCCTGTCCCACGTCAGGGGGAGGGTGATGAATGTATTAGCAGAGTTGGGCTTAGAGAGAGAAAGTCCACATTTGAGCAACAAAAGAGGTTCCCTGGAGGTGACTCCTAGGCATAATTATCATGTGAGATAGGGATGGATTATCATGGACAGAACATATGCTATTTGAACTTAGGAACCCCCTACTTTATAAGTCAAGCCCTCCATCTTGAGGCTTGCTCTTATGAAACTTATGGTTGTAAAGGGGAGGCTAAGCCTATCTCTGTTATTTAATTTATTCTGAGTGGGATAATGCATGACTATTGTGTCTAGAACCAGGTTTTGGGTCTACTGATCCCACCGTGGTTCCTGTAGTTCCCTGCAGGGAAAGCCCCCTTTAGGAATAGTGCTTGGGCCTGGAAATGTGTGCGATTTCTGAGCTCTGTAAAGGAACCCCAATAGCAGTAGCTCTGTGATCCCAGCATGGAAGCTGGTTCAGTATATCACTGCAACATGTGGACCCCAAGGGCCTCCCACACTGCCTTGCCCAAAATTATCTATGCCCCAAGCACTACCTACCCACATGTGCAGGAAGGTCCCCAGCCCAAGTATCCGTGCAGAAGTCCAAGTCCCGGACCACTGCATCCATATGCCAGGCTTCACCTACTTATCCTGCATAATGATATTTGCCAAGATGGTTTGTCCTAATCAAGAGGCCACTGTTAGCCATAAAAAGTCATTTATGAAACTTATGGCAACCAAGAGTCAAGAATCCCTCAGCACCATGCAGGGGTAGAATGATATAGCCCCAAGAGCGGGGACAGTCCAGAGTTAAAACTAGGTCCTAGCTTGTAGCTTTTTATTTCTCTCTGGGCCATCACCTCCAAGTCTCCAGGGTCTAATCCAGTTCTGCTTTAGTGGTTTTCAGAGACTGGAGAATTCAGCAGAAGGATTCTTTGAGCCCAACAAATTTGGAGCCTTTGTCCCAAGTCATTAATAAAAGATGTCAAGTCAAATTAAGTGCATGTTTGACCTAGTTGAATAACCAATTTGGAACAATCATCAAATCTTCTTCAAGCTCTAATTTATAGAAATCACAGGCAGGACCTGAGTTTAAAACCTGAATGATATGTAGCGTTATGTTGTAGAAAGCTATTACACTGCAATTCTAGCCACTGGCTCTGTCACAAACCAGCCATGTGGCCCTGGGTCGGTCAATCTTACTAGACCTCCATTTCTTCATCAAGAAAATGGAAATGTGTAAGTAACCAGTCTCTAAGAACCCTTCTGACAGTAGGATCTCACAAAATCTGTCACAATTGCAGACTGCTTGTAAACATTTTATTGTTTTTACTTCAGTCCCTGTTTTTAGTGTTCCTTGCCATTTTATTAGAACGCTATTGCCATTTTATTAGAACACTGTTGCTCTGCTGAGGGCCCTCTTGGAGCGTCTCATCATCTGCAGTTCCAGTAATTACCAGGGAGTTCCCAGATTGTCCCACTCACATTCAGTGGGATTCGGTGGGTGAGAAGAGTGAGAGCAAATCCAGGCTGATTTAACGGCTTATGTTAAATCAACTGCTGATCTTAGTGATTTACAGAAAGCCCAGTTTCTTTCAGGTGACCTCAGGTGGAGAGGGGATAAGTTGAAGCCAGAGGCTCCATCTTTAGACTATTTCTCAGCAGAAAAGTAGATATTTCCAGAAGGGACCCCAAACCAGTCCAGTCTAACAGATCCCTAAAGTTTGCCCTAAATGGAGAGGCTCAGCATTGTCATGGATCCTCTATGCCTGAGGTCTTCAGACATTTATTGCTCAAGTATTCCTTAAAAGAATTTTTTAAAACTATGTAGCTCTCTCATACATTCTTTTTCTTTTCATACATTTTCAACTTGACATTAAAAAATTTGCCAGTACCTAAGTTTAAATAGTTGCCAAGGATATATTTTCTAACATTGTATATATATGTATAGATATATTTTCATCAAAATCCTTAAGCTTCTAATTTACCTAATACAAATTAGGAAAACATTAATCATATAACCTAAATGGCAAAAACAATCCTCACTGTCAAATGAATCAGCCCAGTGAGCCAGTCAGATTTACTTTCTGTCAGAAAAAGTCTGACTTTGTTTTTAATTCAAATAAATAGTGCTTCATCATCCCTATGATGACCATCTCACTTTTGAATTCTAATTCCAAGATAGATGATGGATGGATTGAACAACTGATCAATTTCTTGAGACTCTCCTTGGAGCTCTACATGCTCAAATAGTTTTCACCTTGTGTCATGTATCATATGATAGATTACTGGTGGGTGACATCCATGCCTTCTCTTTTGTGAAGTGGGAGAAGAACACTTGTGAAAAGAAGGTAGAAAGAGAGAACCAGCCAACTGTAGGCTTGTTCTCAGTCAGGCCTAGTTTTTAAGGAATACGCATAGATTTTGAAGATCTAGAAACTCATTCCTTTAAAAATATATGAACTTGCATATCCCTGTAAGTATTTGTGTACCCTCAACGTACACATATCCCAGTATGAAGATCACACACAGCTCTAGGCCAAGAGTTGCAAACTCAACCGTCTTCAGGGGCCAGGGAGGAAACATCAGTGTGAGAAGCCAGCTGCATATACGACAGAAGGGAGTGGTGAGGGCAGGAGTGGAAAGTGCATGCCTTCATAAATCAGCAGATCTAATTTAAACCTGTAAGTCTGGTCTGGAAGTGAAGTCAGCCCAGAGAGTCACTGGTTTGATACTTCTACTAGGCCACCTTTGCCCAGATCTGCGATCTCAAAGCTGCTCCAGAAGGCCTGGCATTTGCTTGTGTTCCAGAGGCCGGAAGACTCAGGTGGATGGTCTTTAGTTATGAAGTCATTCAACTAAACTGTTAGTGTGTACTCTCATGCCTGGCCCTCTGCAGACCCTGCGTCATGACCCAGCAGGGGGCACTTTCTCTTCTGAAGCACTCTTCCTCCATGTTTTTTTGTTTGTTTGTTTGTTTATCCAGCAACTACTGCCCACTCCTCACTGCCAAGCAGATATAACTGCCCTGTGCAGAATTAATTGTGCCTACCCCTGTAGCCTTAAAGACATTTGAGATGTGTTGGCTGTTCTCGTAGCCATTGCCTTTCCCATTCTTTGCACAGTCATTTGCAGTGACTGGTGGTTACTTAGGAGACTCTATTCTAATAATGAACAGACCTTGTTATTTTTAAAGTCTTCTTTATTTTGAAGAAGAGCCCAAATCTTCCCTGCTGCTACTCCTACTCATTGGCCCTACTTCTTCCCTTTGCAGCTGCACAAACTCATTTAATATCTAGGAAACTGTGTCTTTCCACCAGCTTTTCTCTTCTCCAAGCTAAGCATCCTTATTTTGTCAGCTTCCTCATAGGATACAGCTGCTAAGACTCTTCACTTTCCATTGGGAATATTTTGTGTATTCCTAAATTTGTGGATATTCTTTCATTTGTCAATCTTAAATTGTGATTTCCAAAACTAAGTTCAGTATTCCAGATAGAATCTGATGGCATGAGGACAGTGAAACCATCACCTCCTTTAATTTGAATTTTATACCTCAGTTAATGCAGCCTAGGACTGCTCTCACTTTTCAATGTCCTTATCACATGTTGGGCTCATGATGAGTTTGTGGAAAACAAAAAGACTCCAAATATTTTCAAATGGATTGTTCTTATGTCTGTTCTCCCCACCTTCCCAGGTTTGCAATTAATTTTAACCTTTAGTGTACAGGATCCTCGCATTGATCTCTGCTAAATTTGTTCTTCTTAGTTTTGGGACGTTATTGCAGCCTACAAGGTTCTTTGTGGATTTTTTCTGTCATCCAATGTGTTTCTTAACAATTTTTTAGACTGTGTCTTTATCCCAAGTTTTCCTTGAGCCAGACAGTCAAGTGTAGAACCATGTGGCCCTTCTTAAAGAACTTCCCTCCAGATTAGGTGATTATGTCCCCAGCCTGGTACAGTCGACCTTTCTCCAGAGTTGACTTCAACTTCTTTATTTACAGAACAGGAAACTGAAGTCTGGCCATTTATGTGACTTGCTTAAAGCCACCCAGCTCATAGTGGCAGAACTAGGATTTTGATTTGGGTCTTTGAAAAGGAAAGGCTTTTTTCAAAGATGACATGGAAGGCAGAATATACTGAAAAATATCACCTGGACACTTAAAAAAACACAGAAACATAACCAGCTAAATCAGAATATCCAGAAGAAAGGCCTGGTAATCTATTTAAAAAAAATAATTTTTAGTAATCTGGAAGTTTGAGAAACACTACTTATCTGTTATTTCACCCATAATCAGTTACCTTATCCAAAAAGGCTAAGGAGGTTACTGTGAGATATGTTCTTAGAAAACTCATGCTAATTCTTGGTAATCACCTCTTTTTTTTCTGATTTCTCACAAACCAACAAACTAATAACACAATCTGAAATTTCATCAAGTATCAACTTAATACTCCCCATGGTATAACTTTGACAATTTACCTTTTCCTCAGTTTGGAAAAATGGGACAATATAATGCCATATCCTGTTTTCTAAGACCACTTCCAACCCGCTATAATTTCCCAGGAAGTACCTTCGATGATTTCACAATCATATCTGCAAGGCCTTTCAGTTTTCTGGCAGGTCATGGGTCTAGATGACATTCTGACTTCATCAGAAGCTGTGTGCTCAGACCCCACCCCTAATTTCCTGGATCATTTCCATAGGGCTCACCATCCACAAGGATGGATTCCTCAGAGTGGGGTTTCTGAAGCCTTCCATCTGCCTCAGGCTTGTGCTAAGGCTCTTACTGAGGTCTGGAAGCTTCACCCCATCAGAATTCTCCAGAATTCTGACCATAGTTCCTGAATCCCAACATGCTAGACTCAGACAGTTCTTACCAAATGATGAGTACCATGCTTAGGGACTGGGGGGACAGAGAAGAATTAAGATATGGCTCCTGCAAAGGCCCATCCAAGCCAGTCTTTTCATCTGACCCCTAGCCCTAACCCACTGGGCTATATCTGAGTTACTTTTTATCAAGGGTTGGGGTCCTATTTTCTGTCTCAGAATAAATGGGATATTGGCAAATGTTTTGTAGTCATCCTCAAAGAGCAAGGGTATCAGCTCTTGGCCGTCCATTTGGCCGCCTCTCCCATGCCGGCCTGATGGAAAAGGCTTCCTGGACTTGGGGACACATTTGAGCATCTAAGGGACCTTGGCACTCAACTTTCTGATACTGCTAGTCCATCATTCTTTGAATGGCGTCATTCCTGTCATACAGTTCTTGCACTTTCCTTCCAGTGTCTGCTAGGCTGTTGGTATCATCATTCCCAGCACTTGGTTCTATCTTGAATGCTCACTGAGTCAAGGCCCTTCTCCTATCCCTGACAATAGATTTGTTTTTCTGGCTCACTTGAGCCTACACCATATTTCCCAAAGTTTTGAAGAACACTAATCCTATGAGAAACTCTGAGACAAGGAAAAAACAAAACAAAACATTTTATTGGTTAAATAAGCATGGGAAGTGCTGCTCTGGAGGTCTTTAAAGAATCATGCTGTCCTTTAGCATATTAAATGAAGGTTATAAGAAACCCAGTAGAAGACATATTTTTCAGTTTGTTTAAAATGCTATTTCCAAACTTTATTGCATCTTATTTTTATTATAATTGTTGGTTTTTACACAGCAGCTATTAACAGCCCATAGAACTAGAGTTCCATAAGCTCACCTTGAGAAATCCTAGCCCAGACAATGCCTGATTATCTGGAATGGTCTGCATTATAAAATATTTTATCTGGATATAGACACAGCCTAAATTACATTTTTCTTATGTATACATTTTTATTATAAAGGCAATATAACAGCATTCCAGAAAATTTAGAGAATAGAGAAATACTTTAAAACATATATAATTCCAAGGCCAAACATAGCCTGCATTACAGGGGTTCTTAACTCAGGTCCACAGATAGAATTCAGGAGTCCATGAAAAAAATTACATCTTTATATTCACAAACCTTTCACTGAATTTTAGCATATCCTCCAATTATAAATGTAGAAAACAAACCACAGTAATGTTGGCAGTACCTGTGTCTTTGGCTCTAATAGAAATCACAGATTTTTCATATCATATGACAGTTGTTGCTAATATCTCCAAGAATTATTTAAGCTCATCACTATTGCAAAAAAGTTACTAGAACTACCATAAATATCCTTTACTATATATCTTTACTGTGTTGATAAACATATAATCCTATATCATAATTTAAAAAGATATTTGATAACTGTATTCAACATTGTTTCCTTTTAATATTATGTGTTTTATTTTATGCACTTAAAACATCATTCTGAGAAGGGATCTTGCCTTACCAGACTGCCAAAGGGGACTATGATACACAAAGAAGATCAAGAACCTCTGCTGTATTTATATCTAATCTTTTTATGCATGTTATTTTATATAATTTCAACCATATATATAAAACAAAGGATACAGAATTGTGTGTATGTATATACACACAATTCTATATCCTTTGTTCAATAAATATGTATGACGAGTATTTTTTCATGTCTCATTCTCTCAAGTGGAAATACCATAACTTACTGACCCCATTCCTTTATTGTTGGACTTTTAGGTTGTTTCCTGTTTTTAATTCATACAAGTAACTTCTTCTATATTTCAGATCATTTCCTCACACTTGGTTTCCAGAAGTAAATAAATCACAGATTCAGACTTCTTTTGATTCTTGCGTCTTATGATATCACCTCACAGTAATTCCAATAGAACATGGAGCACATGACCTCCCTGGCAGCACACATCAATTTTCCCAAAGTCTCTGGCCCATTTTGTTAATCTGATTTATGGCTCAGATAAAGTCTGTTGAAAAAACTTTATTTAAACCAACAACTATTCTTTTGGTCTCTTCGTCTGTAGGGATTCTAACATTTTCTCAAGGTCAGAGGCCTTTAGATATTATTTTAAGAAGGAAAAAAAAATGTTTCCCTAGCAGAGACTTACTTTTCCAAAATTAATGGGCTGATTCACTTCTTCAGTCATTTGGGATTGATGCCGATTTCCCAAAGCATGGGAGGTTTCTCTTGGAGGGCTTGCCCCAGGGAACTGGGGTGGTGGGGCAGTGCACGCAGGTTCCTCATGATTGTTTTTAAAAACTCTGGGAGTCCTCCTGTAGGAATGCTGACCTTGGTCCAGGTGTTGCCATTACATTTCAAGTGAGTCTAGATTTTTTTTTTCCCTCACTCAAATGAGTCAAAATAGGTTAAATCACTTTTAATGACTGTGGTAAGCATTAGGTGGTAGTTTTGAAGGTTATAAATGAAAGTTCAGGAGTTTAGCATCTGCGGTCTGTAATCATTGCTATCTTATAGGCTCATCAGTTAGCATCCATGCAAGCTCAGGCTTATAATGGTGGGACTGCCAACCCCCCAGCTGCTAATAACGAGGAAGAGGAAGATGAAGAGGATGAATATGATTATGACTATGAATCCCTCTCTGATGGTAAGAAAAATAGAATCCTGTTCTGTGCAAGGTGAAATGCCTGGATGATTTTCTATATTTTTTTTCCATAAATAAGTCTGGAGCTTCATTGACGAACAATATAGATTGCTGAAATGCTTGTCCAAGAGTTTCTGAATCTAGTCATTTAGTGAGGCCTAAGCAAAGAAAGGGATTCAAGGAAAGATGAGGAGGGTGTGGGACACAGCAACACAGGGTCATTCCTAAGGTGAGTTTCTAGAGGAAGGTGCAGAATTAGAGCAGACACACCCTATTTTCACCCTTACCGTTTCTGGCGTGGCTGATCCTCTGGCAGGACTGGCAGACTGGCTGATTATCTTTTCTCTCCTGTGCCACCTGCAGGGGGCAGCACCACGTTTCTCTGCTCCTCCCTTGCACCACTTTCTCTGGAGCTTTCTAGGAGTGTGGGAAAGAAGCATCCTTTCCCTTCCCTCCCTCCTGATTCTCACATTACTAGACATTCCCTCTGGCTCCACCAAAGGGACAAAACATGGAAGATGGCTAAGGGGGCAGTACAAAGTCACATGAGTCATATTAACTACAGATAACAAGTGAGAATTAGGTTACATGAGAATTGGGTTTCAAGTGGGTTTTGTTTGCACTAGATTAGTGTCAGATGCTGGAGACTGCAATAAAATGTTTTCTCAGGCATCATTGCTGATGATAGTTTCATTTTGGCGACTTCTGAAAGACAATAATGTAGTAATGAGAAAATGTCAAGGTCCTATTTACATAAGCATTGTATATGTATCGTTTGTATGTAGAATAATAGTATTGTTAATATGAAGACGTGCCCAGGCCAGCAACCTTTCACCATTGACCTTAAGACAACCTGGACTCCCAACTCCAAATATCTGTTTCTCACACTCCAGGGCTGTCTCTTAGTCACGTTTCGGTTCTGTGAGCCTCCATCGTGGCCAGAATTCCCAGTCCTGTCTTTCTGCCCCACAAATATAATACTAGACAATATCCTTAGTAATAATTAATTGCTTCAGGCTGGCAACTAAAAGCCAAATTACTCCACCTGAAACCCCATGAGACAAGTCAAGGGGCATAATCCTCTAATGGAGAGGTAGAAAGAGGGAGAAATTTTAAAGGATCAAAGATAAGTTCTTTGCAGTCTATTCCTGAAAAGTTGTGGGAATGTGGATATTTTTATATTCACATATTCTTCCCTATGGATTTATACACAGTCATAGTGACATCACTCTGAGAGAAACAAAATTTTTCAGATGGGAAATGAAATCCATACTTAAGAATATCAACTAATTCAGATGCCATTTGCCCCTACAAAAAGCTAGTCCACTGGAAGATAAACTCAGTCTCTATCAGAAATGACTCTTGTGCTTTTTCTGTGATTTTGAGAACTGGAAAGGATAAGGCTTTTATTATTATTATTACTATTATTGTTTTTATAGGTGTGTTTGATATTTGCAAATAAATTTAACAGGTTGGGAAGGGATCTTTGATTTCCTTGCAGTTGGGGAAGAAAAATGTAAACCCTAGCTACTGAATTTCTAAGATAATTGCATGCTTTATAAACCCTGCTTGTGACGGGGTGGGGTAGACCACCAGACTCTGCTCCAGCGGACTAGGAGACTTTGGGCAATGTCCTTTAACCACTCTAGGCCATAGGTTCCTCAGGTGTGTAACAAAAAGATTCTGCTGAGTGTTTGCTGATATTCTCCCCTCTTGTAGCACCATCTGGGATCTGTGACCACTTGAGTCCAACACGTGGTTATTTTCCATTTCACTAGGAGTTTCCTCTGAGTTTCTGATTCCCAAACAAGCCTTGTTGTTATGCTGTGACTTGTTTAAGCTTGTCCTATTAAGGCTTCCTTGTGCTACTGTTAAATAACCCATGAAACTTACACTTTTGATTGTGGTTTGTGGTACCTCACTCATCTCTGTGCTTTTCTTTACCTTCTTCACCTTCTCCACCTGGGATAAGAAGAAACTATCAGTCTGCTTGCTGTGTGTGGGACCATTTCCAGCTTCTCAGGGAGACCTCAAAGTTTTCTAAAAATCTAAGAATGTTGGGTCCCTTTGAGAATCGGAGGGAAGCTGTGACCAGTCTCCTCAGAGAAATAAATGGGCTCTCAAAATTCTGCCCACAGTTGTAGGAGCTTCACAGGCCTCCTGAGGCCCTCACAAGCATCCCAGATTATGAACCCATCTCTAGAATCCAGGTGGTCCAATTTGTTCTGTGATAGCTCTAGTCCTCAGTTTTCATGTCTGTAAAATAAGGGAATTAGTCTAATGTCTCTTTTGGCTATAAAAATGAGATGATTCCTAACCACAAAGTTATTTCAAGAAGACCCTGAGGAAGTTGCAAATGAGGCTTATGTATTTCTGGAACTGCTACTCTGCCTTTTGAATAATATGTTCTTTTTTTTTTTTTTTTTTTTAATCTTCATTTTATTGAGATATATTCATATACCATGCAGTCATACAAAACAAATCGTACTTTCGATTGTTCACAGTACCATTACATAGTTGTACATTCATCACCCAAATCAATCCCTGACACCTTCATTAGCACACACACAAGAATAAGAAGAATAATAATTAGAGTGAAAAAGAGCAATTGAAGTAAAAAAGAACACTGGGTACCTTTGTCTGTTTCTTTCCTTCCCCTATTTTTCTACTCATCCATCCATAAACTAGACGAAGTGGAGTGTGGTCCTTATGGCTTTCCCAATCCCCTTGTCACCCCTCATAAGCTACATTTTTATACAGAATAATATGTTCTTAATGAATATTTACTTAATTGAATTTCATTAAAAACTCAGAGATTCATTTCTTTCTCCACATCCTTGCTGTTTGCCTTGAGCAGTTTGAATATGCACCAGAGCACAAATTTGAATTTACAACTTAATATACACAATAATGTCATATGATGGTATGATTCTAACAAGTTAATCAATTTCTATCCATTTGAAATAAATATAATTGGAGTATCATGACAGTCAGTAACTGAAAATATGTGATATGAATGTGGCAGCCAGCAGCATGATCAACATTAACCATGTTTGCACCTTTCTTATTGCTAGCTCTCCCATCCCCTAATGATCAAAATATTAAATGATAGAATATTTTGTATTTCATGTATCTTGTAATCTAAGCTGTTGTTATTTATGCTTTGCTTCATACCTTAATTTAACTATCTGGCTTTTTGTCTTAATTTTCCTTACTTTTATCCCCTTTCTGATTCTGTTTTTCTGTAGCAGATGTCCTTACTGCTTCTCCTGCTCCTAACAGTCAGGAAGGTAAACACCATTTGAACTGAGCATTCTAACTGCATGGATGTCAGCATTCCATTTCCAGTTTCCTAGGACTGGTTAGCATGAAGTTGTGACACTTATATGACTAGAAATACAACGAAATGATTTATCTCATTTACTTCCCAGCAGCCTGCATGGCCCTGATTCGGTATAAGGATATTTTGGTCTAAGCATATGTGATCTGATGAGATAGTAAATTTTGAGTGAAAATTTAGCTTTCTTGTCTTTCCACTTTAAATGAGTATAACTATTATATACCTTTAACATCGTTAGAGTCACTTTGAATAGAAATGCCAAAAAAGAGCAAAGTGTAGATTACCTGTCATATTTTGGATATATTTAGACATATTTTAAATTCTTATCCTGAAGATTATCACTTAGTAGATTCAGAAATAATCATGAAAACTTTACTTTCCAATTATTTATAATTATGAAAACTCTATGTTGCAGATAACTCTTTTTACCCCTGATTTTGACATTTCTGGAGGTAAAAGAAGCTAATGGCTTCATTTTAAAGTAAGAGTGATTAATTCATGTATGTACCATATAGAAATGCTTCAACCACTAAATCCTTCCCAGACTTATGTACTGTCAGCTTCTTGACCCAGGATATCCTCCATGTTTGCACAGTTACAGTCATCTGTATGAAAATGAGCATTTTCATTCAGATTCTGAAAACAAACTACTGGTAAATTTAATAAAATATAAGACACACTAACCCAATTTTAAAAATAATTGTTCAAGCCATCATTTTGATAACATATAGCCAGAGCCGCAGTCATGCAGAAAGGCACAATTATGTGGATAGCTTTGAAATGATATAGATGTAGCCATTAAGTAAGGCATTGGGTTCTTGTTCTCTGAAACCTACCAACTCATTTTCAGACAATATTCTGGAAGACAGACCTGAAAATAAGTCATGCAATGAAAAGCTTCAGTTTGAGTACAATGAAGAAATCCCCAAGAGGATAAAGAAGGCAGATAACTCTGCTTGCAACAAAGGAAAGGTGGGTGAAAGGTTTCTGTTATAATATACTTGGCCCATGGTACTCTTGTCCGTTTCAGGTGGGTTTCCAGTCCCTACCTATCCCTTCCCTTCACCTTTCCCCTAACTTTCCCTCAGATGCCAAAACCCACATGGTGAGGCTATGGGACACCCACCTGCCATTAGTAGAAGGTTAGTTAGTAATTGGTTCGTTCAACCAGTACCTGCTGAGGGTCTGCTGTGTGGCAGGCACTGAGGTGCCACTGGAAGTAGTTTAGTGATGGAGACAAGCGTGTAAGCAGTGCTTGTAGATAATACAAAGAGTGGTGATTACATGGTGTTATCAGAGTTTCAAGGACAGGCCCTCAGGGAAGATGATGTTGAGAAGGAAAATTTGACCAAGCAGACAAAAACGGGGCACTCAGGCCAAGAGAACAGGTTCGTGAAGACAAGGAAGCAAGAGACATCCTGGTATGTTCAAGGAATTGCAAGAAGCTTTAAATGAGTTTGGGGTGATCAAAAAGATAGACGGGGTTTGATTGTGAAGATTTAACTGTGCAATGACACAGGATAGAAAGATAAATGAGATTCTCAGACCATACTTTCAAGTGCCTGCCTCACTGTATTAGATGCTGAGCAAATCTATTGATATAGTTGCACTGACATTGTCGAAGAACAGAATAATAAAATAAGTAAAGAATTTGAGCCACAGATGATACATAATCATCTTTTCATTCAACAAATATGCATTAACTGTTTCACGGTTAAGACACTAGACTGTGCACTGAAGGAAGATGCCAGGATGAATTAAACTCATCCCTTGTGCTCAGAGGGCTTTTCTAATGAAAGTGTTAAGACATGTATTTGGATAAGTATAGAGCAAGGTAAGTCATACTGATGACAAGAGAGAGGTGCAGATAAAGAGCCCTGGGAATTCAGAGGAGGATAGCATATACCTTCTGTGTAAAACAATTTCATTTTCCTCTTGATAGGTCTATGACATGGAACTGGGAGAAGAATTTTATCTTCCTCAGAATAAAAAGGAAAGCAGACAGATTGCACCAGAGCTTTCTGACCTTGTCATCTATTGTCAAGCGGTGAAATTTCCAGGTAAGAGTGAGCAATATCATCTATAACATTTAAAAACAGAAAAGATAAAATATGCTATTTATTTAATTAGGCATTGTGAATACTCTCAAAATAACTAAATTGTATTGCCAGAATAATTGCTGTAAAACCTTCTAAATCTTTATTGTTATCATTTGCTTTGATGCTCATGAGGAAAATACCATAAAATGTTCATTTTCCAGATTACCCAATGTCTTTTCATAATAGTACATAATAATAATAATCATCATCATCATCTAATAACTAAAATGTATTAAGCACTGAAGCACCAGTATTTGTGCTGAATACTTTACATATATCATTGCTTCAACCATTCATAATAATCCTACAAGATAGGAGGTATAATCTCTACTTTTAAATAAAACTAAATCTAAGAGAGATGAAGTCATTTGCCCAAGGTTTCAGAGTGTGTCAGTAAAGACTCTTGTTTGAAAGTGGCAGAGATTGCTTTAAGCAAAGTTTATTGTTTTCGTCTATTGCCAAATGAAAGGATATACAAGTTTCACAAGTTTCAGGTAAAGCATGATCCAGGGCACATGTTTTTTCTCTCCCCATTTCTCACTCTAACACTTGTTGGCTCTGTTCCCTTTGTGGTTGCAAGATGGTTGTGGCAGGCTAGCTCTACATGCCTCCAGGTTCAGCTTCCTGGGGAAAGAGTTGAGTCTCCAGCCAAAGTTTCATTGTTTCTCATTGGGTCCTTTGCCCATCCCTGAACTGTGGCCAAAGGGATGCAGGGCTCAGCTGTTCTAGGACCTGTGTCACATGCTTCATCCCTAAGCTGGGTAGTGAGGCTCCACCACAGGGACCAAGGATGGGGTTTCAGTGGGAGAGGAGGTATCCCTAGTTGGCCATCTCTAGAAGTACAGTGAGCTTATGCTGGTGGAACCCCACCACCACCCATAAAAATTTTTATCTGAGATAATAAATGGTAGAACCATGATTCTGAAGGCTGACTCCAAGGGTTTGTCCCCTTAACCATTAGCCTATTCTGCCTTTCTTGTTAGGGTATGTTATCCATGAGCCCACCCAATTATGTGTCCCACAAATGAGACACCAGGAGGTGAAGGACAAACAGGAAAGTCCACAGATATATGGAGGTCAGAAAAATTCATCTGTTTATACTACAGAAAGGATTCCTTTACACAAGACTGCTGAGGCAGGAAGGAGCTGTGATCTGGGGACAAGTCTAAATAGTAGTAAAGAGCGTGTATCAATCCGGCCTGGAGAGGAGAGTTAAAATCCAACCTTCATTAGAGTGAAATAGCAACACATCCCAAAGTAATTTCGGCAGAGAATAAAAATATATATTCAGGCCGCCCTGAGGAGCTGGAGAAGGATGTGGAGGTGTTGGACTTCCTCA
This sequence comes from Choloepus didactylus, assembly GCF_015220235.1. Lineage (NCBI taxonomy): Eukaryota > Metazoa > Chordata > Mammalia > Pilosa > Megalonychidae > Choloepus > Choloepus didactylus. Next base: position 43,752,046 of record NC_051321.1, read on the forward strand.
CCTGGTTTGTTGCTGCTGTTCTCGCAAACACTGGGGACTGACGTCTTGACATGCTGAGCCCTCTGTCTTGGGGCTTGCCCCTATGAAGCTTGTTACTGCAAAGGAGAGGCTAAACCTGCTTATGATTGTTCCTAAGATTCTCCCCCTGAGTGCTTCTTTATTGCTCAGATGTGGCCCTCTCTCTCTAACTAAGCCACCTGCCCCCCTCCCCATGTGGGACCTGACTCCCAGGGGTGTAAATCTCCCTGGCAACACAAGCTATGACTCCCAGGGATGAATCTGGACCCGGCATCATGGGATTGAGAACATCTTCTTGACCAAAAGGGGGATGCAAAATGAAACGAAATAGAGCTTCAGTGGCTGAGAGATTTCAGATGGAGTTGAGAGTTCAGAGAAACTAAGAGAGGACAAATGCCTCAAGAGCAACTGAGAGTGACATTTTTGAGGAACTGCAGCCTAGAGAGGAACGTCCTGGGAGAAAGCCATTTTGAAACCAGAACTTTGGAGCAGATGACAGCCACGTGCCTTCCCAGCTAACAGAGGTTTTCTGGACACCATTGGTCAGAGATTCAGCTGGTTTGAATGTATTATGTCCCCCCAAATGCCATTATGTTTGACGTAATCTTGTGTGGGCAGACCTATCAGTGTTAATTAGATTGTAATTCTTCGAGTGTTTCTGTGGAGATGTGCCCCACCCAACTGTGGGTGATGACTCTGATTGGATAATTTCCATGGAGTTGTTGGCCGACCCATTCAGGGTGGGTCTGAATTAAATTACTGGAGCCATATAAATGAGCTGACAAACAGAAGGAACTCAGTACAGCTGAGAGTGACATTTTGAAGAGGAGCTACAACCAAGAGGGACACTTTGAAGAATGCACAGAAGCTGAGAGAGTAGCAGCAGATGAGAGACAGTTTGAAGATGGCTGTTGAAAGCAGACTTTTGCTCCAGAGAAGCTAAGAGAGGACAAATGCCTCAAGAGCAACTGAGAGTGACATTTTTGAGGAACTGCAGCCTAGAGAGGAACGTCCTGGGAGAAAGCCATTTTGAAACCAGAACTTTGGAGCAGATGACAGCCACGTGCCTTCCCAGCTAACAGAGGTTTTCTGGACACCATTGGCCATCCTCCAGTGAAGGTACCCGATTGCTGATGTGTTACCTTGGACACTTTATGGCCTTAAGACTGTTAAGTGTATAATCAAATAAACCCCCTTTTGTGGAAGCCAGTCCATCTCTGGTGTTTTGCATACCGGCAGCATTAGCTAACTAGAACACGCACTATATAGATAACACTTTTTAGGTTTTATTGTATTGGAATAGCTAGAAGTAAATACCTGAAACTACCAAACTCCAACCCAGTAGCCTTGACTATTGAAGACTACTCTATAGCAATGTAGATTACAAGGAGTGACAGTGTGATTGTGAAAACCGTGTGGATCACACTCCCTTTGTCTAGTGTATGGATGGATGAGTATATAAACGAGGACAAAAACTAAATGAAAAATAGGGTGGGATGGGGGGATGATTTGGGTATTCGTTTTTATTTTTGTTTTTTATTCTTATTCTGATTCTGGTATAAGGAAAATGTTCAAAAATAGATTAGGGTGATGAATGCACAACTATATGATGGTACTGTGAACAGTTCATTGTACACCATGGATGATTGTGTGGTATGTGAATATCTATCAATAAAACTGTATTTAAAAAAATCCAACCGTCATCTTTTCAAGATGATCTAAACTCACATCCTGGCTCCCAAGAGGCTTATCTTAAGCAGCAGCTCTCATACCATGCCCAGCAAATGGGACAGAAGTGTAGGGCTATTTAAAAATTATATCATAGTGACCTTTTCATACTGAGAGAAAAGTCATAAGTAGAACTTTCTTAATTAGAAATTTTCTCCCATAAACTATTTTTAAACTTTTGGTGGCTGCTACTGCTTGTTTGCTATCAAATTCTGTTATGGAGGATATGAATGAATAAGTAGCAAGCAAACATAGTTGGAGAAAAGCTGTGGGAGCCTAGCCATTTCAGTGTAGTTTCACAGATCATGACTCTGTCACATATGTATAATAAGATACTATCTGCGACCAGAGAAATTGTTCTTATGATTGGGTGAAATCCTTTACCCATCAAGGAATACTTGGCTGCATGCCCTTCATTACAAGAGCAAGTGTGAGAACCACTCCTTTCAAGGACCACACTCACTGCATCCCTTGTCTCTTACAAGCCCAGCTGACCTGTGCCCAAACCATTCCACTTGCTTTATCTTTTCCTTTCAAGCTCTGAGTAGATAAAGGAGTGCAAGTTCCCTAATATATTTAAAGTGTAAAATTTCTGTATCAGTATAGAATTTTGGAAGGGTCAAGAGGTCATTTTGGAGGCAAGATGGCGGCATAGAGAGGAGTGGAAGCTAAGTAGTCCCCCTGGAACAACTACAAAAAACCAGAAACAACTAGTAAATAATCCAGAATAACTGCGGGGGGACAAACGAGACCATCCACTCATCATACACCAACCTGAATTGGGAGGAATGCCCGAGAACACAGCATAAAATCTGTAAGTAAAACCTGCGGAACCAAGTCGTGAGACCCCCTCCCCCATAGCCCGAGCTGCAAAGCCTCGTGGTGCCAGAGACAAGCTCTCTCCCAGCAAGCGAATATAGCTCAGCAGAGCTCCAACTGGGGTTTTAAGTAGCGAGTGTGAACTGCTTACTACAGGTATGCATCCCCAAAAACAGACAGAGGCTTTGGGCGACAACTGACCTGGGAGAGCCGGAGGGTCGCCTTGGACTGGGTCTGAAGGGGACAATCTGTTTCTTTTTTGGCTCAGTGGAGAAAGCCCCAGTCATTTTCAGTTTCCAGGGCTGTGACTCTGGGAAGGGCGGAGACAGCACAAGCAGAGAGCAAGACCATTGAAATGCTAATGACCTCCACCTGGCGGGTCTGTCTTCTCTAGGAGGAAAGGGGTGGGGCCCTTTCCATTCAGAACCAGACCCCAGAGCCTGGGGGAACACGGCCATACCTCCTCACACCAGTCAAGAATTATAGGCTAATAGGCATCACCTGCTGGGCAGAAAAGCACAGTGACCCGAGGCATCAAAGGGTGGAGCAATTTTCTAAGACACACCCGCGGGGAAACCAGATACTGAATATTTCTTCCCTCTGGGACCTGAGCCTGTTCTGGTCTGGGAAAACCTGATTTGGATAACCAAGGAAACCACGCCTAGACAACAGAAAATTACAACCTACACTAAGAAAAACAAAGTTATGGCCCAGTCAAAGGAACAAATGTACACTTCAACTGAGATACAGGAATTTAAACAACTAATGCTAAATCAGTTCAAAAAGTTTAGAGAAGATATTGCAAAAGAGATAGAGGCTGTAAAGGAAGCACTGGACATGTATGCGGCAGAAATCAAAAGTTCAAAAAAGCAACTGGAAGAATCTATGGAAATGAAAGGCACAACACAAGAGATGAAAGACACAATGGAAACATACAACAGCAGATCTCAAGAGGCAGAAGAAAACACCCAGGAACTGGAGAACAAAACACCTGAAAGCCTACACGCAAAGGAGCAGATGGAGAAAAGAATGAAAAAATATGAGCAACATCTCCGGGAACTCAAGGATGAAACAAAGTACAATAATGTACGTATCATTGGTGTCCCAGAAGAAGAGAAGGGAAAGGGGGCAGAAGCAATAATAGAGGAAATGATTAATGAAAATTTCCCATCTCTTATGAAAGACATAAAATTACATATCCAAGAAGCGCAGCGTACTCCAAACAGAAGAGATATGAATAGGCCTACGCCAAGACACTTAATAATCAGATTATCAAATGTCAAAGACAAAGAGAGAATCCTGAAAGCAGCAAGAGAAAAGCAATCCATCACATACAAAGGAAGCTTAATAAGACTATGTGCGGATCTCTCAGCAGAAACCATGGAGGCAAGAAGGAAGTGGTGTGATATATTTAAGATACTGAAAGAGAAAAACTGCCAACCAAGAGTCCTATATCCAGCAAAGCTGTCCTTCAAATATGAGGGAGATCTCAAAATATTTTCTGACAAACAGACAATGAGAGACTTTGTGAACAAGACACCTGTCCTACAGGAAATACTAAAGGGAGCACTACAGGGTGATAGAAGACAGGAGTGCGTGGTTTGGAACACAATTTTGGGAGATGGCAGCACAACAATGTAAGTACACTGAACAAAGGTAACTATGAATACGGTTGAGAGAGGAAGGTGGGGAGCATGTGAGACACCACAAGAAAGGAGGAAAGATAACGACTGGGACTGTGTGACTTGGTGAAATCTAGAGTATTCAACAATTGTGATAAAATGTACAAATATGTTCTTTTACGAGGGAGAACAAGCAAATGTCAACCCTGCAAGGTGTTAAAAATGGGGAGGCATTGGGGGAGGGATGCAATCAGCATAAACTAGAGACTAACTAATAGAATCATTGTATTATGCTTCCTTTAATGTAACAAAGGTGATATACTAAGGTGAATGCAGAAAAGAGGGGGGGATAGGGGAGGCATGTTAGACACTTGACATTGGTGGTATTGTCTGATTCTTTATTCTACTTTGATTTAAGGTTATTTTTCCTTTTGCTGCTTCCTAGCTGTCATTTTTTTTTCCCCTTTCTTTTGCCTCTCTACCTTCTTTGACTCTCCCTCCTGCCTTGTGGAAGAAATGTAGATGCTCTTATATAGATAGTGGTGAAGGTGGTGAACACATAAATGTATGACCATGCAGAAAACAATCGATTATTTACTTGGGATGGAATGTATGGTGAGTGAACAAAACCATATTAAAAAAAAAATGGGTTGATGACAAAACCTTGAGGGCAATATACTGAGTGAAATAAGCCAGACACATTAGGACAATTATTACAGGGTCTCACTGCTAGGAACTAATTATAATATGTAAACTCATAGACATGAAATATAAGGTACCAAGATATAGGACGAGGCTTAAGAATGGGGAGTGGTTGCTTAATATGAGGAGAATGTTGAATTAGGATGAACTCAAATGTTTGGAAATGAACAAGGGTGTTGGTAGCAAGATGTGAGAATAACTAACAGTGCTGAATGGTGTGTGAATGAGGTGGAAAGGGGAAGCTCAGAGTCATATATGTCACCAGAAGGAAATTTGGAGGTCAAAAGATGGGAATGTATAAAACTGAATCCTATGGTGGGCAATGTCCATGATCAACTGTACAAATACTAGAAGTCACTTCCATGAACCAGAACAAATGTATGACAATACAATTAGAAGTTAATAATAGAGGGGCATATAGGGAAGAACTATATACCTATTACAAACTATATACTACAGTTAGTAGTATTTCAACATTTTTTCAACAGTAATAAATGTACTATATCAATACTACGAGTCAACAATTGAGGGGGGTTGGTTAGGGATAGTGGAGGATTAGAGTTTTCTTTTTTCATCTTTCACTTTATTTCTTGTCTGGAGTAATGAAAAGTTTCTAAAAATTGAACAAAAATTAAGTGTGATGGATGCACAGCTGTATGAGGGTACCCAGGGGCAAGTGATTGTACACTTTGGATCTTTGGATAATTGTATGGTATCTGAACAATCTCAATAAAAATGAAAAAAAAAAAAAAAAAAAAAGAGGTAATTTTGCCCAGCTTTCAACTTGAGGCATGGATAAGCATTTGGTTATTTAGCTTATTTTTAAAATTCCAAGTATGGCGATTCCGTATTTTTTTTTAAGTGTTTATATAGCATACATTTTTATTCTTTATTTTTTTTTTTTTAGTAATCCTAGTTTCTTAGATTTTTCTCCCTCTAACTTTGTGTCCTTTCTCCTTTTTTCTACATTATCAGTTTCAGGGCATCTTCCCAAGTCTCTTCCAAGAAGCCATCTGGCCTGTGTAAAAAAAAATCTTTAGAGAAATGAGGTACCATGAAGACATATGGTACAGCCCCCCTCCTGCCCCCTACATCTTACAGATGAGAAAACTGAGGTCTACAAAAGTGAACTTCCCCAACATCAGGAACCTGGTTCAGAGGCAGCCGGAAGCCAGGTGCCTCGATTTCCAGTACAGTGTTCTTGTTTACCAGTCTAGCTTGTCTTTCTCAGGGCCGAGGAAGTAGCTGAGCTTTATCTGCCTTGTATACAAGGCATCATCCCTTCTTTCCCATAGCATTTGTTTCTCTGTTATATTTAGTGCTTGTATCTTCCTGGACTTTTCTCCTTCTAACAACAAAAAACAAAACAAAACAAAAAATAAATAAATAAAACAGTATGATATTTTTACCATGTGACCCCACAACTTAGTTCCCCAGTGAGCTTCCCTGAAACTCCACTCTCAATGGGCACTTACATGTATCGTGCTCTTTCCAGCTGCCAGGCCTATTCTCAGACACTGCTTTCAACATGGCCCATCCTTCTTTCTCTCCTTTGCCACTTTCCAAACTCCAAGGCCAAGGGCGCCTGTGAAGTAACTCAGACCCTTCAGCCCATCCTCTTGCCTCCTTTCAGGGAGCCCTGGCCTTCATAGGCACTGCACATGGTTCGACACCTCCTGGTTCTCTGCTTGTCCCTAGTTAAGAGCACAGCTATTAGTATAGTGTCACGAGATGGTGACAAGACCATTGGACTGTGAAGCAGAGTCTTGGGCTCTTTGCTGCCATGCTCTGACTTTGGGGAAGGCAAATCCCCTCTCTGAGCCTCACTTTCCTCGCTTTTTTAAGATTTCCTGAAGATGGTAGCACAACATTGTGAACTGAATTAACACCACTGAATTATATATTTGAATGTGGTTAAAAGGGGAAATTTTAGGTTGTATGTATTACTAGAATAAAAAATTTAAAAAAACATAGGACTGTACAAAACAAACAGGGAACCCTCATGTAAACCATGGACTATAGTTAATAGTACAATTACAAAAATGTTCATTCATCAATTGTAACAACTGTACCACAATAATGCAAAGTGTCAATAATAGGGTGGTATATGGGAACTCTAATTTATGCATGATTTTTCTGTAAACCTAAAACAAAGATTCTTTATTGCTCTTCCCAGTACTTCTCTGGGCTCCTTGCTGAATCCAGAGCTCCTTTCCTTTTATTGACCACCCAGCCCTCATGTTCTTTCTTCCTCCCCACACTCCAAGACAAAAGTAAACTCTTCAGAAACAGGCCCACGTGCCACTGGGGGCTGTCCCCGTGTGCAAAAATCCAGCATGAACACAGCATCTCAGCCTGGCCCTCATCAGTTTCACTTGACAGAAAATCCACTGTCAGGTAATTGTGGAGAGAGCAAAATTCACACTTTTTTTTTTTTTTAATTCATATTTATTGAGGTATATTCACATACCATGCAGTCATACAAAACAAATTGTACATTCAGTTGTTTACAGTACCATTATATAGTTGTGCTTTCATCACCAAAATTAATTTTTGACATTTTCATTACCACACACACAAAAATAATAAGAATAAAAATTAGAGTGATAAAGAACAATTAAAGTAAAAAAGAACACTGGGTGCCTTTTTCTCCTTTTTTTTGTTTTCTTCCTCCATTTTTCTACTCATCCATCCATAAACGAGACCAAGGGGAGTATGGTCCATATGGCTTTCCCAATCACATTGTCACCCCTCATAAGCTACATTTTTATACAATTGTCTTCAAGATTCCTAGGTTCTGGGCTGTAGTTTGATAGTTTCAGGTATTTACTGCTAGCTGTTCCAATTCATGAGAACCTGAAAAGGGTTGTCTATATTGTGCGTAAGAGTGCCCACCTGAGTGACCTCTCAGCTCCTTTTGGAATCTCTTTGCCCCTAAAGCTTATTTCATTTCCTTTCACATCCCCCTTTTGGTCAAGAAGATGTTCTCCATCCCACGATGCCGGGTTTAGATACCTCCCCGGGAGTCATATTCCACGTTGCCAGGGGGATTCACTCCCCTGGATGTCAGATCCCACATAGAGGGGAGGGCAGTGATTTCACCTGCCAAGTTGGCTTAGCTAGAGAGAGAGAGCCACATCTGAGCAACAAAAAGGCATTCGGGAGGAGGCTCTTAGGCACATTTATAGGGAGGCCTAGCCTCTCCTTTGTAGCAACAGTCTTCCCAAGGGCAAGTCCTGTGGTAGAGGGCTCAACCCATCCAACCACCAGTACCCCATGTCTGTGAGCACATCAGCAACCATCGAGGTGAGGGAGCCCAGCACCCCTGCATTCGCCACCAGCTCCTCAAGGGGGCTCTGCATATTTTTTTCATTTTTTTTTTTCAATTAACTTTTTTTTTAAATCAACTATATAAAAAAAAAATTTAAAAAAACATACAATAAAAAAAAATTTCAAACAAAGCATAACAAGGGAGTCCAACATGTTCCTACTCTACCCCAAGAAAATAACCCAATATAGCAACATTTCTGTGAACTTGTTCCCACCATAGCCACCAGAAATTAACAAACCATAGTCATTCCTGGACATTCCCAGAACGTTAAACTCACCCACGATAGCTTATCTGTTCTTATTGCGTTATTGTTCTCCCTTCACTAATTGCTCTCTATCGCTAGTCCCCCTACATTCTACATTATAAACCTTTTATTTTAGGAGTGTGTTGTTTAACCTCCAGGTGTTTGTGAATTTTCCAAGTCTCTGATGGTTATTGGCTTCTAATTGTATTCCGTTGTGGTCAGAGAATGTGCTTTGAATAATTTCAATTTTTTTACATTTATTGAGGCTTGTTTTATGTCCCAGCATATGGTCTATTCTGGAGGAAGTTCCATGATCACTAGAGAAGAATGTCACACTGGTTTTTAAGATCAGGCATGAGAACTCACCAGTCCTCATTTGTGCATCTTTGTTGTTAGGAGTACTTTGGAGGAAAAAAAAATTTAGAAGCCTCATATTAAGCTATAAAGATAACCAGAGGTTAAGTGACTTGTCTGAAGTCACACTGCTAGAAACAGGCTTTGGACCCAGGTGTGTCTCTCCCAGAGTCCATGCTCTTAAACACGACTCTGTCCTAGTTCCTACGATGATGTTTTTGGAAGGTGTATTTTCATATAAGCTTAACGAATTTCTCTCCAATGTGCAAATTTAAACAGTAGGAATGCTTTGAAGGCAACTCGGGAGCTGGGGAGACTTCACTGGTGCCTTTAAAATCGTTCCTCCTACACTGGAGCCAGGTCTGCACAGCGAGCATTCATCTCTATTAAGTTCCTGCTGTGCACCAAGCATGGTGCCAGGCAGGGAGGATCTAGGGAGTGATGGAACCAGGGATGAGAAAGAGAAGCCATGAAATGTCATTACCGTCCTAATAGACTCCCCATTTAATCCTCAGGCTAACCCTGAGAGTGAGTTACACCCCTTTTAGAGATAAGGAAGCTAAGGAACAGAGAAGTTATATGTTAAGTCAAAGCTCATACCTGCAGGATTTGAACCCAGGCAGTCTGGTGCTAAATCTCAGGCTCTTAACTATTCTTCCGCCAATTGGGTAATTAGTCCCTGAACAATTAAATACAGCCTACAGCTCTTTCTTTTCGTGCAGTTCTTTAAAATCTTTCTGGTGCACAGTTATCTGTGGTGCATGTGTGGCTTTGTGATCATTCTGTAATAATCATGCAGTTCTTCCCACATGGGCCTACAGAAATAAATACTTCGCTGCAATTGCCTATTATTAATGGTGCTAAAATGTTAGTAGGTCCTCTGTGCTAGGATACAAGGGAGTAGTAGGACTTCAAAATAAACATTAAAAGGATGGAAAATTTTGAGTGCCCTTGCTTGAAAGTTTTGGCTTATTTATTTTCACTTTATGGGAACAGGCCTGTCAACTCTAAATGCATCTGGCTCAAGCAGAGGAAAAGAAAGGAAAAGCAGGAAGTCCATTTTTGGCAACAATCCGGGCAGAATGAGCCCTGGGGAGACAGCATCATTTAACAAAACATCTGGAAAAAGTAAAATCACCTTCTTTCTATATCTGCTTGATTTTGCATGCTGGATGATTCAGATATTTTACTGTCAGATTTTTAAAACTGTTCTATTTTTTTAATGTTCATATTTTCAAAGTGTGGTATAAATATTTTGAAGTCACTTATTTACACTTTTAATTTCCTAAAAATAACATTTTACTGAAGATGTTCTTACAGTGTTTACCTCAAAACTAAAAATGAGAGCCACCTTGGAACATTCTAGTGGTTCTTGGAACTGTACTCTTCAACATTATCCCAGAAGATATATCCATTTTATTTCTAATTACTTTTTATTATAAAAGTAATAAAATCTCATGGTTAAAAACTCAAACAATACAGAGTATTATTAAAATTCTTTTCTACTCTGAATGTCCTAGTTCCACTCCCCAGAAGCAACCACCATTAACAGTTTACTGTTTTTAAGAAAAATAAGATCCTTTTTATGATGATTCAAATGGGATATAACTGAACATACATGTGTAACTTTTATACTTGCTGCAACTTTTCACATAACTTTCTGTCCATATATCTGCCCCATTTTTTTCTTAATGCCTTTGTGTATTCCGTTGTATGGATATACTGTCACTTATTTAACTATTTCCTCACTGATAGAATGTCTGGATGGTTCCTGGTTTTTGCTATAAAAACATTGTTGGGGTGAACATCCTTATGCATGTTTTTTGTTTGTGCAAATGTATCCACAGGACAGATGAGGTATTGAGACAAAGTACTTTAAGGCTTTTAACTTAAATTGGTATTGCTGTACTCGTTTGAAAGCTCAGCAGCAACCATTTTGTTCAGGGTAGGGACTAAGTCACAAGTAAAGTTTAAGATGTGTTATGATGTATTATGATTATTTACCAGGATATTGTTCAGATTTATCTTCCTAAAATATTTAAAGTTTCCCGCACTAATCTGAGGCTAATCTTTTGGGAGTTTAGGTCCTTTGGAAGGAGTGCGACCAACCTGGGAAGAATCTTCCCTTCTCAACCCAACCACATCCCTCAGTGCTATCATTAGAACCCCCAAATGTTACCACATCTCCTCGCTTAATGAGAATGCCGCCAAACGGCTGTGTCGCAGGTATTCTCAGAAACTGATCCAGCACACCACCTGCCAGCTGCTGCGGACTTACCCTGCCGCCACCCGCATCGACTCTTCCAACCCCAACCCCCTCGTGTTCTGGCTCCATGGAATACAGCTCGTCGCACTCAACTACCAAACAGACGGTAAGGGGCTGGCTTCCCAACCTCTGTCTTTACATTGTACATTTTAGTAGCTGTAGTTCCATGAACAACATTTTTTTAAAAGGGACAAGATTCCAGAGTGGAGCACCCTGTATGTGAGGGTAAAAATGCAGGCGATGAAAAATAGATGTGAATTTGATACTGAATTGTGGCCTTGGTGTTTCAGAGTTAAGGCAATCGAAAAGAAACGTGAAAGGGTCCCTAATGGTCTCCTGGTCCTGCCCTCTTTTTAGCACTTTAAACATGGGACTGCTCTGAACAGAGCTGGGTCAAGGCTTGTTGTTAAAGATCTTTTGGGACAGGGATTTTCTGACACCCCTTAGTAACCTCTCTCACTATGCAGTTGTTCTTGGGCAGTCAAAAAGTGGTGTTGTTCCAAACACTTTGGAAGTTAAAACCGTTTTAGCTTCTCATCCCTTTGAGATTGAGGTGGAGAATAATAGTCAGTGCTCTAAGAGTAGCAAGCAGAAGGGAAACAAAATAGCGTTTGTATTTCTCCACTATCAAGAGATCTGAGAACAAGGATAACCACTGAGCCTAAAACTCGAGAGTAATCCGCCGTTTATTGCATCTGGACCTCCCTTGTCTCATTTAACTTCACCACAGCCTTTACAATCCCCATCTCTCAGATAAGGAAACCAAGTCACAAAGCAGTTTATTTGCCCAGGGTCACAGGAAGAGTTGTAGTAATAAATAAAGAGCTCTGGAAATTTGAAGGAAAAAGAGTTTTGTTTCCACTTGGTTAAGGGGTAGAGGGTAGCTACACAAGGTGAGGAAGGATTTGATGAGAAGGGCTTCTTAGAAGCTCATTCAAAACCCAGTCTCCTTTGAACAGATATGTGGCAAGCAGTCCTTATCATTCATTGCACGTGACTGAATGAAATCAGATCTTAACTGTGCTGAACTATAAAACCACAGCATGGCCTTGTCTGTAGCCAAGGTCAAACCACAGTTTTAGCTCTGGGAACAGCTAGCTATCTGGCACTGGGGCCAACAGTACCCATTTGTGGCTGCGCTGGTATATAGTTATAGAAACTGATATTTTTGCCCTTGTTGTATTTGCTTCTCTCAATTCAAATTAAACAAGATAATGCAGGTGAAGTATTGTACTTAGCATGGTACCTGGCACATGATAAACATTCCAAAAATGTTAACTATCATTTAGTGTTTGATAAGTTATGAAACAATATGGTTTGGACTCCCAAGTAGAAATAATCATGAAATTTTTTCAAAGTTGTAAAAGTTTTCTTTTCCATTTCTTTTCACTCTGTCCTGAATGGCCAGTTCACATCTCTGGCCCTATCTGTAGCCCTGTGTCCACTGGTGCCCTTGGTTATTATTATACTAGAATATTTTAAGTAATTGAAACAACTAGTAAAATGGTTTTCTCAAGGAAATGGAAATGCATTTGGTTTTGGATGTGCCCTTTTTCCTGAAGACACACTGGTTTCCCTAACAGCAAAGAGAGCCACAGCCAAAGGGGTCCCAGGGAATCACTACTGCTTGGGTCTCCCCACTGTCCATCAACTCACACTGAGTCTGTGGCTTGGCCTCGTTTACCTCTGAAGGCTGTGCCTCTCCCCACACTGGCTGTGTTGAGAAGTTCATGCTCAAGTTTTCCTGCATAATGTTCCAACCTGAGAGGGAGTACTGCCACATAACCTCTCTTGATTCAATTCAGCAAGCACTGAGAAACATCTCCCCACACTGGACAAAGCACAAACTCTATTTTCACATTTTAAAGTGAACAATTTAGGGCATTTAGTACTTTCAGAATGTTGTACTCTATCCAGTTCCCAAACATTTTCATCACCCTGAGGAAACCGTACACCCATTAAGCAATCACTTCCTGTGCTTTCCTCCACCTGGCAGCCATCAGTCTGCATTCTGTCCCTATGGATTTACCTATTCTGAGTATTTCATATAAACAGAATTATACAATATGTGACCTTTTATTTCTGTATTCCTTCATTGTATGTTTATATCAGAATTCATTTAGCCACTTATCCATCTAGTTGGGAGAAAGTGTTAAGCTTTTGGAAAACTGCTAGGTTAGAATAGAATAAGGTGCTGAAATCAGACTTGGAACTCCAATGGGTGTTGATATCGTAATCATAATAGTACTGTCTGTTGAGCCCCTTGTATGCATCAGGCCCTGGAGTAGGGACTCTCACACATCATCTCCTGGATCTTTATGATTCCCCTAGAGGATGTACATTTTATGGTTCCATAGTGAAGATTGAATCAGGCTGTCTGGGTTTGAATCCTTGCTTCCACCACTTACTAGCTGTGTATGTTGGTTTAATATCCCCCTTTTTGCCTCTATCTCCTCATCTATAAAAATGGGGATATTAAAAGAATCTGCCTCATGGGTTATTGTGAGGCAGTGATGCATATAAAATACCTAGAATAGTGCCTGGTACAGAGTAAGAACACAGTAAATGTGAGCTGCTGTTATTATTGTTAGTGGCATATATCATTTACTTCCCTGTCTCTCAGAGCCATCTTAGCCCCTGGCTGTGCTCCTGGGTCACAGAGGGGCATTGAGAGAGATTTTTCTCCCACTTTGGCCTCAATGGAACAGTCCCTGCAGGGTTGGAAGAGGCCTCAGAGATTGAGCTCAGAGCACTAATTTTACAGAAAGACACTGAGGCTTAAAGAGTTTTAAAATGTCTAAGACATCTTACCCCAGGAATTCCTGCACTCAATCCCAGCCTGTCCCATGCACACCCGGAAAAATTTTACACACGAGACAAGCAAGAGCCAACTTCTCATTGCTCTCTGGCACTTACCACACTTTTCCTTGATGTTTGTCCATGTAGCAAGTTCACTCTGCACATGGAAGGAAAATATCAGAGGGAACATTCATCAGGTGTGTCTTTATAAAACTCTTTTGCTCATTTGGGCAGCTTTTATACAGGCTTGAGCCATCAGATGAGCATTTGCATGTATAAGAGTCCAGAAAATGCAGGAATCCAATTGTTCAACAACTGTGCCAAATAAAATTTGGCCACAGAAGACTCAAAGCTGTTGTGAGGGTTCCCCAAATTTGATCGAGAGGATTGTGGACATAATGTGAATCATATGTGATGGTGGGTTTTTTTTTCATATTTAACTACAATAAAAAAGAGGTAGAAATATTGCAATTTATGAGTCAAAATTGAGATTTTAAGGAAAAGATATGTATCTCTGGATATTCTGTTCTTTCTTGGATAATTAAGATTTTATCTTACATTTGAAAAAACAAGAGATTGCCATACAATTGTACAGTTTGGTGTTTGGGGTAAGAAAATGCTATTATTCTCCTTCTAAAATTCAGTATAAAAATGAGGTTTTTCACAAGAGTTTTTTGATGGATGTGGTACATTTTCATTTGCAAAAGTTCTTAACTGGCAGAACCTGATTTGGAATGGGAAAACTGATCACATCCCATAGGACATAAAACCCATGAAGCAGGGATTGTGTCTCATGTCTCCTGCTGGATCTCTAGTGTCTAGAATACTACCTGAAATGTATTTGATAATCTATGGAATGAATGAATGTTTGTCTTTTCTTTATCCTTAAGCATAGGGAATATTGGTGCAAAGTTCATTTGCATTTTAAAATAAACTTATAAGATAACACTAAGCAACAAAGTAACAAGTGGTTTGGCTTTTTTAAAAAACGTTTTGCAGATCTCCCTTTACATTTAAATGCTGCAATGTTTGAAGCTAATGGTGGCTGTGGTTATGTTTTGAAACCTTCAGTTCTGTGGGACAAGAACTGTCCCATGTATCAGAAGTTTTCTCCATTGGAAAGAGATCTGGAAAACATGGACCCAGCTGTCTATTCTTTGACTGTAAGTATAGTTCTGATTATCAGAATGGTTAGACGATCAAACTTTCCTGAGTATGAACTGGTTTTTGAGTTCAAAGCATTACAAAGTTGTCATGTCACAATTTTGATTGCACAGGTTTAATTCGCAAAAGAATTTTTTTCTCTCTCAGAAAGCAGTGGCTGTGTTTTAGGTACCCTGTCCCCAGGCACTGGAATTTGCCAGAGCCAAGTAGATGGAGGTATATGGTCTCTGCTTCAACAGACGTAATGATGATCATTCTGTCTTTCAGTCCCCACAGAATGATAATCATGGGTATTTCCCATAAAAGTTGAGTTCCTTGTTAAAGCAGGTAATCTTCAGCAACCATCAGATAAACTGGCATCAATACACAAATATAGTCAGGTGTCTTTCCTCTTTATAGTTTAGCTGATGGAGAAAAATACTGTTGTGTGGGTGGTAGGAAAGGGGGAGGGAGAAAGTTATCTCTTTTCTCTCCATCTTTAGATCTTCTCTCTCTCCCTCAAAGGAAAAATGCTAAGCAACCATCTGCTCATGAGACCCCAACCCCCTAGGATAATCCATTCGCAGATTTCCCTATCACCCAAATCTGACCATTTTTGCTAGAGCTGAGTGTAGTTCTTATCTGCTTACAAAATGCTTTAAATTAAGTTTTTAAAATTTTTATTGTGGTAACATATAAACAACACAAAATTTCCCATTTTAACCACTTCCACATACACAATTCAGTAATATTAATTACATTCACAATATTGAATTAGTTTTTTTTAATCTAAAGGTCCCTCATTCAGTTTCTTTTTTTAATTCATTTTTATTGAGATATATTCACATACTGTGTAGTCATACAAAACAAAGCATACATTCAGTTGTTTACAGTACCATTATATAGTTGTGCTTTCATCACCAAAATAAATTTTTGACATTTTCATTACCACACATACAAAAATAATAAGAATAAAAATTAAAGTGAAAAAGAACAATTAAAGTAAAAAAGAGCACTGGGTGCCTTTTTTTTTTTTCTTCCCCCATTTTTCTACTCCTCCATCCATAAACAACACAAAGGGGAGTGTGGTCCATATGGCTTTCCCAATCACATTGTCAGCCCTCATAAGTTACATTTTTATACAATCGTCTTCAAGATTCCTGGGTTCTGGGTTGTAGTTTGATAGTTTCAGGTATTTACTGCTAGCTTGAATTAGTTTTTAACATGCTCTGTGATGTACCCCAAAACTATTCAAGATAAAGATTTTGAAGTTATAAAATGCACTCCTACAAATTTTGAACAGAATATTAGTAAGTAATTTAAGGTTACACTGCAGAAAGTTCTGTCCTTTTCTCTCACAATCTGGGAGAAACTTAATTTCATCTTAATTGCTTGGTTTTTGAAGATATTTGAACATGTTGACTATGGTTTTACTTAGATGAAATCCTGTTGACAAAACAGATTTTTCACGTGGTTACAGTCAAAGGATTAGCTGATTACAATCTTTTATTTTTTTCAACAGCTTTGTTAATCATTTACCTTGTATGTTCCAGAGTATTCTTTGCCTTTGTAAGTGGAGGAAAGGAGTGAGGTGTTTCTTTTTCATCTTCAGTGACTTTGATCCTTTTTTTTCCCATCAGATTGTCTCTGGACAAAACGTGTGTCCCGGTAGTAGCACAGGAAGCCCCTGTATTGAAGTCGATGTCCTGGGCATGGCCCTGGACAGCTGCCATTTCCGCACAAAGCCCATCCACCGAAACACTCTGAACCCCATATGGAATGAACAGTTTCTCTTCCGGGTGCACTTTGAAGATCTTGTATTTCTTCGCTTTGCAGTTGTGGAAAACAACAGCTCAGCGGTAACTGCTCAGAGAATCATTCCACTCAAGGCTTTAAAACGAGGTAGAATAACATTGTCCGAAAGTTGATCACTGTCCTTAGCCTGGTAGCAGGTGTCCCGGAGTTCATTATACCCTGCGTCTACTTTTGTGTATGTTTGAAATTTTTCATATTAAAAAGTTAAAAATAAGAGGCAGAAGGAAATCTTATAAACTTGAACACTTTTTGAGCACATCTCAAAAGAAGGTTTTCTCTTACCTAGTGTTTAAAATCTGAGGAATTAACAATATCGCTTAAAAAAGTGGCCCCTCCCACCCTTGCTGATGTTGGGAGCACTGTTTACATGCTCCCATTTCTACATATCCCTCCCCAAATAGCACCCACCATACCCCCAGCATTTTTAGACAGGGATCAAAGTAAGGAGGGGAAGGTGAGAGAAGGGTGGGTTGTGATGTGGTGGTCGAGTAAGTGAGCCAAGGTTGAAATCGGTGCCCGGCTGGAGTCCAGTATTGGAAACCAGGGGAGGGTGCTAGGTGCAGAGCGGAGGACTCCTGGAGGACAGAGAATCCTAAGCAAAGGTTTAGGATTGTATTAGCTTGTTCTCATGGCTTCCTAGCAAGGGGTTGTGACTTAGCTTTGTTGTGGACCTCTAGGGAATTCCAGAATGTCTGTGCATTGCTTCTCAAACCTGGATGTGCATATTAATCACCCGGGGCTCTGGACAATAAAAAGCAAGTTCTGATTCTGTAGGCCCGGGGTGGGGCTTGAGGTTCTGCATTTCTGACAAATGCTTCCAGGGTTTACTCTGAGTACATTCTTCCTGCTCCAGCCATGCTCAAGCTGCCATCCTCTGAGCTTCACAGGCACATTATAGCTTCCTGCATTTTGTTCTTTTCCTATTTCTGTTCCTTATTTTGCAAGTAGTGATTACAGAAATATGAGAAAGTACAGAGAAGCAAAAACCCATTTTTTTTTTTTTTTGACATTATCCATTGTCCCATCTCTCAGAAGTAACCCCTTTTGGTGTGTTTCTTTTGCAGGCTTTTTTTCTCTGCTCATGTCTATACATGTGAGCATGTAGTATATACTTTTAACAAACAGGCTTCTTGCTAATCTTTGTGTTGTATCTTACTGTTGTGTCTTACTGTTTGTGTTGTAGCTTACTGTTTTCACTTAATTATATATATAGTAAAAAAAAATAATATATACAGTGAGCAACTTGCTGTGTCAAAAACTATGCTTCAGCTTTACCGCTATTCATAGCTGCATATTAGTCTATTTTATATACACACAAACACAGACTATAACTTATCTAACCAATCTCCAATTATTGGAATATTTTATCATCACCAAAGCTGCTCTAAGGTGACAGAAGATGGAATATTTGTAAAACAGGGATGAGGTTTTCCATCTAGCGTTTTCTGTCAAGTTAGCAACAGTGCCCAGGTAAGTTAATTACCACTGAGTGGCCCAAAACAGTCCCCAGGAGGCAGCATTCTCCCAATGAACAGGCACCTGCTGTGTGTGCACCATTGCTAGCCACTGCCCAGCTAATGCTCTTAGGTCTGCCTGTCATTTTGTTGATCTCCTTGGGTTATCTCCTTTGCAGAGCTCTGCAAAGTTAATTAGCTTTTCCTAATCCTGTATTTTTCTAGGATATCGACATCTTCAACTGAGAAACCTCCACAATGAAGTCTTGGAAATTTCCAGTTTATTCATAAATAGCAGAAGGATGGAAGAAAATTCCTCTGGCAGTACCCTGCCGGCCTCTGTGGTAAATTAAGTTCTATTTCTAAAGCTCACATCATAGTTCATTTGGTGTGTCTGAGAGGATTGTTAGACTGGAAGTCAGCTTTGTTGAGGTACAGGAAGGTGGTCAGTTATATCATTAATTAGGTAGCTAGGGGTATAATAATTAATGATGATAATAATAATAGTAATGGTTGACACTAGGTACTAACTATGCATTTTACATATCTATTAACTCATTTATTCCTCTCAGTAACTTCCTAAGTTAGGAATTAGTGTTGTCTCCATTTTGCAGATGAGGAAACAAGAGCTATGTAACTTGTCCGAGGTCACACAGCCAGCAGTGGACGAGGAGTTAAACCCGGGTTCATCAGGTGCCAAAGCCTGTACTCCTAATAAGTGCATTATAATGCCTGCCAGGGAAGCAAGCCAAAAATAACAAAGAGGGGAAGGGGGATAATTAAGCAAAGCCTAGTAGGAAACATCTCAATACTTCTAGGAAATCTGGGTTAGACCCGGAAAATCCTTGACTTCTTCACAGTCCAGGGGCAGAGCAGGGTTGGGGTAGGTGGCCAGGTGCTGAGGGTGATGTGTGACTTGCATCCTGGCACGTGCGGAGATGCAAAATCTGCACCCTTGAGGTGTGACAGAGGAACACCTTAAAAAGTGCCACCATTGCACAATCTGCATTGTAACATGTTCCCCAGGTAAGGTCAGTGTCCATTAAAATTCAAGAGCCACAGGACCAAAGCAGGGACATTTTAAATAAGAAACACTGCTTTAATTAATTGCTTAATTCCATTTTGCTTCCTCTTTAAATAAAAATAAAAATAGATGTGTGTCATCACTGCCAGAGCCAGTTCTACCTCCTTAGTATCTCTCAAATCCATGCATCGCTATCCATCCCTACTGCCGCGGCCCATGTCTCACCTAACTGGTCTCTCTTCCTCTACGCTCGGTCCCCTCCTATTTGTCCTCCTTCGCAGCCCCCCAGACATATCTATTTAAAACCTAAATCTGATCACATCCCTCCTCTGTGTAAATCCCTTCATTGGTTCTTCATTGCTTTTAAGGTAAAGTTTATAGCAGAGGCAACAAACTCAAATGCCAGAGGGCTGCAAGGAGAGCCTGTAAATGAGCCTAAGTAGGCTGGACAGAGGCATTGGGAACACCGAGGATTCATGGGTCATTTAAAGAGGCGTCAGCTTCAGCTGCTTGCTGCCATGCAGTGTTGCCAGATCTTCAGATATTTTAAGGGATTCAGGAAATCTGGAATTTTGTATGAAATATTTTGATTTGTAAATGTTGACAACTATTCGACTTTTAAAAATACAGTGCTGGCTAACCTGTACAATTTAAGTGTGTGCATTTTATTGCAGGCAAATTATACCTCAGTAAAACAGAAGACATAAAAACACATTGTGCAGGCATAACAATATAGCCACCCACCCCACTCCCTCAAGTGAAAATATAATATACCTGCTGAATAAAACACTTGAGTCCTCTAGTCACCATTTGGCTACTTTCAGTCTAAACTTTTAGCCAGATAGACAAAGCCCTGCATGATCCTGCATCTGCTTGCATCTCCAGACTTTCTCCCTCCAACATTTCAGTCACAGAACTCATTGAAGCTCCTAGAATGCCATGCTTTAGGCCACCTCTAAGTCTTTGCACACATGCTGCACCAGTTTTTGGAAGTCCTTGTCCCACCTTTCATCTCCTATGTCACATTAGTCCTCCAGGATTCAGTTCAGATGATACCGTTTCCAGGAAGCCCTCCCTGGTTTCTTCCAAACCTGGGATGGGTCCCTCCTCTTGGTTCCCAGGAAACTTAACATGTTTCTCCTCTAGCTGCCTCATTCGACTGGGGCCCTTGAAGGTAGGGATAATGTCCTATTTGTCCCTGAATCCCCAGGGCTGGGCATCATTTTTAATTCATTGTAGGCCTTCCATAAATGTGTTTTGTGTTTTGAATGAATGAATATATTTGAATATGCAAAATGTTCAAAGAATTGTGATTTACACATTTACCCAGCTCTCTCCCTCGCAGGCATACATTTTGTTTATAATTCTTTTTATGCCTAAACAGTGAGGTCTCTAAGGGTAGAGCTTGTGAACTACCATCTTATCATCCAAAATTCTAGCCCAGTGCCCAGAAGAGAGAAGGAACTCAATAGATAACTGTTGAGTGTCAGTTTATAAGTAAAAATGTGCATTTCAGATAATGTCAGTTCCCTAATTATGATGGAAAGAGACATTAATTTTAAATTAATATTTGGATGATATGCTGCCAGATTTTCCCATTAGATAATTGAGGAATATACACCACTGCCTCTTCAACCAACAAAGATACATCCAGTCTCAAAAAGATTCTCTTCTATTGCATTTACATGCTTCACTGCATACTTCTAAGTACTAGCACTTCATATTGAATGTAGCCCAGAAATGATAGGTTATTTAGAGTGAATGAAAAACCATGTGATCTTCCTTGACAGATGTTTAATACTGAAGAAAAAAAATGTTTGCAGACATACAGAGTCACGGTGCATGGGGTCCCAGGTCCAGAGCCCTTTACCATTTTTACTATAAATGGAGGCACCACAGCAAAGCATCTTCTCCACCAAGTAAGTTCACCTATCCGTGGGTGGGGGAATCCAATGTGTAACAAGTATGTACCTGTGGATGTGTGTACATGCACATATACACACAAATCCGCAAAGATCCGTGCTGATAGTCTGCCTTTTGATTATTTGTAAATGTGTTCTTCAACCTTGAGTGCAACAAATAGAGTTGGTACTACTAGAAAAGCTACCTTAATCATAGAGGATCATTTTTAGTAACTGTTCAGTCACATAAAATACTGAGCTCTAGAAGCGTAAAGACCAGAAGGAATAGCCCTCCAATATTGTGCACTCTCCCTTCACTCCTGGACGTATGCCTCATAATCCTTCTTAACTCAGAGCTTACTGATCACTCAGTGTTTGCACCTGAGCTGAATGAAAATCTGTTTGCCATCCTAAGGGTAGGACTCAAATTCTTAGAGCATCAGAGTGGACCACGTGGGCCAAGGAGACACAGTTGGCCCTTCCCAGCCTAAGGTTTCCTTTGCATGTTGGGCAGCCTTTGTGGGCCCCTCCCCTGGCCTTCAGTCATGGCCCTTGATGTCCTGTCCCTCTGGTGGTGCAAAGAGGCATGGAGAGCCTAAAACAAGAGAAAGAGGACCTGCTACCCCAGCCCTGTAGCAAAACTAGCCTAAGCCCTTTGTGCTACACTGCTCCTCCTCTGGGCCTCCCCCAGGGGTCTTCCTGGCCTTGTGTGCAGGGGTCCCTCCTCCGGGAGGACTTGTAAGAGTGAGAAGGCAGCAAACCAAGAGCAGTCTCCAGAAGCAGTCAGCTCCACAAAAGGCCCCTTGTCTGATTCCTTTTCTCTTCACAGTAAAGCTCTGGCCCTGCTGGGTACAGTGGCCTAATATCCTTTCAGACACTTTATCCTTAACCCATATCAGAATTTCTCCTTCTCCTGAGGGGTAGAACAGGGACCGTAATGACCAAGGGGAGCAACATCCTTGTGACCTGCTGAAGTCAGGGTGCATGATGAAATGTAGCTGGGTGTGTGTAACATATGGGGGAGCCAAAAAGTGTTTGAGCAACCATATATAATAAGCATTAACAAATGACTCTGCCATTTGAGGGGAAGTCAGAATGGATGGGCCAAGGGCCTTCCTATTGCTCAACATCTGATAATTGACTTAAAATCAAGAAAACATCTACTGCCCAGGTTTTTTGGTTTTGTTCTGTTTTTCTCAATAAGTCCATGAACATTAGTTCCTACTGCCACAAAACGTGGTTAGGGTTTTAGAGAATCTATAAAATGTGAGGCTATAAAGTAAGCAAACATTTCCAGGCACCACCCCCAAAAAAGCATTATTTTATTGTCACCCCCATGCAAATAATCATGTGGCTGTAAAGGATTGTGGAGGGGGATATTGGCTCTCCTGCAGAGGTGACAGTACTGACAGACCTACCACTGGGAGCTTCTCGTCCTGAATTATTCCTGTAGAGTAGTCCTGTTTAAATCATTCCGTTTGCCATGGCCCCCATCAAATCATAGCACTGCATCAATCATATAGACCAAGGGCCAGAGAGAAGGGATCACAGTCTTACCGAGAATCTTTTGCCCCCATCCTCCTTGGCGCATTCTGCTTTTCCTCCAGGTGATGGGGCCAAGTGTCACCCCTGATCCCTGATATCGGCATCATTGGCAGGGACTGAGGAGAAAGGTGTTGCTTAGTCCAGGCCAGACAGTGGCAGCCTCGTCTCTGTCACAGGAAGACAGCAAAGGGAGTTTCTTCTCCGTGACTGACCTTTACCCCCTGCCAGCTCAACTCTTTGTCAGTACCCTGAACAATATCAGGGAGAATAAATAAATCAGTAAAAGTAACCATATGCTGGCTAGTATTCATTGAGTTCTCATAGTGTGCCCATTTTATGCTTTATAATCAGTGCCTCAGTCATATAATGAAACATAATTAAGGGTTTGTTGTTGCTAGTAATTCCATTTTATAGGTTGGGAAACTGAGTCGCCAAGGGGTTAAGTCTTTTGCTCAAAGCCTCCCAGTCAGTACATATTAAAGGCTGACCTCAGACCTAGGTCTGTCTGGCTCCGCGGAGCTTGTCTCAACCCCTCTGTTTTACTGCCCAGGGTCAGTAGCCAACAAAGAAAACAATCCTCCAGGCATACTGTCAAGAGTTTATTGAAAGGAGAATTCCCAGGAACTTAGATCAGATGAAAATTTAGCCCTTTGAACCTTCCTTTAGAAGGTGATTGAATATTTCCAATGTGAGGAAAAGAGATTGTCTTGGTAAAAACTGGACTAGGTTCTTTGCCCTCGTTCCTGTGTTGCAAGATTACAAAGGTCTAAGTTCACGGATTGGAAAACCTAAAAGTTTTTTAATTCAGTAAGAGCTCTGATTCCAGCAGTGGGAAAATACTTACGCTGTCTGGGGATTATGAATAAAATGTGCCTTTGCCCAGAGTGGACATCAACAATCCTTTTTGGGCATAAGAAAATTCTTAGATCTTCCAAAAAGAATTACATAATACTCCAGAGTAGGTTTCTCTTATAAATTGAACATCAAATATGTCTGAATGCCATGAAAATAAACTTGTTTTGAAGTTAAAGTTTCTGCCCCACTTTTCAGAGGTGCACCAAAATTTGCCTTTGCTTTTCTGTAGATTTTGACGACCAAGCAAAGCACCAAACCTTTCACCACAGACTGTTTTTTGATGGAAGAAAAATATTTTATATCTAAAGAAAAGAATGAATGCAGGAAACCTTTCCAGAGAGCCATTGGTGCAGAAGAACAGATCGTACAGATTTTAAGCAGCTGGTTTCCAGAAGAGGGATACGTTGGCAGGATTGTCTTAAAAACCCAGCAGGAAGTAAGTGTGTCCTGTAACAACCCACAGGAGCAGCCTGGTGTTTGATTAACTATCTTGCCACACCTTCCTCAAATTCAGAATTTCTTATAATTTCTACTTGTTCTGTAGGATTCATCTTGAGTAAATGTGAAGAAATTATTTTAGTCTTCTGCACATATTTAGAATGTTATCTTTGAGTTACAGGAATTCAGTCTAAAAATCATCACTTATTAAACCAAAGCAGCGAGAACTTAAAGGATTCTTTACACAGGTCATCAACTATGGGGCCAGTACTTCATATGTGTGAAAAGATATCGTTCTGAGGGTCACATTATTTTGTAATGCAAGGCTTGATAGGAATTTTACATTTGGGAGTTAATTTGCCTTCCTGTCAGTGCCTGTTTAACTAATAAAATGTTGAGTATTTACAAATAAAACAACCGTATTTCTTTGAGAATATTCCATAATGTCACACAAAGTAAGGATACCCCTCGACCTTGGTCAGCATTAGTAAACATGTATACTCTGTGTGCTAATCTCTCCAGGGCCATTCCCATGGAGGAAAGAGTTCCGCTGCCATGTTCACTCCTGATTGCTTAGCTCCTGTTTCCCTTGCTTTTCTTTTTTTTCCCTGAATAAACTGATAAGAGCCCAGTAACTTGCTACCATTTTTTAAAGTGATGAATGCAATCATCGCTCCAGCATAGACAGTCAAGCCCTGTGAGATGCCGATAATGAGGCAGTTGAGTCAGTTCAACCATTTGATTAAACATTATATACATATATGGCTCCTATCTTGTGCCAGGCCCCCCATTCCTGCTCCTTTTGGGCATTTCCTATAACAGGGCTTTCTTGGTTAAATGCCTGTCTGTTCCATGCTTGCTGGGCACAGTGGAGACTGTAGAGAACCAGTTTGCAGCTTTACCTGTCACTTTTTTGCTCTCCACTTTCTCTGATCGTGGCCTGCAGCTCCTTGGGGAGACAGAGCCACCGCCTCCCTTCCCTAACCTTGCCTAAAAGTTATTTTAAGCAAAGAAATGTAATTGTCTTCCCAGCCTTCTCTCCCTGTCAGGCCAAGAAGGAGACCAAGCTGTTCTAATAATAGCTTTATGAGAAAAAAAGATGGCTTAGCTGGGCTTTTGAAGCCAGCCTTAATTTCTATTTTTTTTTTCCTATTTCTAATTGTCTTACCTCATTAATTAGCTACATGTAAAAATTACCCTCTAAATGACAAAGCTAATGAATAAGTAAACATTTTAAACCATATATTTGCATAATGATTTACAGTTTTTAAAGCCCTCAAACACCCACTATTTTGAATCATCCCATGAGGTAATGGAAACCATGTTACACATGAGGAAGCTGAGGTTCACAGAGGTTAAATCATGGCAGAGCCAGAAGGTGAAAGAACTCAAGTCTTCTGGCTTCAAGATCAGTGTCCTTTTCACCATCCTGTGCCACCCAGGCTGGAGTCATTCTAGTGCACCGTGGGAGGCAGTGGGAGGAAGTGAGCAGGAGGAAAGATGGGCAAGCTGTCAGGTGTCACAGTGGGCTCCTTAATATCGCGGGAAGCGTAGGTGAGGAGTGGGGAGGTGTGCAGTGCCCATAGGCAATTTAAAATGTATGTGACAACATGCAACAGACACCTCAGGAATAGATGCTTCCTAAGCATTTTGAAGAAATGGAAAGGCTGACAGGCATTTTCTGACAAGTTGAATACAGCAAGTTCTCTATTATATGCCATTGTTGGGAGGAGATTTTTGAAGTGACTGAAATATGTCTCAAAAAATATCAATTCATTCCTAAAGTATCTGGGGTAACTTGCTACATAGTGATACCCAATAAGCTTCTCCTGATTAAATAAATTCAGCAATTATTGAATGCAAGAGGGTATTATCGTTGTTGATAGATTTGTTTTATTCTGTGGAACTAGTAAGTACACAAATTGCTACTCATGATCTCTGATCTCTCCTACCTATGTAAATATATGTATAGCTATTACATCTTTTTGCAGTTAGACATGCCTTCCTGTGACATCTACTGGATTTGAGATCAGATAAACCTTGCTTTGCCACTGATTAGATGATTTTGGACAAGTCATCTAACTTCTGTAAGCCTCAGTGCACACATTTTTAAAATCTCTAATAAAAAAATGCCCTAAATAACTAAAAAATTATTTTAGATTCATATCAGATATTTAGACAATATGTAGAAAAATGCTTAGCAAA
Organism: Choloepus didactylus; assembly: GCF_015220235.1. NCBI lineage: Eukaryota > Metazoa > Chordata > Mammalia > Pilosa > Megalonychidae > Choloepus > Choloepus didactylus. The sequence goes on from NC_051321.1 coordinate 43,778,309, forward strand.
CTATAAAGGGCTGTACAAGTGAGGGCTACTGTCATTATCTTCTGTTTATAACCTATGGCTTCAAATGTTACTGAAAGCTCCTAGAAAGTAAATGAGCTCTGAGTGAATACCCAAGGAACTCTCTTAAAAGTAATGCTTAGTGCATGGGTGTTGGGACATTTTATTTGGCCACTTAGGACCTTTTTTTGTTTGTTTTTTCTTACTTGTTAATTTTCTTCCTGGTCTTTAGGGCATTGACATTATAAATCATTTCATATGTATTGCCCTCCAACACCACTCTCCAACTAAAAATATTATCTCTAGTTAAACATATTACGATCAATGCAATGACATGTCATGGATTGAGATTTCTAGGAATCTCATCTAGGATGATGACCACAATCTTTTAAGTGGGGGGAAAAACAAGTGTAGAACAGTATGTGTAGTAGAATATAATCTCATTTTGTGTAATGCAAATTGATAGCAACTCCTCACCTCCATAATATAAAGATGTGGTCCAAAAAATATTCAGACATATATATTGTGGGGCCCATGATTACAGAGTTAATGAATTGATTAAAACAAGCCTGTGCAGCTGGCTGGCAAGAAGCTCCAGGAGTCCATCTTCCTTGGCCCTGGCTACAGTTTGGCACCACCTGGTGGCAGTTATCCAGTCTGACTTTAATATCAATGGGGACGATTCTGGGTCCTGGGGCTGGTTGGGACTTCTGGGCAGTGACAGTGATTCTTGGCTTCATCTGGTTGGTTAGCAGCCATTTCAATAGACTGGTCTGGGGAGATGGAAAATACTGGTGATCTGAGGGCCTTCCTACCAGATCCTCACTTCCTGAGATGGGGTTGCCTACTGTTTACTTGCTGGCCTCTCTCTCCCTTTTATGATCCCCCCTTGCAGAAGATAACTTTAAGCTACCACCATTTGAAAACGGGGATCGAGCAAACAACAGAAGACAATCAACAATCACATTATATCTAAATTTATATAATTCCAGGGTTTTATTGTGTGTGTTTATTCTATACACAAAAATACATTTGTATATCCAGACCAAATACCTAGAAGGTGGGTTTGTTTATTTGTTTTGTGGAGAATGAGATGGAAGAGAAAAGGGAAAAAAGGTGGGAAAGGGAAAATTTTGCTTTTTTTATTGATGTACTTTTATATTATTTGAAATTATTTAATAATAGATATTTATATAAATTCACTGAAAATCAATTCACCTGATGAATATATCTCATTCTTAGAATTCTGTCAATATTCATTTCAACATTGTTTAACCCAGACATTGTTCAAGCCCTGGCTGATTGTTACTTTCACATGTTCTGCTCTTCAGATGTCTAGTATTTTTCAAATTCTCAAGAACTCTATGTGAATGAGTAGGATTTCTGTTGAATGCAATTTACTGTGTTCTTATTTAGCAAAATGTTCTGTTTTCTTTCTGCAAATTGACCTACAGTTTATTTGGACTCCCCAAATCCACAGCTAATAGAAGCCAGTGCCCTGAACTTATCAGTCTGTCAACATTGGCATTAATACTTACAGCACTTTCTTCCTCTCAGAAAACATGCATATCCTTTTAGAATAAGTTTATGAAATTTAACTAATGTACGAAATGTAAGGCTAAGAATTTGTTTCCTTCAGCTTTCAAATTACCAAGATACAGCTCAAAATTTTAGCTAGATATTTCCTTCTTTATTCTACATCGTCCTACCATTTACTCACACTTGTTTTTTAATCTAGAACCTGGAAGAGAAGAACATTGTGCAAGATGACAAAGAGGTGACTTTGATCTCAGAGGAGGAGAGTTTCTTTGTCCAAGTGCATGATGTTTCTCCAGAGCAACCTCGAACAGTCATCAAAGCACCCCGTGTCAGCACTGCCCAGGATGTCATTCAGCAGGTAAAAGCATCGACATTCTCCACGGCAGTCCTTTCTGTATGTAAATTACTGGCACAAATCAGGGTCTGTGCATTGAAAGCTTGTTTTATGAATGAAGCTGTAGAAAAACAGGGACTTGAGAAGGGAGAGTGTGCCTCTTAAAAGCTGATAAATATTAATTCATTCTTTCAACAAGTACTTACTTAGTACCTATTCACCTATTCTGTATAATGCACTGATAATAATGGATTTAGGAGGTGGCTCTGCAGAATAGGGATTTCATTGTTCCAGAAATGCTGAAGCCAAGGCTTATCTCTGTAGGATGTTCTCTGTATATCCTACAGAGAATATACAGGAGGCATACTCTGACCCTTTGCTGTCTTCTAGGTCATGCTTCTTTGTTTACATTGTTTCAGAAAACTGTGTTTCCATCCTTTAAAACCTCATCATGATTTTGAGACATAGATCAAATTGTTCCAGGTTCAAATCTCAGATCTGCTTCTTACTAACTCCAAGATCTTGGGCAAGTTAATTAACCATTTTGTGCCTCAGTTATAGTAGTGTGCTGGTAAATAGACACAGAAAAAAGAAAAAAGCTGATTGTAGCACTTGCTGACTTCTGTTTATAAATTCTCTCACCATGTCTGATTTCACTAGCCTGCTCCAGCTGGCTCCAGCACACCACTATGTGTGGCAAGTTACTGCATAAATAAAATGGAGACTATAAGAGTACTTTCCTCATAGGAGTGTTGTGAGGATTCAGTAAGCTAACATATTTAAGGCATTTAGCATAATACCTGACACATGGTAAGCATTATGTAAGTACTATTTGCTATTCTTATTGCATGATAATTTGATTACTGTTAGCCTTCTCAATAAACTTTGAACTCCAAGAGGGCCCAGGCTTGTCTCTCTTGTTCACCTTTGTCTCCCCAAGGTATAGCACAGGCTCTGGCACATAGTAGTCCCTCAATAAATATTTTTGATGAATGAATGAATGCATAAATAAAAGATATTCTTGCATTAAATGAGAGATGAGACCAAGTAACTTCAAAAATTCTGTCAACATTCAAGACCCTGTGATGAGGAAACAGTCTAGAGGGACACAGGGGCTCCTGTGGGTCAGGATTCTGCCACCCACTGGCTGTGTGGCCTTCATGTTTATAGGTGTCCTGGCCTACAGGATACTTTGGTTCAGGTCCTTATTATGTTACTTATTAGTTGTGCATCCTCTGGCAGCTTCCTGTAAACTTAAGCTTCCTCATCTGAAAATGGGAATAATAATACCTAAATCATGAGCTGGTGTGAAGCTAAGTGAGGTGTGGGAAAGTACGCTATAAGCTCCAGCTACGCAAATATAAAATGAGGAGTTGGATAAATGATCTGGAAGAGCCCTTCCGTCACTAAAAGTCTTGATATTTTTCCACTTTAGAGTTTAATTTAGAATGCACACAAACATTGGAGATACTGTGTCGTTATCCAGATGATCATAACTTGTCTTTCAGACCCTATGCAAAGCCAAATATTCCTATAGCATCCTAAGCAATCCCAACCCGAGTGACTATGTGCTTTTGGAAGAGGTGATGAAAGACTCTGCCAACAAGAAGTCTTCTACCCCAAAGTCCTCCCAGCGGGTCCTTTCAGATCAGGAGTGTGTTTTTCAAGCCCAAAGCAAATGGAAAGGTGCAGGAAAATTCATCCTTAAGCTAAAGGAACAGGTACAGGTAAAGTTTGTGGTTTTCCTTTATTTACAAATTATTTGATATTGATAATCATATTGTAATCAAATTTGGGAGCTAGTGAAATCCAGGAGAAATCTTCTGAGTCAAGGAATTTAGTTGGGAGAAAGGATTATGTTTGACTTTGTTTTCACTGAGTGAAAAGAAATTTATTCCTTTGGTGGTTAAGCAGTCCTTATAGGGAAGCCCTTCAGCCCTTCTTTCCAAAACTCTAGACACCAGAGGAAGAGGGATCTTTCTGACTTAGTTTTATGTGTTTGAGGACCCTGAGTTTTACTTAAGACCAATGGAAGATTTTTCCCCCCACAGGCATCCCGAGAAGATAAAAGAAAAGGCATTTCTTTTGCGAGTGAACTCAAGAAGCTCACCAAGTCAACTAAACAGTCCCGAACACTCACCTCACCTTCTCAGCTCTCAGTCACAGAAAGTAACCAGAACAAGGAGGAGAAATCTGTGGGGGGCTTGTCCTCCAGTGATGCGATGGACTATCGACAGTGACCAAGGGCAGCAGGTTGCACCCAGGTATACTGTCACTGCACAGTTCTGAAATGGGGCTCAACTTAAAGCACTTGTGTAAGGCATGGTTTGTCTTTTGTCTTTTCCAACAGGAGGAAGTCCTCAGAAGGCAGGTAGGAATGGTACTTTAGAACAGGAAAAGGACATTTATAATTGTAAACCCTGTCATTTTATAAATGGCTAAACTAAAGCTCCAGAGGGCAACCAACTTGTCCAAAATACCACAACAGACATAGACATCTTATTGATAACTTGTGAATATTCTTGATGGGCTGCTGCATATCACTCAGCTTTTATTCCTTTTGGATTCCTAGTTTTATGTTGTTGTAATTTAGGTTTGATTTAGCCTTGACAGTCCAATCTGCCTCAATTAAAAAAAAAAAACAAACAAAACACTTGGCATCTAGGATGTGATGGTTAAAAAGAAAGCAAAGCCATGTAACAGCCTCCAGTTTGAAGCTACAGTAAATTTAGGGCTTCAGTTTCAGCCTACTGCTTGGTATTCACATACAAAGTAAATTATATTCTCCCTTGAAGTAAATTCTTTATATGGGACCTGAGTAAAAGCAGGTAAGGGAACAAAACATTGGTTCCTGCTTTTCACTTAGTTTCTTAATGAACTTAGATGATCTTTATAGCCCACTTTTCACTCGCATGATCATAGTTCTCAGATTTAAAATTCACAAAAAAGCAACAGCATAGTGAAGGCATTGCTGCTTATACCGCAGAACTTCACCATCTGTCTTTATCACAATTGGGAATTTCTTACATATTAATTGCAAAATTGCCAGAGCTCACAGAGAATACATTAATACCTCTTGACAGAGCCAAATTGGATTTATAACAGCCCAATAGAGAATCCATGATCTTCATTTAAGGAGCAACTCCAAGTATATTTGGTGTCCTGTACTACATTTGTGGAACTCAGAGCAACAGGCAAGGTCAAATACAGGAAACCTCCTCCAGAATAATCTGCATATCAAACCATTCCAGGAGACGCAAGGCTGTTTAGGTTCTGTATGCAAAGACTCATCAGAAGGAATGCTCAAAACTGTGGCAGCAGTTCTCACCACATAGCTTCAGATAATAGTGAGTATTCACAGACTTGTGAAGCTCTGGGCTGTACCAGACTCTCTGAGAGGGTTCAGCACCCATTTTCTGTTGAAATATTTCTAGTATCCCAACTAAAACAGTTTGAGACTCATCTTCTTTACTGCCACAGTGTCGCTGAGACAATCAGTGGCACTTCCAGCAGCCAAGTGAGCTTTAGGACTAACACCAATGTTGAGCCTTTTCAACTTTTAGAAAATGACCCACCATGGTTGTGGATCTGCGAGCATGCCATATGGACAGTGATCAAATTTTAAATGTTGTTTGCCATATCAAGAACTTAGCATCATCCTGCCCTGATCAAGATGGCAGAATGAGAAACTTCAGGGCTCCATTGCTCCACAGAAGCTTTGAACAACCATCAAGAGCTTTTAGAAACATCTTTCTCAAAGCTCCAGAAAACAGAGAAAGGACTGCAATAATAGGACAAGAGCAAAATTAAGAAAAAGGCCACGTAAAAGCGGTAGGATTTCCTGGTGCCCTGGCTGCCCCTCCTGCCCCCTCTCCAGCTTGGTGCAGGCCAGCCCACTCTCCCAGTGCAGATCCCCGGTTCCAGTTCCAGAGAGAGCAAAGTAATGCTTGGGCACAGACCGGGAGCACATGTACATCTGGCGCAGTCTGTCTGGTGATGGACTGAGGGATTCACCACCCAGACTTTGCCTGTGTGTAGAAGGCAGTTCACAGAGCTCTCCTACGGAATACCATGGAAAAGCAGAAAAGTGGCTTTGGGGCAAGGGATTGCTGTCTGTAGGACATAATGTGCAGTGCCCAGCACATGGGGAAATTATTTTCTAGGGAAGAGGGAACATTTGTGTCCACATAAATGGGGGAATTTCTAGGGCCACATGTGCATGCCCAAGACAAGAACAATGCTCAGAAAGGACCAGGGATGCCCCTATGGTTTGGCCTGGAGCTATTTTCTGAACTCATTGTATGGATAATCTCTGAAGGAGAACACTCACAAGTCAATATGAAAAGACTGGGAAAGATGCTTTCTTTTATTCCTTTTCTGTTATTGGATTTTGAGGAAAGTGCTGTCATAACACTAGCTAGGTAACACGCTTAAGGAACAGATGCCTCAGAGTCTAAAGTCCAATGATAACACATTAAAATAATAAAATTTTAACAGAAGATTACAAAGCATACAAAGAAACAGGAAGCAATGGCCCAGGCAAAGGAGAACATTAAAGCAATGGGAACCATCGATGAAGAACAGATCTGGGACATTCCAGAGAGAGACTTTAGAAAAATGGTCCTAATTATGCTCAAAGAGCTAAAGGAAAACATAAACAAAGAATGAAAGGAAATCAGGAAAATGATAGATGAACATAGACTATCAATAGAGAGATGGAAATTATGAGATGGAACCAAACAGAGATGAAGACCACAGTAAGAGAAATTAAAGTTCCCTAGAGGGGTTCCACAGCAGATTGAAGCTGACAGATGAAAGAATCAGTAAACTTGGAGGTCAGACAGTCTGAAATCATCCAGGCTGAGGAGCAGAAGGAAGGAAGAATGAACAGAAGTGAACAGAGCATGAGAAACTTGTGGTATACCATCAAGCATATACCAATATATGCATTGTGTATATTGAAAAGAAGAAAGAGAGGAAGAAAGGGACAGAGGAATATTCAAAGAAACAATGGCTGAAGACTTCCCAAATTTAATGAAAGACATGAATATATACAACTATAATGTTCCACAAACTCCAAACAGGATAAATCCAAATAGATTCACACCACGCCATATTACAATCAAACTTTCAAATGCCAAAGATGAAGATAGAATTCTGAAAGCCACAGGAGAGAGCCAACATGTCACATAAAAGGGAACCTCAATAAGGTTATGTGTTGACTTGTCATCAGAAACCATGGAGGCAAGAAGGCAATGGGAAGACATATTTAAAATGCTGAATGCAAAAATGCCAGTCAAAAATTCTATAGCCAGAAAAACTCTTTCAAAAATGAGGGAGAGAGTATGACACTCTCAGGTAAACAAAAACTGAAGGACTTCATCACTAGTCTGGCCCCATGTGAAATGCTAAAAGTTCTGCAGATTGAAAGGAAAGGATACTAGACTACTGAATGAAGCCACATGAAGAAATAAAGATCTCCAGTAAAGATGACACTGGTAAATATAAATACCAATCATACTGTATTTCTTATTTGTAACTCCACTCTTCCCTTCCTCCAGGATCTGAAGGTAAATACATAAAATGTAATGATAGGGAGAACCTAAGATTGTGGCTAGGTGAGACAGGGCAAAAAAACACCTCCGTGAAAAATGCTAGATAAAAACCAGAAAGTGACCCAGAACACCACTTCCAGCAATGCACCAGCTGGACAAGGTCTGCTAAATCTACAGGAAACGTGCATTTGGTGAAACGAGGAGTCTGCATTCTGAAACGAATGAGTGAGATGGCTGAAAGTCCCGCAGCCGTGCTGTGGTGTGGGGAAACGGTGGGCTGGCATTTGGAAACGGACTAGTTCTTAAAAAAAAAAAAAAAAGCCCGGGAGTGGCTGCAGATACGACGGAGAGAGCCATGCAATGAAGCATGGCGGGAGCAGGCTGGGCTAATGACTTGGTGTCTGGCTTGGAGGATACCCCTTCTCACACCCGCTGCTGATTGTCTCAAGACCAGAGGAGCAGAGGGGAGCCAAAAGAAGGAAAAAATCCGCATTCCTTGCAGCCATCTCCCCAGCGGGCGGGGGACGCTCCTGCCCGGGGCCAGACC